>NC_083429.1:42563393-42872393 GCF_020745735.1 Hemiscyllium ocellatum | reverse complement strand
AGCCTTTTGTGAATTGGAAGGTTTGAAAATCTTTTGATAGCTTTCTTCAGACTCTTTCCAAAGGACTCATATCACATCTGTAAAGAATTGGATATCTGGTTGTAATGAAGGGCTTTTGCTGGAAATGTCGATTTTCCTGCTCCTTTGATGCTGCCTAACCTGCTGTGCTTTTCCAGTACCACACTCTTGACTCTAATCTCCAGCATCTGCAGTACTCACTTTCGCCTAACTGGTTATAATGGCCACCAGAGCCTGTCTACATGACCTGCTGAACAATCTTTACTTTGAAGGAACCATGTAGCTTATCCAGACTTGACCCCAGCTATATGAACCACACAGATCCACAATTGCAAAATAGGTTAAGCTCCCTTCTTTACTGAACTCTTAAAGGCATGTGCACTGCCAACTACTCTGTTCAGTTTTTCGACATCTAAAGGGGGATCTCTTCTTTAATTATATCATGGGTGTGTGATGTCGATTGATTTAGGATGAGACTTCTCAGATGAGTGTCTAATAAGACAATCCTCTTTGCTTAAATCCATGGAAGTGTGCTGCTGGTTAGTTTTAAACTGGCCACACATTAACAGGAATATGGGGGCATACACATCACTCTTTTCAAAAATAATCCAGGCTGATCATGAACTGAATTAGAAGGGATTCATGGGTTTCATTTGGTGCCTCTCTCATATCCACAAGTGAGATTGAAAACGTATTCAGGCATTGAATTAATTGGACAGAAACAAACCAAATCTCACTTAAAAAGAATAAACCTGGATAGAATGGATAGTCAGGCTCTTTTTTTCCCAGAATGGAAATGCTAGTTACCAGGGGACATAGGTTTAACGTAATAGAGAGTAAATTTAAATGAGATATGAGAGGAAACTTTTATTACACAGTGGGTGGTAAGTGCCTGGAATGTGTTGCCAGAAGAGGTGGTCGAAGTGGATACAGTAACATTACTTAAGTGCCATCTTCACAGATATGTGAATGGGCAGAGAATAAAGGTTGAAAATATGTTGCTGGTTAAAGCGCAGCAGGTCAGGCAGCATCCAAGGAACAGGAAATTCGACGTTTCTGGCATAAGCTGATGAAGGGCTTATGCCTGAAATGTCGAATTTCCTGTTCCTTGGATGCTGCCTGACCTGCTGCGCTTTAACCAGCAACACATTTTCAGCTCTGATCTCCAGCATCTGCAGACCTCACTTTTTACTCAGAGAATAAAGGGACTAGGCAAAAGTGAGGACTGCAGATGCTGGAAACCAAAGTCTAGATCAGAATTGTGCTGGAAAAGCACAGCAGTTCAGGCAACATCCAAGGAGCAAGAAATTTGACGTTTCGGGCAAACGCCATTCATCATGAATAGGGGCAGGAAGCCTCCAGGATGGAGAGATAAATGGGGGTGGGGGTAAGGGGGTTGGGGGTGGGGAGGGGTGGGGTGGGGCTGGAAGAAGGTAGCAAAGAGTACAATAGGTGAATTGGGGTGGGGATGGAGATGATAGGTCAAAAGGGAGGTTGGAGCGGATAGGTGAGAAGGGAGATTGGCAGGAAGGACAGGTCATGAGGACAGTGCTGAGCTGGAAAGTTGGAACTGAGGTAAGGTGGGGGGAGGGGAAATGAGGAAACTGGTGAAGTCCACATTGATGCCCTGGGGTTGAAGAGAATGAAGGGATGCAGACAGCATAGAAGCAAAAGGTTTCAAGTTTAGTGCAGTGTTTGTAGGCCAAAGGGCCTGTTCCTGTGCTTTACTTCCCTTGTTCGTTGTTAGCCAAAAGAGGGGAGAGTCCAGATGCTGATATTGTCTTTCACATAGACAACTACCACAGCAGGCTTCCAGGTACGAATACTTAAAAAAATAAAATGTCTAGTTTGGTGTAGAACAGTAGGACTTGGCAAGAATTAACACCCCTAAACATACAACAGCAAAAGCTATAGCTATAACAGTTATAGCTTAAAACAAACAATAACACAATGAGATCAGAAACTCTAAGGATTCCGGCCATGCATTTGAAACTTACTACAGAGTTAGAATGCTGGAAGAAGCGGGAGCTGAAACAGAACATGTTGGCCGAGCGAAAATTAGTCTAGAAGAGCAGAACCTAGAGTTTGAAAGAATAGAAAGAATGAAAGAAAAGGAAGATTAAGCGAATCAAAGTGAAAGAGAGCAGCAGAGCTTGAGATGAGGTTAACAGCATTGAAAGGTAGACATGTTGTGAAGCTCAAAAGGGTTCAGAAAAGGTTTACAAGGATGTTGCCAGGGTTGAAGAGTTTGAGCTATAAGGACAGGCTGAACGGGCTGGGGTTAATTTCGCTGAAGCGTCGGAGGCTGAGGGATGCCCTTATAGAGGTTTATAAAATCATGAGCGGCATTAATAAGGTAAATAAATAAGGTCTTTTTCCTGGAGTGGGGGATTCAAAACTGAAGGGCATAGGTTTAAGGTGAGAGGGGTTAAATTTAAAAGGGATCTAAGGGATAACTTTCTCATGCAGAGGGTGGCAGATGTATGGAATGAGCTGGCAAACGAAGTGGTGGAGGCTGGTACAATTACAACATTTAAATGTCATCTGAATGGGTATATGAATTGGAAGGGTTTAGAGAATTATGGGCTGGGTGCTGGCAATTGAGACTAGACTGGGTTGGGATATCTGGTCGGTATGGACGAGTTGGACCAAAGGGTCTGTTTCCATACTGCACATCTCCATGACTCTATGACTCTATAACAGGCAAGGAGAAAGTAAAGACTGCAGAAACTGGAGATCAGAGTTGAAAATGTGGTCCTGGAAAAGCACAGCAGGTCAGTCAGCATCCATGGAGCAGGAAAATCGACATTTTGAGAATAAGTCCTTCATCAGGAATGTGTGGGGAGAAGGGGGTTCAGAGATAAATAGGAGGGTGGGGTGTGGGTGTGGGGGGAAGGTAGCTGGGAAGGCAACACACGCACCAAACAACCAACCACTCTGTGGCCGACCACTTCAACTCCCCATTCAACTCCACCAAGGATGTACAAGTCCTGGGCCTCCTCCATCAACAGATTGTAATAGCAAGACTCCTGATTACTGGAGGAAGAATGTCTCACCTTTCACCTTGGGATCCTTCAACCACAAGGCATCAACATCGACTTCACCAGTTTCAAAACATTCCCTCCCCACCACCTCATCCTAGATCAAACCTTCCAACTTGGCATCTCCCTCTTGACCTGTCCTACTTTTCCATCTTCCTTCCTGTCTATCTGTTCCACCATCCCCATCAACCATCACAATCACCTCCCACCTACAAAAGCCTGCCGTGTTTTTTCAGTGCCATACTTTTCAATTCTACAACTGAGGCAGATTGTAATAGCAAGGGAACTATAATTCTACCAAATGATAATTCAGGTTCCCTTAACCTGGAGACAAATTTCCATGTCCTGAAATATTTATGCATTGTCTTAAAGTTTGCAAAGGAAGATGTGGAGATATCCTTTATGACTTTAGCCAGCAGAATTTTTGACAGCCACAGTACAAGTTCAATAGATAGGGAAAGCTTGAGACGTTTAGTCCACATTGTCTGCCAGTTACACAGCACTATGGGCTATTCAGCCCCTCAAGCCTGTTGCGTCATTCTGGATCACGGCTGGTCATCTGTCTCAATGACAATTTCCTGCACTATTTCTCATATCTACACATGAATGGGCTGACAACCATAAATAGCTGTAATTCATCAATGCCCATGAGCTAGTTCTGGAGGCATGCCAGAGGCTGATAGCTGAGTTTGGTACCAATGAGGTTGGCCTCAACCCTTACCTTAGGTTCATATCACACTACAGGTGACCCCATTGCAACGCACACACACGCACACACACACACACGCACACGCGTTTGTGGGGTGAATTTGTGCTGGCAGAATTACATTTTATTTTGCTCAAAAACTGCATGAATCCATGTAAGATTCTGTCAATCCTTCTTTTAGATTAGAATCAGTCTGAACATTGGAGCATGGACAGCCTCACACGGGGCACCTCACACTTTCAATGCATTACCTGGGCCAACATAGCACCTGTGGTTAAAGTTCACTTGAGAATGTAACTTTAAGAAAGTTCTGGAATTTACATATGAAAGAACCGAAACCAACATGCCCGTTCTAAAAGATGAGAGACTCAACAAACAATCCAGGTTTTTGTCAATTTTTAATTTCAGTTACATCACTCTGTAAACTTTTGTTATAAATTCTGTGTCCTACAATTTATACTCCACAACTACCTGATGAAGGAGCAGCGCTCTGAAAAATAATGCTTCCAAATAAGCCTGTTGGACTATAGCTTGGTGTTGTGTGAATTTTTAACTTTGTATACCCCAGTCCAAAACCAGCATCTCCAAATCAGAATTTTTATACTGGAGACAAATGGGCATATCTGGAATTCAAAAGATTCAAACAAATGGCCTTCAGCAAGGAGGTTCTGAGCTTTAAAGTTAGATCACAACTTTTTGGTTTGAGTGAGTTGGTACTACTGGAGGAGTTTAAACAGTCTCTCCACAGCCTGAAAAACTCACACAGATGAACAAAACATTTTCATAGCCAGACTTGCATCAATCATGCCTTGACCCAGAAACCTCCAAGTTGCAGCAAATACGGGCACAGAAACTCTTTTCAGCAAGAGAAAGATTAAAAAGAAGGATATGAGGGGATGACAAGAAACTCCAGAGGAGAGGAGAATAGGAAAAGCGAGCAGAACAATGCCCACCTTTCAAAGGGGATGCCTGGAAAGTAACCAAGGAGCAACTCCCGCTTACTTTCATTGTGGCAAATCAGATCATGTTGAGGAAATCTGCAAGAGAGTTCACTTGAGATATTGTCGTCTGCGGTCACGAAATGTGTGCGAGTCTTTGTTCAAATGCATTTATCTAATGCTTTGACAACCACCAATTTCTCAAAACACTTTACAGCCAATCAATTTTTTTTTTGATGTGTAGTCTCTGTTATACTGTAAAAACTACAGCAGCCAATTTGCACACAGCCAGCTGCAATAACCATCCATGTGATCATGACCAGAAATCACAATTCTGATTCAGAAACAAATATTGACCATGGCACTGGTGATAACTCACCTGAACATCTCCAAAATAAGCCTATATGGTGTTTACATCCATCTAACCATGCATATGGGATGTCAGGCAGGCCGAAGTGGGTGCTGCAGATGCTGGAGATTAAAGTCAAGGTTAGTGTGGTGCTATAAAAGCACAGCAGGTCAGGCAGCATCTGAGGAGCAGGAAAATTGACGTTTCGGGCAAAAGTCCTTCATCAGGTTTTTGCCTGAATTGTTGATTTACCTGCTCCTCGGATGCTGCCTGACCTGCTGTGCTTTTATAGCCCCACTCTCATCTTGATTTGGGATTTCAGGTCTGCTCCAAGAGATGAATGACTGTGTGCACACTGTCCAGGACCGTCTCTGTTGATTGTTTTCCTCCAGACTTAGATTGATGTTTGAATTTGAAGTTTTGACCCTGAAGTGGGAGTGCTACCAAGGCCAAGCGAATGTTCCTCTGGACATATTCCAGCAGAGAGGGATGATTGGTCTATTTAACATACATTTTGAGATACAGATGGCATACTCAGGAAGAATTCTCTGAATTCCATCCACTTTAAATAACACTGGCAGAAATGGCAGTTGCCTGAATCCTTGTGGTACATTGGCATGTGAAACTTGAAATGCTCCTTAACACACTTGATGGGCATACAGAGGAGAACACGCTAAAATCCCATTTCAGAAAAAGCCTGTTTGCTGTCTTGTTTCCAAGTCATGCATTTTCTTTGAGTAAAAGTAAAGAGCCATGTTATTTATTTAAAGCTAGCAAGTAGGGGTTAAGTAAAGGATTTGAATGAAGCTAAGTGTTGAAATCTTTTTATCATTAATTAGGATGTGTTTGTGCATTCCCTCAGTTATAGAACTAATCCTTTGCATACCTTGCAAGTATTGACTGGCTTGAAGTCAGATTTTACTTCTGCTTGTTTATAAGTAGAGGTAGGCACAGCTAAACCCTTAAAACCTATCTCTCAAGTCTGTGCAAGGTGATACAAAGACTACAGGCAGTCTTGTGGCATAATGGTGGTATCCACACCTCTAGGCCAGAAGGTCTGGGCTCAAGTTCCACTTGTGCCAGAAATGTTTTTCAACAAGCATGATTGATTCAAAGTGTTTAAAAAATGATTAGTCAGTCCAAAGAGCTCCTGAGCACCTTTAATAATTCTATTTGACACTGCACTGGATTTCTACTTCAATTGCCATCAAAAACAAACAGTTGGAAAATGAACTCTTGAGGACTCACACAATTACTTTGCAGAGTTACTCCATCACTTGTGCATCAAAGCAAAATACAAAGTCTTCGCAGCGGTAATATAATTCCATCCCAAGATTTGAAGATTTAACAATAACTTTCTGCAGTACATTACTACTTCAATGTAAATTTATTCTAATTTGTTCTGTATTGCATTAAGACCCACCTGAATCTGAAGTGCTAAATGCACTCCATTGATAGTCTAACCTCATTTGCCTAATTAAACACTACTCCTGTGCAAACTCAGAGGGAGCTTAGAGATTACATCATTTCTAGAAGAACAAGCAGTTTATAAACAAAATTTAAAGGGATGGGACAATTAAAACAGAGTGACAAAAAGATGAGGAGAATAAAAAATCTGACAACCTCTGAAAAACACTAATAAACACTCCAATTCATTGACTGCAGAGTTCTGGCAAGAATGTACTGACAATTACAGGCTATCATTTTCTTTGTATGCAGGTAGACTGTATGCTGCTTGGACACTGTAGGAGTCATGGCAGTGGATGCTAAAGCTCAGCAGGTGTTTGTTTATCGATCCAGATCATGACAAGTTAGGTTTCTACGGTCATTCCCAGATAGGTTTTCCTGTGCCTGCAGAAAGCATTCCTCCTATCTCCACAGGTCTAGCCAAACAAGCAGCTTGCTTTCCTGAACGAGCTGGCAGATCTTCTTCCATCCATTAGCAATGTAAAACATGTTATAGCGTGATTGAGATGTCTGAAGGACATTCCAGCATCACCATTTGTCACAAACAGCATTTTCTGGTGTATCCCTCACTGGGAAGAAAAGAGCCTGATATTAACATCTGAGGTATGTCATTTATGGGTGGACATATCGCATCTCTTTCACAGCCTGCCTCATCTGGCTGATATTTCCTATCTCTATGAAGATAAATATGGTGATGGTACGGTGGCCATTTATTATCCATCTTTGCTTGCCTTGAGGAACTAGTACAGTCTTTATTTTTATTTGGTGAGGTTAAAAACAACATGTCTGCAGCAAACAAAGATAATTCTTACTTTAGACATTGAAATACTTGACTTTAATATAATGTCATACATGGCCAATTGCTACAGATATTTTAGGAAAATTGCCACTTGCTTTGGTTCCCTAAAGAGATGAGCTATTAGGACTAAAACTTCTACTCATATATACTAATAATTAGTAACTTAGTAGACTCACTTTTAGATGCTATTTTAAATGCAGTATATGGATGAAAGCAGTGATCTCCCTATGTTGGTATCAAGCCGTGGCACTGTTTGATATGCATTTGCACCACTAAAGGCCTTTCTGACTGAAAGGAATTCTTATTGCCATTCTCTAGAATGAAAAACTGCTCCACTCTGGTCATCCAGTGCAATTAGCATCAGTGTGCGCTCATAATTTGGATATAGAACTGGCTTGAAGGTAGAAGACAGAGGGTGGTGGTGGAGGGTTGCTCTTCAGACTGGAAACCTGTGACCAGTGGTGTGCCATAAAGATCGGTGCTGGGTCCACTGCTTTTTGTTATTTATATAAATGATTTGGATGTGAACTTTGGAGATGTAGTTAGCAAATTTGCAGATGACACCAAAATTGGAGGTGTAGTGGATAGCAAAGAAGGTTACCTTAGGGTACAATGGATCTTGATCAGATGGGCAGATGTGAAATGCTGCATTTTGGAAAAGCAAATCAGAGGAGGACTTACACAATTAATGGTAAGGTCCTGGGGAATGTTGCTGAACAAAGAGACCTTGGAGTGCAGGTTCATAGTTCCTTGAAAGTAGAGTTGCAGGTAGATAGGATAGTGAAGAAGGCATTTGGCATGCTTTCCTTTATTGGTCAGAGTATTGAGTATAGGAGTTGGGAGGTCATGTTGTGCTTGTACAGGACATTGGTTAAGCCACTTTTGGAATATTGTGTGCAGCACCGGTCTCCCTCCTATTAGAAGGATGTTGTGAAACTTGAAAGAGTTCAGAAAAGATTTACAAAGCTGTTGTCAGGGTTGGAGGATTTGAGTTATAGGAAGAGGCTGAATAGATTCTGAATAGATTATGGGTGGCACGGTGACACAGTGGTTAGCACTGCTGCCTCACAGCACCAGAGACTTGTGTTCAAATCTCACCTCAGGCAACTGTCTGTAGAGTTTGTACATTCTCCCTGTGTCTGCGTGGGTTTCCTCCCACAGTCCAAAAATGTGCAGGTTAGGTGAATTGGCAATGCTAAATTACCCGTAGTGTTAGGTGAAGGGGTAAATGTAGGGGAATGGGTTGCTCTTCAGCGGGTCGGTGTGTACTTGTTGGGCTGAAGGGCCTGTGTTCACACTGTAAGTAATCTAATCTAATCAGGCTGAGACTATTTTCCCTGGAGCATTGGAAGCTGAGGGATGACCTTATAATGGTTTATAAAATCATGAAGGGCATAGATAGGTTAAATAGATAACATCTTTTCCATGGGGTGGAGTAGTCCAGAACTAGCGTGCATAGGCTTAGGGTGAGAGGGAAATAATTTTAAAGGGACCGAAGAGGCAATTTTTTCATGCAAAGGGTGATGTGTGTACAGAATGAGCTGCCAGAGGAAGTGGTGGAGGCTGGTACAATTACAGCATTTAACAGGCATCTAGATATGGGCCAAGTGCTGGAAAATGACACTAGATTAGGTTAGGATACCTGGTCAGCATGGACAAGTTGGACTGAAGGGCCTGTTTCCATACTGTGCATCTCTGCGACATCACTATGATATGTGGACATAAAAGTATTCTTTCAGGTTACTGTACTATCCTAATGTCAATTTTCCTTACTGGGTGAGCAAACTGTTAAGGTATGTGAAAGCAAACCCAAGAATCTTCTTAATCCACCCAAATTGCAGCCTTGTTGTCAATGTGAGTTCATCATACAATCAGCCTTTGTTACTCATAGATGCTCTATCCATGCATCAATTCACCTAGCACATATACATTTAGGCTGCTCCGATAAAGCAAACCATACTTTTATCAACAGATAGCTTTGAATAATAATCAATTTACTTGATATTTATAAACTCTTTCAATCCCTCACCTTACTAAAGCTTTGATAACCAAACATTACAAAGCAGGGAAAAGGAGCAATTCAACTTTCAGGTGATTGCACCTTAATGAATTTACAGTAATTGCTTTCCGTGACCCCCAGTTTTAGTGGGGACAACTGTGTTGGATTATAGCTATTTGAAAAGACTGAACATGTGCAGCATGCTTTGATCCCACAGTTCTCTTTCGAAGGCTGAGACGTGCTCTGATAAAGGTCTTAAAAATAATAAATGGGTTTGATGCTTGAAACGTAGAGAAGATGTTTCTACTTCATTTAGCCAGAGTGCTGGATTTGCTACCACAGGGGGTACTTGTAGTCAAATGCATTGATATATTCAAGGGGAAGTTAGCACATAGTTGCACAAGGGGTGGAGTTAATGGATAGGAAAAGGAGGATCATTTTCCCAATCAGTTCAAGAGTCTTTGTTCTATGCATATATAACTTGCAATACCTCTGATTAATATCCAGTTAGCTCTATTGAAACTGAACATTGACAGGAATTAGAAAGGTAGGTACAGACTTGCCTGTAAAGCACTAACATTGCAAACCCGACCACATTCTTCTGCTCAGACTTGTGTTCATTTGGTCAAGGTATTGGAGGTGCAGAGTGCATAGGAAACTGTGCCCGAGTCTGAAATTATCCAATGAATTGGACAGGCAAGAATACTGGTGAAAAACAAATCTGCAGGAGAGATCGACTCAAAAGTTCCAATTGAATTATTCATTATAAGTTGTGTATTTCTGGTCATGTGCCAAAATTTCAGTAGTCAGATCCATTCCAGATTCTGTTTCATATCTATCCTTCAACTCTTTCCTAGTGTTTGAGAAATGCGGATTTTATTTGAATTCTTTATTGATATCCAATTCATAGCACATGTTTAACAACCCTAGCACAACTCCTCCAGGTCACTCTTTCTTTTAGCAATTAACATTTTAAAATGAAGTTTGATCTTTTTCCATGTCACTTAAAATTTTCCTGCTGAAAATTCTGACAACTCTGCATATTTGGAATGAATAGTAAACCTTAGTGGCTTACACAATGTGTTAATCCAGTGATTTAAAATGCATAAAATATTTTGTATGACATGCAAATAAATTTGTTGAGTTTTGATAAACCTAGCAAGGTTTTCAATTAAACTTTCCCTTGTAACCAAATATTGCCTATAAAATATGCTTGAACTAATGAATAGCTGAATCCCACAGGCCTGACAGATTTCTGAAGCTGGGAAACTTATATTAGGTCCTCCGAATCGAAGTTAAGATATGAGAACTTATTTAGCCTCAGTAGCCTTAGATTCGGGTAAATGGACAATCTTTTCATCTGAAAAGCTTTTTTTCAAATAAAATCAGCTGAAATAACAAGCTATTGAGGGCTACAACAGCATTTCCAAACCAAATTGTCACGTATCACTGGTAGACTCAGCGTACAGTAAATAAATAAAATATTTATAAGTTTATGTATCAATAAAAACAGCCAAATTAGAATAGTTCCAATTCTGAATTATGTGTTTTTGTTTTACTTGCTATAATTCTGTCAGTAACGTCATTTAAAAAAAAACTTTAACTTAAGATGTTTCAACTATTGATACTCATAATGTAAGATAGCCACTTATAGCATTTTTTGGATAATGTATTGTCTCAGTTATGTTAGAAACCATAATGCTTGTAACTGTAAAGCTGTTTCTCAAGGCATAATCAATAGCAATGGTGGAACTGTATGCCTCAAATATTTAGACCATCATGATATTTTTCGTCATAATGATCATTTGAAACCATAAAATGCAGCCTTTTAACCTCAAGCTAAAAAGACAGCTCCTACGTTTCTTGATCTACCTTCTTCTGGCTGCATTTGCCGCTGTCACAACTATAGGGGGCACCCTCACCACCCAGGCAGTGGCAGTGTCTGTGATGTCCTGAGTCAAAGGTTAAGTCCATCTATACCTTTGAATGGTTGAAATTTGACCAACTGTAGAACTAATCAAACATGCTATTTTTCAAATATTTCACTTGAAATAACTCCATTGAGGCCGGTATCCCATCACCAATTCACCTTTTATTTTTATAGCGACAGCCCTTGGCTCTAATCCTGCTCCCTCAGAGCCAGCTCTCAGAGTGAACAGAATGTCTGAAATGCCTTCTTTAAAACTTTTTTAATGGAGAGTCCTTGACCCTGATCCAGCTTCCCTAGAGCCAGCACGTTGTGTGTGTGCAGGTGTGAGACACAGTGAGAGACACAAGGTGCACGAATCTTTATTCAGCTTCCACCACCAGGAAGAAAGGAAACACCCAAGTGGCCAGTGACAAGCAGTGCCCTTCACATCAAAGGGGAAATGCCTCTTTTTTTCCCTCTGACACTGCTGTTCTTTTTTTTTATTTTTTTATGAGTGAACAGAAACTATGGCACTCCTGTTTACTTTTTTAATTTTAAAAAAAGTTTCTACTACTGCCTAACTGCAGTAGTGCTTATTTTTTCACCAGCACCCATGTTGTGCATGTGCAGGTGTGAGACACAGTGAGGGATACAAAGTGCACGAAACTTAATTCAAATTTCCACCACCAGGAAGAAAGGAAACACGTGAGTGGCCAGTGACAAGCAGTGCCCTTCACATCAAAGGAGAAATGCCTCTTTTTATCTGTCAGCCAGGGTTCCCTGATTGGAACAGTTTAATAGCCCCAATTAGTGAACTGATGTTCTATGAGGTCCACTTGGGTGACTTTGTTACAATCACTACAGCTCTAATACACAGGTTCTTCCAGCCTAGTATAATGTTTAGGCTTGTAAATTTACAGCCAAATGTGATGGTCATTATACATCATTACACAAATGGATGCCAACTTTCTGTTCCTGTCGCAGAACAATGATATCAGCACCACCTTCTTCAGTAAAAGCAACATATTACGGATGCCAGAAATCTAAAACAAAAGCAGAAAGTACTGGAGGAATACTGGAGCATCTCTGGAGACAAAAATAGAATTAATATTTTGAGTCAGATTTGAATCTTCTTTGGAAGAAGAAAAATCACACTAGACTCAAAATGTTAAACCTGTTTCACTGTCCACTGATTTTGTTGGGCTTGCTGAGTTTTTCCAATACTTTCTGTTTTACTTAACCTACATCAATAGCAAAGTACCAACATACTTGTGTTGGTGGCTGGGAATGCACCATTGGTTAGAAATGCTGCCTCACAATACCAGGGACCTGGGTTCAATTCCTGCCTGGGTGGAGTTTGCACATTCTCCCCGTGTCTGCGTGGGTTTCCTCCCACAATCCAAAGATGTGTCGGCCAGATGAATTGGCCATGCTAAATTGCCCATAGTGTTAGGTGCGTTAGTTGAGGGTAAATATGGGATGGGTTACTCTTCAGAGAGTTGAAGTGGACTTGTTGTATCAAAGAGCCTGTTTCTATACTGTAGGGAATTTAATCGAATTTTCTATTGACATTCTCATGTTCATGCATTGCTACAAGTAAACATAGAACATTACAGCTCAGTGCAGGCCCTTCGGCCCTCAATGTTGCACTGGCAAGTAAAGGTTAGGAGCCACAAGTGAAATGTTGAAGAGGCATATGCAGCTCCTGCTGAAGTCTCAGGTTGAAGACCCTTGTGTTACAGAGAGGAAAATCAAGCCAGTTGCTCTGCCTGTCAGTAATCTATATGAAATGTGTGTTAGCCAGAGCTGAACTCATAATGAGGAGACAACTAATCAAAAAGGTAACATTTCCTCTCTGCCAAACCTTATACATGAATAATGACCTCTTCATTAAGGTTTTAGCAGACTCCCAGAACCCTTGGAGCCTTAGCCTTGTGGAAAGGTCATGGCAGGAATATTACAGTAATAACAACAGTGAAACTGTCAACACTGGTGATCATTAGAGCACTGATACTGCCAACAATGCAGACTTTAGTCTGCACACGCACAGTAAAATGTGAAAACCCAGAAGCTGCTGTCAGTGATTCTATGTATTTGTGGAGGGTGTGCGATTGAAGTCTAGGTAGATGGCAATCAGTTAAGGGGAAATGGCTGGACAGTTAATCCAGAGATGGAAAGTGTGGCACTGGAAAAGCACAGCAGGTCAAGCAGCATCCGAGGAGCAGGAGAGTCGACATTTTGGGCATAAGCCCTTCATCAGGAATGTGGGGAAGCAGGAGAGGCGATGTTTCAGATATAAACCTTTCATCAGTCCTCACTTTCTTTTCTGTAACTCCAGACTGCCAGGGAATGGTCTGGGGACTTGGGTTTAAATCCAGCCATGGCAAATGGTGGAATTTGAAATTTTTAAAAATCTTGATTTAGGAATCTAGTGATGGCCAGAAACCCATTGCCGATTGTCGGAAAAAAAAACATCTGGTTCACTTTAGTAGAGGAAACTGACAACCATACCTGGTCTTACTTACATGTGACCCTAGACCCACAGCAATAAGCTTGAGTCTTAACTGCCCTCTAGCAATTAGGGATGGGTAATAAATGCTCGCTTAGCCAATGATTCCCTAATCCTGTGAACGAAGTCAAAAAAAAAACAGAAATCACTGAACAAACAGTTTTCTTTTTTGACTAACCTCATAATAATAAATAGTTGACAAAATAATTCCGTGTTTTAATGTCTTACTAACTTCATAATAACTAGTAAACAGCCTCACTTTACTTGAGGAAAGAAGTTTATATTTACAGAATGTCACATTTCTCCATCAACATTTAAAAGGCTAATTCTTATAATTCATTTTACATGAAGTTTGTTTGTTATATTTAATCCCATGTGTAAATCCCAATCATTTATTTCACTCCCTTTAAAATTTAATTTAATCATGAGATATAGTGTGGTTTGCTTTCTGATTTGCTGTCTGTGAGAATACAGTAATGCGTTTGGGGGTTGATTCTGACCAATACGAATCCCTAGAATGGGATTCCTGGAGATTTCTTTGACTCAGTGCTAGATTCAAATGAGCATGGAGAAAATAAAATCCACTGAAACTCTGCGCGCAGCCTTCTCGGAGATCAGTAATTGCAGGGGTTTTAGTACTCAGTATAAAGCACAACAGGACTGAAAGATTGATGCGATACAAATATTTTGCCATAAAACAGAACTGTACAGTTACTTCATGTGAGCTTGTTGTTTCTTACAGGGTATTATGAGGTTTTTGTAACCCCATAATGTTTTACGATTCCCTGATTTATTTAAGTTTGCTTTCTGTCCTATCCTCCAGAAGCCTTCAAACACTCCAGTTGTTGTTGTGAGCATATTAAAGGTGTACATCAAAGAAAAGTTGCAATGTTGGGGGTGAATCCAGGCAGGAGGGTGGGTGTTCTCTGTTTATCCATCATAATGTCAGCAGAAGAGCTGCTGGAAACAGCATTAAGGAACATTCAAATCTTTTACCCACAGTTTAATGTAGAATCTTCAATCGACATGAGTTTAAACCTGCAAAGAGAACCCAGACTAAAATTAATTCCCTGTCAATTTAGTAACCTAAATAAATTTTGTGTTATGTGATTCTATTCCTTTGATAAGCAACCAGCCTGTTCACACGAAAGGGTTTGAGACTTGGGCTCTGCAGAAGTTGAAATGATATCTTCTGCGAATTCATGCTGACTTAAAAACTGAAGATGGCATTAAAGCTAGAAGTGCCAGTGTGTGGACTGTTTCGTTTCTCAGTCTACTTCAGAGACAATGAAAGCCTATCATTCTATTCCACACCCTTTAAGCCAAGAGAACCATGTCTATTGACAGAATTGTAGAAAAAGTATCTTGAGGTCCACAATATTGTAAAAAGGGTGTCAGAGTCTGAAAGGGCTAATGCTGAGGAGCACATTAAGAACTGCCCAATATGATGATGTCCCATGGACTTGGATGGGAGAACAGCTTTGTATCTCACAGGAGTAAGATCTCACATAGTGGTCTCCTTGAAAATCTTATTAACAACAACTATCATACTTGTACCTATTTACCATCAGGTAGTAGGTATTTTCTAATCAACCTGCTCTTACACACCTCTGGAACAGGTGGGAATTAAAGCCAGACCTCCTGGTTCAGATACCACCACTGTGCCATATGAATCCCAAATACTTCCAATCAAACTGCTGGGACACATCTCTGGAACAGATGGGACTTCAACCCAGCTCCCCTGACCTACATTTGTTTTAATAATTAAGAACCTGTTCTTGTTTGTCTCAAGGGGGTTTTCCCCTATTACATCAGATCATGCAGTCTCTTCAGATCCATACAGGAGGAAAGAGAAATGGTGGTTGGAAAGCTTCCGGAAGTATCTTACACTAGGATGAGCTAGGATGTCATGTTGAGGATGAACAGGATGTTGTGCCGTTCTGGTTGGGTGTTACAGGAAGGATATTATTAAACTGGAGAGGGTTCAGAGATGATTTACCAGGATGTTACTGGGGATGGAAGGTTTGAAATATGAAAATAAACTGGAAAGACTGGGGCATTTTCACTGGAGTGTAGGAGATTGAGGGATGACTTTATTGAGGTTTATTAAATCATGAGGAGTATAGATAAGGTGAATAACAAGGGTCTTTTCCCTAGGATGGGTGAGTTCAAAACAAGAGGGCATATTTTTAAGGTGACAGGTGAATTATTTAAAAAAGGATATGAGAGGCAACTTTTCTACACAGAGAGAGTTGTTTGTGTGTGAAATGAACTGCCAGAGAAAATGATGGATGCAGAGACAATTACAACATTTAAAATACATTTGGATACATTCCTGAATAGAATAGTTTGGAAGAATATGGGACTTGTGCAGGCACGTGAGACTAGTTTAGCTTGGGATTATGGTTGGCGTGGACGGGTTGGACCAATTGGTGTGTTCCAATGCTGTCTGACTCCATAAGCTGTAATGGAGATTCAACTTGCATTATACAGCAGAGGGAAGCACAGATAAATTAATGTTGGGGCTTTTTAATATTCCATAACTTCATAGAAAGAAAAAGATGCAAAAAGTAAATTCGTCTGAGGAAGCCTAGTCCAGTGAAAGTCAATACATGATATTAAGCTCAAAGCCAATCAATAACTATCCCACCCAGCCACCACCTCAAATGTCATCCATCCCACTCTGTGGTACGGTGTGAGGGAAAGCATTGAATTGTTTGGCTGCCTCAGGACCCACCAGCCTAGGGTGGAAGAAAGTTTTTCCCTCTATCTTGCGGGGCTGCCCAAGAAAAGACTGAAGTGAATTATTTTAATGAAAGTTTGTTTCCTTTCCTAGATATTTAACAGATGTCGACGTTTTGCTCATCAGCTGGAACATTGTGGAGGTTTGATTTGGGTTGTAACTGTTTCACGCAGACTGCATATGTGAGATTAGTTTGGTTACAGACATCATTGGAGATACATTGCTGATTTCTCTTCAACAGTTGAGTTCTGCATGACCGTAAGCCAATGTGATCTCAACTCTATCGTTACAGTTACTTCTGATATTCAGTGTGACATTTCTATCACCAATGCTTGTATCCTTTCAAACTGCTATCTTTTTAACCAGCATTATTCCCGTCTTTGTGTCTTTGTTGTGACTGACCCAGGTTAGAGTGAGTGAAATTGATATTCCGTTGGCTTTATTTTATTGAAAAGGTATCTGCTTTATTGGCAGTAAATGCAGCATTGGATACTGTGGCCAGGTGCTGTTCATGCTTTCCTCCATTTTGGTTGTCATTTACCTCTGTTGGCTATAGTCTAATATAGAATGATGCCAATGGTGCAAGTTCTGTTCCATTACCTCCACAATAATTCATACAGACCTGCCTCCTATCCTCTCCCTATGCTTGCATAGTGATACGCCTCAAGCTGTACATAATCAGTCATCTGTCATGGGGAGATGACTGGGATCTTTTATGGACTGTAATGATCTAATTACCCTTGATGGTATCTGTTTTGGTGAGAACATATTGTGGCACTGATACCATCAATGGCAGTGTAATCCTGTTCTGTGACATAGTTTACATTCTGGTATAACCAAGCACAAACTGTCTAGGTCCCTGAAGCAATGAGGCATTTTAGTTGTATTGAGTACTCCGTCTGTTTTTGCAGATTAGCTCTTATTCTATAAATATCTTGGACAAATCTTTTGCAGAGATGGAGGGCAGTAATGAGGAGATGGATGTCAAGGGAATGATGCAGATGAAATCTGTGGTTGACTGGTCATTTGGCTTTGGCTGCAACAGCTCCACTTTAATGAACTCAGCACTGCTCGATCATGTAAACTTACTGCCAGATTATGAAATAGATTGCAGGAATTATAAGCACGACATTTTTTTGTTGTTGAAGTACATTCTGTTGTGCTCTTTGCATGCAATCAGAGTTACAGCTCAAAAGGAGGCCATTTGATCCATCTAGTCTACACCACCTCTCCAAAGGAGGAAACTGTGGCTTGGTGGTTAGCACTGCTGCCTCTCAGCAATAGGAACCCAGGTTCAATTCCAGCCTTAGGTAACTGTCTGTGTGGGTTTCCTCCCATGGTCCAAAGATATGCAGATCAGGTGAATTGGCAATGCTAAATTGCCCCTAATGTTAGGTGCATTAGTCAGAAGGAAATTGCTGAAAATGTGTTGCTGGTTAAAGCACAGCAGGTCAGGCAGCATCCAAGGAACAGGAAATTCGACGTTTCGGGCCAGAGCCCTTCATCAGGATGAAGGGCTCTGGCCCGAAATGTCGAATTTCCTGTTCCTTGGACGCTGCCTGACCTGCTGTGCTTTAACCAGCAACACATTTTCAGCTCTGATCTCCAGCATCTGCAGACCTCACTTTTTACTCAGAAGGAAATTGGTCTGGGTGGGTTACTCTTTAGAGGGTTGGTATGGTCTTGTTGGGTTGAACCACCTGTTTTCACACTGTAGGGAATCTAACCTAACAGCAGTAGGTTAACCATGGAAATGATCCAGTCTTGCAAATAGAGACAATGTGATGTATGCTTTTTATTATTTAGTTCTATTCTCAAAATGCGTCAGTTGAAATAAGATGAGACCTAATTATGTTTGTCATTGTACATTTCCTGTCTGCAAGATAAATGCAACTTAATGGCTTATGTGTGTCCTTTAAGAGATGCTCAGCATACCTTTGGAAAGATAGAACACAATTTCAGGAGACTGTTACAACAGTGATAGGAGTCTTTTTTTAGTGTCTCTGCTCTGTGGGGCACAACATAAATGTAGTTATTTTACCTGGTTCCTAATATAGACAATACCATTTGTTCTCTATCTTAGATTTAAATTAAAAAAATTGATCAACCAGGTTTCTTTAATAAGCACTACAGATTTTTATCAAACAAAATTTTATTTAGTGAAGATGGAAAATTAGCTAACACACTTTGTTTGTCTTATTAAAATATAAATGTTTTATTCTTTTAAATAACCACAAATACACACACATGCGCACACACCTGATTTTTTTTGTATGCAGAGATCCACTGAGGTAAACAATAAGTTGGTGGTGGTGGGGATGGAGGCTGGGGGGAGTGGGAGAGGGGAGGGTGCGTGGTTGGGGTGACCTGGTACCTCAGTGGTTTGGACTGCTGCCTCACAGCACCAGAGAGCTGAGTTCAATTCCATCCTTGGGTGACTGCCCACATGGATATTCTCCCAGTGTCTATATGAGTTTCCTCTGGATGCTCCCACACTCCAAAGGTGTGCAGGTTGGGTGGATTGGCCATGGGAAATGAGGATTACAGGGATAGGGTAGGGCGATGGGTCTGGATGAGATGATCTTTAGAGGGGTGCTGTGAACTCAGTGGGTTGTGTTCATATTGGACGGATTCTATGAATAAATCTTGGTTTTCAAAGTCAAAAAGGAGAATGTTTAAGAATTCCATGTGGCTGTTCATCTGACAGGTGTAGATAGTATCACCAAACATAACTAGTTATTTCTGGGACCCTGCAGCTTGATCAGGAGCACAGTATCGAGAAAGTGACCAATCGCTCTTCAAAAGGAGAATCAGCTGAACAACAAGATTCCCTTAAATTTGAAGATCTGAGCCTGGAGCTCATTTCCTCCAGCAGGCTGGTCACCAGCTACTCTAAACAGTATCTGAATCATAAACTGTAACCTAACGGTTATAAACACAGGCAGGGACCCTCATCCAACAAGTAATTATCATAAAACATGGAATTATCAAGAATGCTTTGTTTAAATAAAAAGACATTCAACAGTCCTTTCGCTGACCTTTTATGAAAAAGATTCCAGGTATCCTTCACATTCAAGTTCACAAAACAATATTAAATATGAAGTCATCATTACAACACAAGCAAGTGCTTACTCTCTGTTTACATGGAAGTCTAGTACCACATCCATGTTATTCCATCATACTAATTAAATACTAAATAACTCAGTGCAGTCCTGAGAAGGTGGCACTCAGATTTCTTTTATACTTTGACTTTAATGCCTAGGACTTCTGCACCTGAAAGAATATCTAAAGCAGATGCAAAGTTTGACAGAAATATGCCTGCCTCATGATTGTTTAATTCATTGATTTGTTTTAAATAACTGTTTCAGTTAGGTTAGTCAGTAGCTGCCACATTTTGTACAGACTTGCATTTCCTTCTCATCTGCTTAGAAGATGTAATCTACCATTAGCACAGCAGATTCCAGCTCAGAAAAAAAGCGAATTACATTTCACCCAGTAGTCAGCTCCCAAACAATGCATCCATCTCATCAGATTCTAGAGCTCCTTTTAAACACAGCACACCTCGCATCCCAGACTATACCAGCATTAAATTAGACCGCTCAGTTCATGATAGATCCTACCAGTTCGAAACACTCAATCCTAGCAGTTCTTTCAATCTAACAGCACTATATCAGAATATTCATCCTGTTAGATGTGCAATCGATCAATGATAATTCAAACCATTTCAAAATCCTGACTCAATCATTGCTACTTCATATTGCTTATTCCAATGAATGCTTAAATCTATCAAGGTTAAGTATGGCCACTAGCTTCCTGACATTGCTTTGCAAAATGCTGTTAACACTTCTAAATCATGCTACCAGTATATCAATCTAAAATTGAGCATCAGATCTTTTAATCTATTAGAAGTGAGATTTATTTTGTGAAATTTTGTTTTTGGATTCTGCCTGGCATGTGAACTGAAATTAAATAGTTTTGGGTGTATTCTGTTGCTCAAGTCCTGACTTCGACCAAATTCTGCTTAACCATCCTCATTTTGAAATCCCTCAAAGAACTCAATGCACACAATCGCTGTCATTTCCTCCAACCCCATAACCCTTTGAAAATTGTGTGCTTTTCTCACTCTGACCTCTGGAGTATCTCCAATTTCAATCACTCCACTTTTTTTGCCATGTCTTCAACTTTCCAGTCATGGAACTATGGAATACCCCCTCTCTAGCTCTTTGCATCTCCAGCTCACTTTCCATGTCAAAACGAAAACTTTAAAGTTCAGATGTTGCCTAACTGGGAGTCAATGCAGACCAGAGAGCACAGGGATGGTGGGTAAGTAGGTTTAACATGCTCCTTAAAGCATATCTCTTTGACCACCTTTTGGGTAGCTGACCTAATGTTGCCTTATGTAGCTAAGTGTTAAATTTAGTATTATGATATTTCTATGACATATGTGGTATTATGTTAAGGATATAAAATACGAAGTGTTGATGGATAAGGTGATGGTTCTGAAGGAGTTAATGTTGATATTATCATAGAATCCCTACAGCCATTCAGCCCATCGAGTCCACCCCACCCCACCTCACTGAAGACCAACCTACCCAGACCCTCTCCCCTGTCCCTGTGGCTAATCCATCTAGCCTGCACATCCTTGGACACTACAGGCAATTTAGCATGGCCAATCTACCTAACTTGCACATCTTTGGACTGTGAGAGGAAACCAGAGCACATGGTGGAAACCCACGCAGACACGGGGAGAATGTGCAAACTCCACACAAACAGTCACCTGAGGCAGGAATTGAACTCAGGTCCCTGACGCTGTGAGGTAGCAGTGCTAACCACTGAGCCACCGTGCTGCCATTAGATTAAGATTAGATTTACAGTGTGGATCATGTTGTATCATGGCAAAAATTCCAGACCAGACAGCTATACAGCTTTAAGAAGGTTATGTGACATCATGGCATATGAGGTTTCAGTGTAAGGGGTGCCAGTGTAAGGGATGCTCACCTCACCTTCAGTCGCTGTCTCTGTGTCATGGAATCAGTGTAGTGTCTTCAGATATATTCATATAATGTACAGCAACATGAGAAAGTACAGAACTCAGACTGTAATTGTAAGCTGTAACCCTGCAAACAGTATTGTAAACAAAATTCAAGACATTTGTCTCAACAAGAACTTGAAACTCTGCGATTGTTGACTCACATAGAAAACTACAAAATGTATCAGGTTACATTGCCTCCACCCATTCTACTCATATCACATGCAATCTGTGAGTGGTGACAATGAGTCATACTCTCTTTCAGACTGATCAAATCCTAATATCCCTAAGGCAATTGTATCCGACCGACTGTAGTTGTAATATTATGCGGTAAATGTCTTTGTTATCTAAGAACAGTGTATGTGGTTTAAATACTGTAGAAATATCTTTTACCACTAATCACTGAATAGCCCCAAGACAAGTCAAAGAAAAAGGAGGATTTATGGCAGATAACTTCCTCAAACCAGTCTATATCTGATATTATATGCTGGTAGAGGTGACAAATAACACAAGGTAACAGGAGTGGTCACCTGGGAAAATACCACAAATGCTGCATGATAGAAACTTAGCAAATTACTTAGGATCATGAAATCAGTTTATTAAAGCAAAACATTTGAAAAAGCCTTGAGTTGACTGAGATTTGGTAGTTGTACTAAGACTAGGGTAGCTCTTTGCCTGTCAATGCTACCCGTAAGATGCATGATAATATTCGTAATAATAATAGATGATAATGTCAATGGAGAAATATGCAACATATAAGCATTTCTAAATCTATCAAAGCAATGAAATTTAAATCTAAACCTGTCAATGTACTTCTCTCATTGGTTTAAACCTGTATTTAAACATGGAAACATTGATGATAGTTCCAGTTTATGGATAGACTCTAGCTGAATAGTCAAGTGAAAAGCAGAATCTTTGCAATTAGTATTGGCTATTAAAAAAAGAGTTTTGCACAGACTACGTCATTTAGCTCTGTTGGCTGGACAGTGATGCAAGGCGATACCAACAGTACAGTTCAACTTCTCCATTAGCTGAGGTTATCATGAGTATCCCACCGTCTTGGCCTCATGTGTGGTGTGGTGACCCACAGGTTAAATTCATCACCATTAGTCTCTTTCTCCAATGAGAGAGTTGTCCTCCATGAAAATGATGACTTTACCTTTAACTTTCATTTTTAGATGGATTGGATTTTTCTACTATAATGTAGACTACAATAAAATCTTGATCAGATGGGCAGAGGAGTGGCAGATGGAGTTTAATTTAAATAAATGTGAGGTGCTGCATTTTGGAAAAGCAAATCAAAGCAGAATTTACACATTTAATGGTAAGGTCCTGGGGACTGTTGCTGAACAAAGAGACCTTGGGGTGCAGGTTCATAGTCCCTTGAAAGTAGAGTTGCAGGTAGATAGGATAGTGAAGAAGGCATTTGGTAAGCTTTCCTTTATTGGTCAGAGCACAGAGTATAGGAGTTGGAAAGTTATGTAACCGTGGGGCGGCACAGTGGCTGAGTGGTTAGCATTGTTGTCTCACAGCACCAGGGACTTTGGGCGACTGTGTGTGGAGTTTGCACATTCTCTCTGTGTCTGAGCGGGCTTCCTTCCAGTGCTCCGGTTTCCTCCCACAGTCCAAAGATGTACAAGTCAGGTGAATTGGTCATTTGTCAGGTGCATTAGTTAGAGGGAAATACATCTGGGTGAGTTACTCTTCGGAGGATCAGTGTGGACCTATTGGGCCGAAGGCCCATTTCCACACTGCAGGAAATCTAATCAAATCTGTAATGTCTGTATAGGACATTGGTTCGGCCACTTTTGGAATGTTGCATGCAATTCTGGTCTCCTTCCTACTGGAAGGAAGTTACGAAACTTGAAAAGATTCAGAAAAGATTTACAAGAATGTTGCCAGGGATGGAAGATTTGAGCTATTGGGAGAGGCTGAATAAGCTGGGGCTGTCTTCCATTTAGCGTTAGAGGCTGAGGGGTGATGTTACAGAAGTTTATAAAATCATGAAGGGCATGGATAGGATAAATACACAAGGTCTTTTCCCTGAGGTGGGGGAGACCTGAACTAGAGGGCATAGGTTTAGGGTGAGAGGAGAAAGATCTAAAAGAGACCTAAGAGGCATTTTTTTCACAGAGAGGGTGGTGTGTGTATTGAATGAGCTGCCAGAGGAAGTGGTAGAGGTTGGGACAATTTTAGCATTTAAAAGGCATTTGGATGGGCATATGAATAGGAAAGGTTTGGAGGGATATAGGCCAAGTGCTGGCAAATGGAACTAGATTAGGTTGGGATATCTGGTTGGCATGGACTAGTTGGACCAAAGGGTCTGTTTTCATGCTGTATGTCTGTACAACTCTATGTAGTTCTCCTTTCATTACTTTATTGATGAAAACAAATAAGTTACGGCATGAATTAAGATCATTGGTCACATGCATTATTCAATTACTGCTTCTGAGTTCATTTCGTAAGTTATAATAATATTCACTGTTTATAATAGCATCTTAAATTCATTATCATTCTCAGTCCAAGAATTAATGAAACATTTGCAATTTCAAGCAAATATTCTGCATCTCAGTTCATAATGTGCCTTACACTCAGAGCTGACAAACTATTTTTGTTGAAATGTTTCATTTCCCTCACAATTTAAAGAAAAATATATTTCAAAGTTACCACAACTGGAATTAGATAAACAATTTTACCAACGAAGTGTTAGCAATGTTCTGCTTAGGAGCAGAGAGTCAGTGGTTGGGGCCTAATTTGGAGAATTGGCTGTGTGCAATTAACCTACACCTATTCAATGTATGACAGATTGAATTGCATCTTTATGCTTCTCATGGGGCTTAAAAATGTGAAATTAGTGATTGAATGACTGGGATTGCACCTGAATTAACTTTTCACATGCAGCCTAAGCAGATTTGGAGACCCTAAGTTGAAATGTCACTTCTTTTAACTTCTCTGACCTTCTGACCATCTTATGGTCAGAAGTGGGGATGTCCGCTGATGAGTGCACAATGTCCAGTATTGTTCAAGACTCCTCAAATAATGAAGCAGTCTATGTTCAGATGGATCAAGACCTGGATAATATTTAGGCTTGATATGTCAAGAAACATTTGCGCCATACGAATGTCAGGTAATGTCTATTGCCAATAAGAGACAACCTAACCTCTGACCCTTGACATTCAATGGTGTTTACATCACATGAATCCCCCACTTTCAACACCCTGGAGATTACCATTTCCAGAAAGTCAACTGGACTAGCCATATAAATACTGTGGCTATAAGAGCAACTTAGATTCTAGGATTACTATAGTGAGAACTCACCTCCTGACTCCCCAAACCTGATTTACTATCTGCAAGGCACAAGTCAAGAGTGTGATGGAATACTACCTACTTCCCTGGATGTTTGCAACTTCCACAACATTCAGGAAATTTGATGCCATCCAGGACAAAGCAGCTGCTAATTTGCACCACATCCACAAACATCCACTCGCTTCACCACAGTTGCTCAGTAGCAACAGTGTGTACTATCAATAAGATGCACTGAAAAAATTCACCAAAGATCCTTAGACAGCACCTTCCAAACCCATGACCACTTCCATCAAGAAGGACAACAGCAGCAGATACATGTGAACACCACACTTGCAAGTTCTCCTCCAAGCCACTCACTATCCTGACTTGGAAATCTAGTGCCTTTCTTGGAAGACTGTCCTGGAATTCCCTCCCTAAGAGCATTGTGGGTCAAGCTAAAGCACATGGGTTACAGGGGTTCAAGAAAGCAGCTCACCAACACCTTCTCAAGGGCAATTAGGGATGAGGCAAGCCAGTGATGCCCACACCTCATGACAGAATAAAGAATCCTCCTCAGCTTCTCAGTTCCAACAGTTGAGTGATTTCAGTTAAAAAAACCTTCTTACAAAAGCCTCAAACATTGATTGTCAACTGATATTTAGATTGGGCAATTTCTCCCTGAACACCCTGAGCGGATATGGCCTTCCACTGAAAGTGCTTTTTTGCCTTCATCTCCTTTGTATTCCAGAAGCTTGCCCTTATTTGCACTGCCTCGATGAAGTATCATAGCCACACTGAACTTCTAGTTCTGAGGGCAACTGATTTGTGCAGAAGCTGAAAAACAGGAAAAACTCTTTGAGTTCCTCCCCCAGCATAAGCTTTGAAGCTTGAAACAACTATGCAAAGCACCTGAAAACCTGGAGAATGGCACATCAGCCAAAAGAAATCCATAATAAATTAACTTGAAGGTTGATGATCCCTTTGAATAGAATTGATGGTGTTCCTTCCTGTTGATTAATCTGACTTTGGCTATGTGAAGGTATTGCTTTGCTTGCTGCATGGAGCTCCAGTTTGGCAGTGCTGGCATCAAGTCAGTGGTTTGCATGATCTGCTCAGTCCATATACTTCCAGTGGGTATAATCGGTGTGCATGCTGCAGCTCATTCTGTTATGATGTGTGTTTCATCATTGCAAATTCACTGTAATGCGGTTGATGTACTGGGGACGTTGTTTCTCAGGCATGAACTTTTAAACCGTGTGTTGGCTGTAACACGATTACATCGCCAACACTTTAAGTGCTATATGTAAAGCCTGATTTTTCTATAACATGGGCTTGCACAAGAACACAACCATTATATTATAGAAGAAAGTGAGGATTGCAGATGCTGGAGATTAGAGTTGAGAGCGTGGTGCTGGAAAAGCACAGCAGGTCAGGCAGCATCCGAGGGGCAGGGAAGTTGATGTTTCAGGCAAAAAAGCCCTCCATCAGGAAGGTGTCAACCTTTTACTAAGATTACATCCAGCACACTTTGTGCTCGAGACTTGCATAGGCAGATGGTGGACAGTATTTCTGATTCTTAGCTGCAATAATTAAAGCCAAAGAACGGGCACCATCAAGTCAGATTCCTCCACCTCATCCAGAATTGATTTTTCTTTCATTAGGCAAGTTATTGAAAAAATGTTATGATATGGACAGTGCCAAAAAGTCAGGGAGAAAGTTCAGAGATAAGTCTTAAGGAATAATTGAATATAATGAAAGTACAAAAGGAGGAAAAGGTTATTATTAAAGGTTCTTTTGTATGAAGGTGAATGACAGGTTGGTTGTAATAGCATAGAAACACCATGCACTTATAAAACATTTTTCATTGTGTGTGGATGTACCGAAGTGTTTCACAGCCAATCAGATAGCTTTGATGTGCATTCATTGCTGTAATATAGTCAAACAGAATGGTCAAATTATATACAGCAAGTAATGAAATAATTTACTTTTTCTTTCAGTGATTTTAGTTTGGTGTGAATGTTAGCTTCAATACCAGGAAGATGTCCTCCGAAAGAACAGATAGGCTTTTGTTTCACATTTCATTGTCAAAATGACACCCCTTGCATTATAGCCCTCAATACTCAACTGATGTTTCAGCGTCTGGGGCCTGGTTTGAAACCACAACCTTATAATGTGGCAGTACGAGAGTGAAGGCAGCCATTGTGATCAGGAGTGGTAAATTGGAACAATATCAGAAAATTCAGGGAGCATTCAAGAAAGGGCTGGAGAGAAAAGAGCCCTCATTTAACATATTAAATTTGGCATTTCTTGTTTGTTCTCTCTCAGCTGCTAATTGACCTGCTGTGTGTTCCCAGATTTTCAATAACTGAACTTTTTGTTTGTTTTGACAGAATGGATATTTTTAGGAACTGTGTAGACTTGTGATTTTATTCTGTAAAAACGTAAACAAGTCTGATTGACGCTACTACATCAGAGAAATTCTGTTAAACGTAATTTTTGAGAAAGCAAACTTTAAAGTAGCGTGTACATAATGGAGAAATTACATATGATACAAAAAATGAGAAATACAGAGTGAGCACATTTGTAACCTGAGTTCAAAGGAAATGTGGAAGTATATTGTTAAAAGCTATACTTTTCATAATCTATAACAGATACCTTAGTGTAGCGGAAGAAGGGGATGATGATTAGACCTTTGATATCGCAATTGGACACACACGGGCAATTTTAACGGGTTAAGGTTTTCAGTCAAGTTAATTCTTGTGGGTGGAAAGGATAGGTTCTGTAGTTTGCAGCACCAAGGAAAGATTGAGCATGATGGACCCTTACAATCGCCACGGCAATGATACTGTGGAAACACCAAGAAGTAAAGCCACATCTAAACCAGAAACTTAGCTAAAACAGTGTTTTGTGATTCTGTGTAATAAGTTATGGGAGGAACTGACAGTAAGGAAGTGGTCTAGGATAAAACCACAAAAAAGACTTACAAAGATGTTGTAACAATGGAGAGGATATATCTTTGATGAAAGATTGAACAGGCTGAGGCTGTTTTCTCTTGAAGAAAGATGATGAAAGGGTTTGCAAGGATAGCTTTGAAGATGAGATCTCTGTTATGAAGAGATGAAGACCAGAGGCCATAAATATCAGAAAATTGCTAATAAGTCCAATGGGGAATTTGGGAGAAACTTCCTTACTTAAAAATGGGTTAGAATGTGGCACCTATTACCTACAGAGGATAGATGATGGGAAAAAACCCGTAAATTTGTCCTACCTCATGGCAAAAGGAATATATTTTTTAATCGTTTGTGGGATGTATGTATGTCACTGACTAGGCCAAGATTTATTGCGCATAAGGAAGTTATGAGTCAACTACATCATTATGGGTCTGGAGTCGCATGTAAGCTTGATCAGGTTAAGAACAACGGATTGCCTTCCCTAAAAGATGTTAGTTAAACAAATGGATTTTTGTGACAATTGACAGTGGTTACATGGTCAACATTACATTAACTATTTCTTTTAAAAAAAGAACGAAATTCCAGTTGTCCTTCTTGACAATTTCATTATCTGACATGGTGAGATTAAACCCATGTCCCAGAACATTAGTCTGAGGATCTGAGTTTCTAGTCTAGATTATTCATGTTGGGTGAGATGAAAAGAGATGGGAGGCAGCTCATGCAGAGCTTAAAAGCTAGCATCAATCAAACAAGTTGTGTAGCTTGTTTTGGTGCTTCGTGTTCTATGATATAATTTTCAATTTTCCTTTGCCTTCTTTTTTCCTCTGTGTTATTCAGTGCTGGGCTTCACTGTTACAGCTTCAGGCACTCAGGGATGAGCCTAATCCACACACCATGATTGTGGGGAAATTATTAACCTGAAGGGAATCCTTTACCCTAACTCTTGTATCATCACCACAAAACACAGGGCATGTTATTTAGGAGATGTTTGCATGATTTAAACTACCTTGTTTAACATGAAACATTTTTTGTGCTGATGAAATTAAACCCATGGACTGGGATCGATGTGAAGAAGTGGTTCGTTCTATCGGGGATCTTAGACTCCTGTAATGAAGTAATGACGTAGACAGTGAGTACAAATTTGCTTCAAGCATTCAAAATTATCCTCTTAAAATTTCTGAGAGTGATTTTATATATATTGACATGGAAATATGCTATATGACATATACCATTATAAAAGCAGATGTAAACTCATTGACTAGTCATACATAGAACTTTTAAGAAGTAGACTTTTACTCGGTAAAGAAAGCTAGCTTGACGTAGCTGCTAATATGCAGTCATGAAGTCACGGCCTAACCCATGGACACCCTGATCCTGCCTTTGTCAAACTACCACTTCTGAAGATTTAATGGTGATGTTACATTGGCTGCATCCACTCTACCAATATTACAACAGTAATTAGACATGGACTTCTAACTCTTGCTTTTAGCTGTACCAGCTCCCTAAGGTCCTAGTAACTGTTCCTGACCAAATACAGTTATATTTCATGCTATTTTGCAATAAATTTTCTCCTTATCTATGATTAGTGTCTTTTCTGTAGACACTCTAAGATAGTGTAACCTCCATTCATAAGACATGGGGTGGTGGATGGAAGAAAATACCTCGAGCAACCCTCACTCAGCACCTGGTAGAGGTATTAAATATCACAAGGTGCCAGGAGTGGCCATCTGGGAAAAGAAAGAAGAGCACATAATGCACTAATATTTAATGGTAAGGGAGAGGATTTGGGAAGTTTTAAAATCCAACAAGAGGTGTCTCCATAAAAAGAGAGAGAAAATACACTCTGAGGGCAAACTAGCAATTAATATAAATACTAATTTAGCCTACTAAACTAACAATTAATGTAATTAATAGTAAATACAGTCAGTAAGGGCTTTTTAAAAATATATAAAAAAAGGAAGCAAGAGATCAAAGTGAATATTGTTCCCTTAGAGAATGAGGCTGGGGAAACAATGAGGAACCAAGAAATGGCAGAGGAGCTAAATGCCTTATTAGCATCAGACTTCATAGCAAGAAACACAAATAGCATTCCAAAAGTTCTACAGTACTAAATAACCAGAGGACAAAAGCTGTTTGGGGTTTCGGATGGGAGCCATGGGTTTGGAGGTGTGAGGGAAGTAATGGAGGAGGGAGGAAGTAAATTTAATAACTCTCGCTAGTTCTTTTTTTCACTGTTTTAATACTGCAACGTGTTTCAGTAGCAAAGCTAATTCATTACATTTTTAACCTCAGGAACCTACCTGGTTAATTTCTTCATAGAAAGCACATATTGAATTAAATATCCAACATCTGATTTTTAAATTCTGAAATTGCATTCAAACAAAGAGGGGGGAAAGACAAATAAATCTATTACCTCTCCTCACCCATGAACATTCTAAACTGGGGAGGAATCAATGGGGGACAGTCTTTGTGGATTCTTTAAATTTAGTTGATTACTTTTAAGATACAGAGAGGTGTGTCAAAGAATGGTCACACTCATCCCTAAGCCTCATTTCCTAGTTTTCCAAATACTGTGTATTATTTGGCTCTCATCTGAGCTCTGACCTTTGCCCTTTTTTATAATGATCAGCCATTCCCAACTTTGTATACTGCTTGCTTCTTCCCTTAGCTCCCAAGCCAAGACCAACTTGGCCAGCAACTCTGTGCTTCCTGATCTACATTGATTCCTGAATAAATGTGCTTTTAAATGCCTCCAGGGCATCATCCTTCTCTATATCTGTAATGTTCTTCAGTTTACACCACAGAAAACCTTCTGTTGCTTTGACTGCAGTCTCTAGTGCACTCTTTCCCGTCATTCCTCTATTAGAGACTGCAACTTCTATTGCCACAGATCTGATTTTTGTAATTCCCAGTTAAACTCCATTTGCTTGTCCAGTACATTGTCTTTCTTAAATGCATTTTGAGCACTTTGGTCATTCTTCATAATGGCTTATATTTTGGCATGAGATGCTTCTTTTTTACTGCTGTTAAGCACCTTGGTTTTATTTTCTAATGATTGTTGCAGTCCCAGAAGGGTCCACAAACCAAAAGAATCAAATTTACTGAATTATTCCTAAAGTCAGAAATGACCAAACAAGAGTTTTCTTTTTGTGACTTTTATTTTAGCACAAATTGAAATCAATGTAAATTAAACATAAATCAACAGTCAAATGGCAGTCAGTACTAGCATCGAATTAAACTGGGAATAGCTGATACATCAGGAACAGATCTTGTGGATTTTCTAAGTAGTCCGCTGAACTAATATAGCATCATAATCAATCACAAAATTCTTGCTAACTTGAATCTTTTTTGGGTAGCAATCCCTTTTGTTCAAGAACTTAGCTGTTGGTCTACTGGCAATAGCAACTTACAGACTGGTCAAACAACTACACGCAAGACTGAAGTACCTAGTGGAAGAGTCACAGCACTCCATCCACTCCATCCAGGAATTCCTAAAAATCATCAAAAACACCAAAATAGAGGAAGACTAAGCAATGATCTCATTCGACGTAACAGCACTGTTCACCTCCATCAACATCGACCTAGCAAAGGAAACACTTGCCACACTTTTAGAACAGACCATCACACACACACCAACCACCATCAATCACATTACCAACAAAAACATCATGAAGCTAGTGGACCTGTGCCTCACCACCCACTTCACTTTCAACAACATAGTCTACAAACAAACCAATGGCATACCCATGGGATCTCTGCAATCAGGATTCATAGCAGGAGCGGTAATGCAAAGACTAGAACAAACAGCCCTACCAATCATCAAATCAAAAATCTGGGTTCGCTACATAGATGACACTTTTGTCATCACAAAACGAAACAAGATATAAGAGGCACTTAACATCATCAACAACACCCTCACAGGGATAAAGTTCACCAAGGAGGAAGAAACAGACAACAAACTCGCATTTCTGGATGTCACAGTAGAAACAAAGGACAAGGGAGAATTACAAACCTGCGTACACAGAAAACCGACAAACACTGACCAAAAACTCAACTACACCAGCAACCATCCCAATATACACAAACAAAGCTGTATCAGAACACTGTTCCAATGAGCCACCACACACTGCAGCACAGACGAACTTCGAAAAACAGAGGAGAACTACCTATACAACGTATTCAAGAAGAACGGATACTCAAAAAACACAGTGTGCAGATTCCTCAAGAACAAACCACAACAGGCAGACAAAACACAGCCAGAAACCCTAACCACCTTACCATATATCAAAGAAGTTTCAGAAATGACAGCCAGACTACTGAGACCCTTCGGAATCCTAGTAGCACACAAACCCAACAACACTCTCAAACAAAAACTAACAAACCTAAAAGACCCAGTACAACCCATGGATAAAATTCCATGCAAGGACTGCCACAAACATTACATAGGACAAACAGGAAGAAAGTTAGCCACCAGGATACATGATCACCAGCTAGCCACAAAAAGACATGACCCCCTCTCCCTCATAGCCCTACACACGGATGAAAAAAAAACACCATTTCGACTGGGACAACACATCTATCCTGGGACAGGCTAAGCAAAGACATGCCAGAGAATTCCTAGAGGCCTGGCACTCCAACCACAATGCCATAAACAAACACATAGATCTAGATGCTATCGATCAACCCCTCAGAAAATGAACAGGAAATGATATCACCACAAACCCCAGGAACCCCATTCAGGAAAAAGATATAAATAGAAAGCAGGAGACAACAGCTTCATTTCACTTGGAGGTCACCACTGATGATGTTACCTAGCCAGGTAATGAAACGTCTGGATATCAAACCTACAGCTCAGCGAGCAAGCCTACACGCTAAACCTCAACCTGAGCCACAAACCTTCACAAACCTTGTGACTGGCAATAGCTTTGGCACTGAAGGATTCCAGTTCTTGTACACCTCTTTCTGGAACCTGCTTCACTCTCGATGCCTTTCGGATATAATAATCTGGATCACTTAAACCACTTCTTCACCATCCTTGTATAGTCAAATCTGGGTATTAGAGCACTCGGAAATGAAAAGAACAAAGAGCAGAAGTAATCTTAAATCTGCTTTCCAACTGCTCCAGACTTCAGCCTCAGCCTCCGCTCTCCAATTCTACATATTTTTATATTTGTCTGTTTGCCGTGAGGTTTAACTTCCTTCTCATTGGTATTGCTTTCAGGTCAACGGTCACCAGGTCCCATAGAACCAATATTCTAGTTATCCTAAAATTATAATTGATTCTTTCTATGTGATACAGTCTCTTAAGAGTCTTTATTTAAAACCATTTTACCAAATATTGTAAATTAATTAAAGATTATCCTTTCTGCTGTTATTTCTTTATCAAGATGCCATTTTAAGATAATGCAAAATAATATATGTGCAAGTTAGTCGTAAAGGCTTTAGAGCAGTGCAATTCTTGCTAAACAATATGGATTAAACTCTGAGTCCATTAATACAAAATAGTCTTTCTCAACAGAATTGACAGTATTCTATCAACGCTGAAGCATTTAAGATCCTTTGCTACTTCCATATGATTAATGAATGCAGTAACCAGTATTCATCCATAGTGTTATAATTGTTTCAAATGTGGGTTATTATACTGAACCTTGGTGAAGCATGTAGACTGGGTATGAATCTTAGTACACTGGTTTCTTATTGTTCAGCTGTGGCTAGCTTTTGAAATTTAATCAAGATAGGATTGGGGCCTGTCCTAATGACAGAAATGCAGTAATAGCTGATTAACAATTATTCCAGAATGGAATCCTTTCTACACACATGAGGTAACAGAAGTATTACACAATAATTATCTGTGAAGAAATTTTGTATGGTGATTGCTTTAATCAAAACTTCTTTTTATCATTTAGAAGAATCTACACAGATTATCACAGAAACTACAGTATGGAAGTTTACTAGTCAACCCATTGTACCGAGCAGTTCTATGTATCGATCTCAAAATTCAAATGACCTTTTCAGAGCTTCTCGATCTTTGAATATTATTCCCTTAAATCTCCATGTCCCCTGCTTACCAATTGCATTTAGTTCATTTCCTTCACGATTTTTATTTATCATAAATGATGATTTTGTATTTCCCTGAAGTAGAAACATAATGTCCCTTTCCTTGTAAATTCTTGCAGCTTGTTATGTCCTCCATTTTGTAGCATCAGTAAGCATCAATATAATTGCTTTTGTGAAAATGCCCAAATCCTTTCTAAAAATGGAAACCAAAACAAGTCCCAGCACAGATTGTTGGGCACTCCACTACCCACATCCTGCCAAACTGGAGAACACTAATTTGCCCAACCCTCTGTTTTCTGTCTCCCAGTCATGTCTGTATCCATATGGTCACATTCCCATGAAAATCATGTGCCTCCAGTTCCGTGTCATTTTCTTAATGTGGGATCTTAACAAGTACTTTCATAAAAAGTACATGCACACTTTATTTACTCCATTTCTTTTATTTGTAAACTCTGCAATTTCCTCAAAAGAAATTAAATACATTCATCACACACAACCTGCCTTGAAGAAATTCATGCAGAATAATTCTGATAAAGAGTGTGACTTTCTCTGTGTTGACAGGTGTAATTTCCTATTATGTGCTCTTGGAATTCATCCACAACCAAGGTCAAAATAAGTGGGCCATAATTTTATTTTGAAAACCTCTCTCCTTTCCCTTTACAAAGCTTAACATTTGCAATGCTAGGGCAAAGTTTTGTGTTTTCAGTCCCGACCTTCGTGTCTGAGTCAAACGTGTATTCCGAACTTAGATAGTATCAAGGCAAAGTGAGGACTGCAGAAGATGAAGATCAGAGTCGAAGAGTTGGTGCTGGAAAAGTACAGCCGGTCAGGCAGCATCCAAGGAGCAGGAGAATGGACGTTTCGGGCATAAGCCCTTCATCAGGAAAGGCTGATGAAGGGCTTCTGCCCAAAACGTCATTTCTTCTGCTCCTTGGATGCTGCCTGACCGGCTGTGCTTTTCCAGCACCACACTCTTCAAATTTGTATCAAGGGAAGTCATTCACCATAGCTTTCGGTGTGAATGGCCAATTATAGGCCAGAGGCCTACCATTGTTGTGGTGGAAGTGTGAAGCTGGAAGTCCACCAGATGCCCTCCAACAAAATAGGAACTGGGACCCACTAACTCTGAAAAGTGTGAGAGGGTGCACTCACCTTGAGATGCTTCTCAGAAACCGTAACCAGCTGGAATAAGAAACAGCTACAACTGCTGGTCATCATTGTGGAGAGAGAGGTCTGCAGTTTTAGCTCCAGTCAGGTGGGTGTGGTGAAGTGGTATGCATGTTGGTACTAAAGACATCCTGGAACTGGCTGTCTCATCTGCTTGGAGAGATATCCATGATAACCATAGATCGGACTCCCGCAGGTACATCTGCTGATTATGTTTCTACCTTACCTTTCAGTTTCTACCTTTGTGGCTCCTATACTTCTTTGTTTCTCCAGGGTGTTCAGTGTCTTTACTTTACAGTCTTATAGGTTTTACTTGTCAAGAATTAAGCTGTTGACTTGGGCCAATTGATTACTTGAGTGATTAAGCAAATATAAAAGGTGAACAAGAAAAAGATCTTGTGGTGCAGTGGTAGTATTTCTACCTCTGGGCTTGAAGGTGCAGATTTAAATCTTATCTCAGGATTTAATGGCGAAAGGAGTGTCAAACAGGTTGATTTAAGTGAAAAGGAGGGGTGCAGATATAGTTCTTCTACCACTTTACCACAAATAAAGATGTTTCTATTATTTCAGTAACAGGCTTAGATCTGGATTGATTTACTAGGCTGCTACTATCCCTTACATTCCTGAAGAATGGCTTATGCCCGAAACATCGATTCTCCTGTTCCTTTAATGCTGCCTGACCAGCTGCTCTTTTCCAGCAACACATTTTTAAGCTCTGATCTCCAGCATCTGCAGTCCTCACTTTCTCCTACTATCCCTCACACCCCTTGTTCACCCTCAACATAATGTAATACTGTCTCAGTGTCAGCAGCACTATAAACTCTTTACTTCCATGAAGATCCACAAGTATCTACTCCCTCCACCACTGACACTCTGTAGCATCAGTCTGTTCTGTAATGAGAAGCATTACAGAAATTTGCCAAAGAGCCCTACACTGCAGCTTTCAAATCCATGACCACATCCATCTAGAAGGGTAAGGGCAGCAGATGCATGGAAAAACCACCAGTTGCAGGTTCCCTGACTTGGAAACATATGACATTCCATCACTGTTGCTGGGTCAAAATCCTCCCTAGGGGCATTGGGGACCAACGTACAGAACATGGAATGCTGCAGTTCAAGAAGGCAGTTCATCACGAAGGGCATACTTCTCAAGGGCAACTCGGGATTGGGCAATAAATGATGCCCAGCCAGTGATGCCTTTAGGCAAGGGAATGTCCCATGAGGAAATAAAAAAAGTTATGTTGTACTATAACCAGCTCACTATTGCAGAATTTCCTTTCTGTTCCTCTTTGAGTCTCAATTGTAAATTTCTTTTTTCTCTGCTTTACTCTGGGGTGTGCTGACTGGAGAGGACCTTCAGGCATTAGCCATGTCACTGACACCTTGGCGAGGGGATGCTGATGGCAGTTGGGGGAGTGGTGCCCACAGTCTCTGTTAAACTGGCAGAAACATTATCATTACATACTATCAACTGCTTGTGGATTGGTAACAATTCCACCCCAACCAGACCTCCGGGAAAATAGGCCAAGGTAGCCAATGGTGTGAAATCATCACCCACTAACTCCAGCTTCCTGTTGAGGTGAAAATTCTGCCCCCGGAGTCTTTGGTTATATTTCCTGTTTGTGCAAATTTTTGGGAAATTTGTGATTTGGTTAATACAAACACAAGGCGTGATATTGTTAAGGGCCATTTGATATTCATCGAAGGATGCTCAGCCAAAACTTTTCAGCCTCTTAATTTTCCAAAGGATGGAGTGGCAAAAGAATGCTCAGTTCACAGGCAGCAAAAGAAATTTGCAGATCAACCAACAGGGAACCCAAATGACATCTGGTAACCTAGGTCTTGATGACGCTCAGCAAAGAAGCTTCCTGTTACAGGTTGTACATTAAATGTTAATAACTCTGCTGAACTATCACAGACTTCACAAATAGAATGGCCAATTATTCTTAATCATAACAGCCAGCCACATAGAAGACTAAATCATCAATTTCGCATAATTATCATTGATGTCAATCAGATCCAAATGATACTACAACTGCCTTATCAATTATTGTATTGTTCCTAATCATACAGTGTGCTCCTAATCTTGCTTCGTAAGTGGGAATTCAGAGGAGACGCCATTGGTTTAGTTATTACGAGCCCAAGGTCCTGAATGCTAATTTATTTTAACAATAAAGCTCACATACCATAATGGCTGACTGGCTACCACTGGGTTTAAAACAGTACAGTTGAGGCGATTACATTAAGAGCAACAAGGATCAGCAAACAACAAGCAATGTTATGGAAATTTCACTTCTTGAAAACATCTTTAATCAACATTGCAACATGCAGGAGTAATCCAACAAGATACTGTTTTTACATAATCACTTTTCTAGCACTTTGAGCATCCTGGGTTCTTACTCACACCAGGTTCCATTTGCACATCAGCCCTTTTGACGGCTGATCTACTTTGGCTCCCAGCTCAGGAATGCCCCAATTTGAAAATTTATGTAATTTTTTTCACATCAATTCCTATCCTTGACCCTTCCTAGCTCTGACAGTCCTCCAAGACCCCTGGCATTGTGTGTATTCCCAATTTAAATTGCTGCACTATTGATGGCTGTGCCTAAGCTCAAAGTTCTAGAATATTCTCCCTGGCCCTCTCTGTATCTCACCTTTCCACCTATAAGACACTCCTTCCAACCTATTCCAATGACAAAGATTTTGACTCTTGATCTCTGTAATGGCTTATTTGGCTCAGTGATAACATTTGTCACATATGCTCTTGTGAAGCACATTGAGACAGTTTATGACATTAAAGGTTTTGTATAAATTCAGGTTGTTACTGTTGAGGTAGTACAACAATATCCACAAGGAAACTGGATATAATCAGTTGTTCCTGAGTTTGTCCAGCAGGACTCAAAAGCAGAAGACATACAATTCACCCACAGAAGAAACTTTAGAGCTACATCTTTTACTGTACACAGTTAAAGCACACAGAATAAAAGTGTTTGCAGCAACTGCACACATAAAGTCAGGAATAGATGAATTATTAATAGGTCAACAGATGGAGAAAGAGATTGGCGCTGTAAGAAAATGTAGACATGGTTGGATCCATTGCATGCTGTGTCATTTTCCTGGCCCTCACAGATGATCAGTGTTCTCTGCCCTGCTGTACTAATAAGCAGCTATCTGTATTTGCTTGTTAGCTATTACAGCTGAAAATGTGTTGCTGGAAAAGCGCAGCAGGTCAGGCAGCATCCAAGGAACAGGAGATTTCGGGCATAAATCCTTCTTCAGGATAAGCCCTTCTTCGGGCATAAGCTCTCCTGTTAGCTATTACAATGTGATGTAGAAAGTAATTCTTGAATGGCAGCAACTAAGGTTCATGCTAATCCTTCAGAAGGAAGTGCATGAATAGAGCGTGGAAATGTCATTCCTGCATGTGATATTGACAATGATAATATTTTTTTAAAACATGAATGAGTAAAGAGCCAGGAGCCCTTCAATCCCCTGTTTCCACCTGTAGAACTAAGTAACTCAAAAGGCAAGACACAATCTCTGTTTCAGTCAGGACATGATTACATTTGGACTCTGGGCTGTGTCCACATTCAGCATCATGAACATTCACAAATGTAAAACTTGTGAGAGGAAATAAATGACCATCAATGTCCAAGATTGAACAGTTCTGATGTCTGTGGAGCTCTTCCTGCTTCTGTAAGTGGGGTGAAATAATTCACTGCTAACTCAAACAGCACCACTTAGTTTGTTGCTTACCTTGCAAACCTTCAGTATTGGTTTTGAATGATAACAGCTGCTGCAGTCTCAGAGCACGTATTGCTTTATGAGTGTCATGGTAGTGCACTTGGAGATCTGATGTGCCAGTTGCAAAACCAATATAATGAATCTACTTTCATCAGAACTGTTTTGATGAAAGATCATTGACCTGAAATATTTGCTGTTTCTTCACAGATGTGGCCTGACCTGTTGTGTTTTCCAGCATGTTCTGTACTTATTGAATGCAAATACTCCCTGATCCTCCCTCAAAGACAATCAAAGGAAACCAGAGATTGCACCATCCCCATATCGATATTGTTCTCTACAGATTCCTTTCACTCCAGTCCAAGCAGAGACTGATGACTGGGATCTTTGATTTCATTCCATGCTTATCACTTTAACCTCAAATCTCTACATATTGATTAAGTTCATTTTTAAAAGAATGAAATGTGCCAACATCAACTAATTTTGCTGGGATTCTACTTTGTGCAAGTAGTTTTTAATTTAATCCCAATTAATGCTTGAGATTTGTTCATGTTAAACCAATGACCAACTCTGTGCCAAAATTCGACAGAAGGCTATGTTTCTCAAACGATTTCCAACTTCTTCTTAAATAACTATGCAAACTTCTGCATATATTTAAACAGACAGATAGTCTCTCAGTTTAATACCAATCTTTGACAATGTAAGAAATAAGGTAGAGCAATCTACGCCTAGCAAAGTCCTGCAAATATCAAAGATCAGTTCATCTGTTCTAGTGTCGTTGATTGAGGGATAATTAATGACGAGAACTATCGCTCAATATTTTACATCCATCTGAGTGCAAATAGGGCTTAGAGACAATGCAAGACTTCTTTCATATACTGCACTGAAGTATTGGCCTAGATTTTATACTGTAAGTTCAGAAGGGACACATCACCTGTCAATCATCTGCCTCATGGGGATCTGAACCATGGGGGACAAATTCACCCAAATATTGTCTACTGTTTTAAACAGGTAGTGAAGGTCTCTCTACACTGTTGACATCAAACACTCCCAGGATAGATACAGCAGTGAGTTAGATACTCATCAACAGAAAGTAAACTGAACTGTGCAGTGCCCCTATCAAATGCTCCCAGGATTGATGGAGCACTTGTTTAAGCATATAGTACAGCTCCCTCTATTCTTTTTTTAGAAAAGATTAGATTAGATTACTTACAGTGTGGAAACAGGCCCTTCGGCCCAACAAGTCCACACCGACCCGCCGAAGCGCAACCCACCCATACCCCTACATTTACCCCTTACCTAACACTATGGCCAATTTACCCGACCCGCACATCTTTGGACTGTGGGAGGAAACCGGAGCACCCGGAGGAAACCCACGCAGACACGGGGAGAACGTGCAAACTCCACACAGTCAGTCGCCTGAGTCGGGAATTGAACCCAGGTCTCAGGCGCTGTGAGGCAGCAGTGCTAACCACTGTGCCACTGTGCCGCTCACTAAACAGAAAGTAAAGGTTTCTCTATACTGTCTCCATCAAACACTCCAAGGACAACGAGCACAGGATTAGACACAAAATACAAATTACTGTGCTGTTTTAAACTGAAAGAAAATGGTCCATAATATCATCTGTATCAGGACAGGGATAACACAGAGTTCGATACAAAGTAAATGTCATTTACCACTGTCATAATCAAACATTCCCAAGACAGGGATAGCATGAATATAGATATAGAATAAATCTCCCTCTTTGTTGTGCGCACCAAACACTCGCAGGGCAGGTATAGCACAGCTTTCGACACAGAGTACAGCTTTCTCTACTCTTTTAAAAGGAGAATAAATGACCCTCCATTCTCTTAAACTGAAAGTAAACTGAAAGACTGGGTTGACACAGAGTAAAGCTCCTTATACTTCAATTCAAAGCCAATACTGAAAGTTTGTAAAAAGGCAACAAACTTTGCTGTCTGAATTAGCCAAGAATTACTTCAAGGCACCGCACTTCCGGAAGTTTTCTTGTAAATCTCTCCCGACACTGTCCCCATCAATCACTCCTAGGATAGAGACAGCATGGAACTAGATACAGAGTAAAGCTCCCTTCAAATTTTTAAACCGAAAGTAAATATCCTTCACCATTGTCTCCATCAAACACTCCCAGAACAGGTACAACACGGAACTATATACAGAGTAAAGTTCCCCTTGTCCTGTTAAACAGAGGCAGGCTCTTCAGAGTGATTTTGGAGAGTTGCTGCATTGTTGGGAAATCTCTCTTTCCAGCTAAAATGCTAAATCGAGCACCTGCCTGCCAATTCAGGTCAAACAAATTCCCATTGCTTTCTTGACAAATCCCATCAAGTACCATGGGATTCCAACATTAAGTGACCTTCCATCTTTTCTGCTGTTTGCGGCACCTTGTTGGATACAACTGACTGCATGTTTGACTGCGGAACAATTGTGATTGCACTTCAAAATTAATTGGTTGTGAAGAGCTCCGAGATGGCCTGAGGATATGATAAGGCATACTATAAATGCAAATTATTCCATTCTTGTTGAACCATTGATTACTTTTTCTCTCCTCACCACCTGCTTAATTAAAATGTCTACTTCCCAGTGAGTGACTTCTTCTGTCCCTAATGTTTATTGTTTGTTTTGTTCCCTTAGGGGGAATCTGATCGGGGACTGAATGATGTGGGTTGTGACGGGTTTTGTTACAGAACCATGTAAGAGGTCTGGCAAGCCCTATCTTGCATTGGTAGGAACTCGCTGTATCTTTTTATGTGTTTACCAAGTGATGAGGTGGACTTTTTTTTGCCAATCAGCTTCGAGCTGCCAATTACAAGGATTTTAGCTTGTTAAATGCTTTATTAATCTCACAACCGGCACTCTGATTTCATCTTCCTACCTTACGAAACGTCCCAAACCAGTTATATGTCAAGAATTCTTGCCGTAGAAGTCAGAATGGATACTTCGCCACTCCAAGGGTAAATGGTCTCCATGTTGCTCAGCACCCACCAGCACCTCAAGGCATGATATATGGATACTCGCTGCTGCACCCCATGCCCATGGACATTGGCACCTGACTCCAAATGAACGTGGCATCTGTCCAATCAACTTGTAGGATGCTGAGGAAGTAGACACGATCAACTGGCATTGAAAGGCTGCTGTGAGGACACTTGGTGTGCAAGAGATAGGCACCCAGCTCACAGACTGGACCAGGCTGCCACATAGACCTGCTCACTTCCTTATCTAAAAAAGCATATGTTTCAGCCCCAAGGCACTGATTCCAACTGCTTACATTTGTTCAGCTTGGTTTGAGCCTTTAGTACCCTGTTTGTGTAATCGCCAATGAACCATTTGATGCTGTCTGGCTGATAACTGCTGTGAGGAGAGGTGACCAGGTAAGTCGCACAGTGTTGATAGACAGTTTGATTTCTTTTCTAAACTTCTCTCCTTAATAATAATCTGGAATAAAACAAGCTAGCTTAATGGTGACATCGTCGATTGTTGTATAAACCCATCTGATTCACTAATAGCCTTTAGAGAAGGAAATCTGCTGTCCTTAGCTGATCTGACCTACATGTGACTCTAAACAGTCCTCTGGCAATTAGGGATGGACAATAATTGTTTGTCTGATCAGTAATTCCCACTTGCTATGAACAAATAATTTAAAAAATGCATTCACTAAGGGACAGTACCATGAATACCAATGATACAATACCCAAGTGGGTACTCATCACATGTAAGTTTGGAAAATGTGCATGGGTAGACATCACAAGTTAGTGGTATGACATACAGAGCAATGCAAAACTCCAAAACCTGTCGCAAACAGTGTTGAGGGCCCAACTGGAATACGTGACTAATTCTGGATGCCACAATTTAGCGGCGATGGGAACGTCTTCAAAGAGCGTGTATTCCAGGGATGAGCAGACAGTTTGGAAAGGGTGGGACTATATTCCCTGGGGAACAGAAGACTGAGAGGAGATTTAATAGGGGTTGTCAAAGTCAAGAGAGGTCTGGGTAGAGTAAATAGGTTGGAGGATGGAGAATGAGAGGGAACAGATTTAAGATAATTGGCAAAGGCTACAACAAAAGCATCATGGAATCTCAAATGCCTGAGAGAATGGTGAACACATGTTGGTTCCAGGCAAATAACAGCGAATTAGAATCGCTATCTGTAAAAGAAAAATGTGCATGGGTATAGGCAGATATTTGGGAATTGAACTAATTTACTTGTTTTATTGGAGAACCAATATGGAGATTATGTGTTGAACAGTCTTTTTCTATGCAGCATTCTGGGGTAAAAATACATGCACTTTATTCCATTTGAATTCTGCATGCTATCAGGGCCATAAGATCACAAAGTTAATCCAAGATGGAGGACGGGAGAAGATTGTGGCTGTAAAAGCTGCTCTGTTTTTCAGGTTTTTTAGGTATTGGAGGTGATATCCTTGAATTCCAGGAGCAGTAATTGATGTTTTATATGCTGTTGCATTGTTTTGGACAGAAGATCAAAATAAGAGCCCTTTAAAAAGGAGGGCGACAGACAAAGACAGTGATCACATGGTCAGAAAAGGAAACCTATACTGCAGTCTAACACAGCAGTGAATCTGTCTTTGCTGTTTGAGTTCAAGTATCTCTGGACCTCAGAGTGTGTCGAGGAAAAATTAACACGCAGAAAAATTCACAGCTGACCTTGGAGAAACCTGTGTGGGAGAGCTCACAGCACAGGGACAGATAAGTGCATAGTTTTTAAATGTAGCATTGCTTCAAATTTATAATAGTGAGTAGAGTGGATTCTTTCTTGATGGTATGCTTTATTGAGATCTCACTTTCTTGGTTAAATTGTAAAAATATAAACCGTAAGACTTAAGTTAGCCTGGAACAATGTTTTTTAAGAGCAATACAATGATGCTATTTTCTAGGTCTGTAGATTGTGAAGGAGGAAAGATGGCCTTCATAGAGTGATGTGCTCTTCCTGTCAGATTTGGAAGTTTAGGGAGAGTTTCCATGTTACTGATGATCATGTCAGCAGGAGGTGTCTTTGGTTATGAATCCTATCAGATTGCATGGAGCTGTTGGAGTGGCAGTTAGAGGCAAGGAGGAATTTACAGGAGCTAGGGGTGTGATGGATGGCTGTTATAGGAAGGAAGAAAAGCTGCAGATACAGTCAGGTAGATGGGTAACCACCAGGAAAGGTAGAAGAGATAGGCAGGTAGTATTGGAGGTTAAAAACAATGAAATGAAGATGCTGGAGATTAGAGTTGAGTGTGTGGTGCTGGAAAAGGATAACAGGTCAGGCAGCATTTGAGGAGCAGGAGAATCGATGTTTCGGGCAAAAGCCCTTCATCAGGAATCTGTCATGTTTTTAAGTGTAACCTTGCTGTAAATCTACAATAGTGAGTAGAGTGGATTCTTTTTTTGTTTATATGCTTTAATGAGATATGTCTCTTGGTTAAATGTAAAAAAAAATAAGCTATAAGTATTAAGTTAGCCTGGAATGGTGTTTTTTTTTAGAGCAATAAGATGATGCTATTTTCCAAGCAATCGATTGTGATAGAGGACTCTACAGACAGACGTTCCTGCGGCCAGCAGCAAAAAATCAGAATGGTGTGTTGCCTGCCTAGTGCCAGGATCAAGGATAGCTTGAAGAGGATGTAGAATGTTCTCAAAGGGGAAATGAACCAGCAGGAGGTTGTTGTACACATTGGAACTAACGACATAGGAAGGGAAAAGGATGAGATTCTGAAGGGAGAAAATAGAAAGTTAGACAGGAACTTAAAAAAGTCCTTGAGAGTATTAATATCTGGATTACTCCTGGTTCTATGTGCTAGTGCGGATAGGAGCAGGAGGATAGAGCAGATGAATGCATGGTTGAGCAGTTGGTGCAGGGGAGAATGGTTCCTATTTTTGGATAATTTAAATCTCTTCCGCGGTAGAAGTGACCTGTATAAGAAGGACGGATTGGAAGGGTAATAATATATGGGCAGGGAGATTTACTTCAGAGGATTTAGACTAGTAAAGTGGAGAGATTGGACCCAGGGAAATAGTGAGGAAAGAGGTCAATCTGAGACTGGTACAGTTAGAAAAGGAGTGAGTCAAACTGTCAGGGCAGGCAGGAACAAAACAGAGAACAAGGTAGGACTTATAAATTTAACTGCATTTATTTCAATGCAAGAGGCCTAACAGGGAAGGCAGATGAATTCAGGGCATGGTTAGGAACATGGGACTGAGATATTTTCGCAATTATAAAGATGTGGCTCAGGGTTGGATGGGACCGACAGCTTAATGTTCCAGGATACAAACATTATAGGAAGGATAAAAAAGAGGGCAAGAGAGGAGGGGCAGTGGTGTTTTTGATAAGGGATAGTATGACTGTTCTCCTTAAGGAGGATATTCCTGGGAATACATCCAGGGAGGTTATTGTGGTGGAACTGAGAAATAAGAAAGGGATGATCATCTTATTGGGATTTTATGAGAGTCCCCCCAGTAGTCAGTGGGAAATTAGAAACAAACTTGTAAGGAGATCTCAATTATCTGTAAGAATAATAGGGTGGTTATGGTCGGGGATTTTAACTCTCCAAACATAGACTGGGACTGTCATAGTGTTAAGGGTCTAGATGGAGAGGAATTTGTTAAGTGTGTAGAAGAAAATGTTCTGATTCAGTATGGGAATGTACCTACTAGAGAAAGTGCAAAACTTGACCTAATCTTGGGAAATAAGGCAGGGCAGGTGACTGAGGTGTCAGTGGGGGAGCACTTTGGGACCAGTGACCATAATTCTATTAGTTTTAAAATAGTGATGAAAAAGGATAGACCAGATCTAAAAGCTCAAGTTCTAAATTGGAGGAAGGCCAATTTCGACAGTATGAGGCAAGAACTTTCAAAAGCTGATTGGGGGCAGATATTTGCAGGTAAAGGGACGGCTGGAAAATGGGAAGCCTTCAGAAATGAGATAACGAGAGTCCAGAGAAAGTATATTCCTGTCAGGGTGAAAGGAAAGGCTGGTAGGTATAGGGAATTCTGGATGACTAGAGAAATTGAGGTTTTGGTTTAGAAAAAGAAGGAAGCATAAGATTATAAGACCATAAGAAATAGGAGTGGAAGTAAGGCCATTCGGCCCATCGAGTTCACGCTGCCATTCAATCATGGCTGATTGGTATTTCAACGCCACTTACCTGCACTCTCCCCATATCCCTTAATTCCTTGCGAGATTAAGAATTTATCAATCTCTGCCTTGAAGATATTTAATGTCCCAGCCTTCACAGCGCTCTGTGGCAATGAATTCCATAGGCCCACCACTCTCTGGCTGAAGAAATGTCTCCTCATTTCTGTTCTAAATTGACCCCCTCTAATTCTAAGGCTGTGCCCACAAGTCCTAGTATCCCCGCCTGATGGAAATAATTTCCCAGCGTCCACCCAGTGTCCAGCATATGTCAGGTATCGACAGCAAAGATTGAGTGAATCCTTAGAAGAGTATAAAGGCAGTAGGAGTATACTTAAGAGGGAAATCAGGAGAGCAAAAAGGGGATATGAGATAGATTTGGCAAATAGGGTTAAGGAGAATGGATTTTATAAATATATTAAGGTCTAAAGGGTATCCAGGGAGAGAATGGGGCCACTCAAAGATTAGCAAGGCAGCCGATGTGTGGAACCACAGGAGATGGGGGAAATACTAAACAAGTATTTTGCACCAGTGTTTACTGTGGAGAAGGACATGAATGTTACAAAATTTGGGGAAATAGATGGTGACATCTTGAAAAATGCCAATATTACAGAGGAGGTAGTGCTGGATGTCTTAAGATACATAAAATTGGATAAATCCCCAGAACCGGATCAGGTATACCCAAGAACTCTGTGGGAGGCCAGGGAAGTGATTGCTGGATCCCTTGCTGAGATATTTGAATCATCGATACTCACAGGTGAGGTGATGGAAAACTGGAGATTAGCTAATGTGGTGCCACTGTTTAAGAAAGGTAGTAAGGAAAAGCCAGGGAACTAGAGATTGTTGAGCCTGACATTGGTGGTGGGCAAGAGGGAATCCTGAAGGACAGGATTTACATGCATTTGGAAAGGTAAGGGCTGATTAGGGATAGTTAGCATGGCTTTGTGTGTGAGAAATCATGTCTCATGAACTTGAATTTTTTGAAGTAGTAACAAAGAGGATTGATGAGAACAGAGCAGAGGATGTTAACTGTATGGACTTCAGTAAGGCGTTCGATAAGGTTTCTCATGATAGACTGGGTAGCAAGGTTAGATCTCATGGAATACACACAGAACTAGCCATTTGATTAAAGAACTGGCTCAACGGTAGAAGACAGAGAGTGGTGGTGAAGGGTTGCTTTTCAGACTGGAGATCTGTGACCAGTGCTGTGCCACAAGGATTGGTGCTGGGTCCACTGCTTTTCATCATCTATATGAATGATTTGGATGTGTAGGAGGTATAGTTAGCAAGTTTGCAGATTACATCAAAATTGGAGGTGTAGTGGAGAGTGAAGTAGGCTACCTCAGATTACATTAGCATCTTATTAGATGGGCCAGTGGGCTGAGGAGGGGCAGATGGAGTTTAATTCACGTAAATGTGAGGTGTTGGAAAGGCAAATCAGATCAGTCCTTATACACCTGGGGGGTGTTACTGAACAAAGAGACATTGGAGTGCAGGTTCATAGCTCCTTGAAAGTGAACTCTCAGGTAGATAGGTGGTGTTTAACCACCTGATGAAGAAGCAGTACTCCGAAAGCTAGTGCTTCCAAATAAACACGTTGGACTATAACCTGGTGTGGTGTGATTTTTAACTCAGCTAGTTAGGATTGTTAAAAAGGCGTTTGGTATGCTTTCCTTTATTGGACAGAGCATTGAGTATAGGAGTTGGCAGGTCATGTTGCAGCTGTACAGGACATTGGTTAGGCTAATGTTGGAATATTGTTTGCAATTCTGCTCTCCCTCCTATCGGAAGGATGTTGTGAAACTTGAAAGCGTTCAGAAAAGATTTACAAGGATGTTCCAGGGTTGGAGGATTTGAGCTACAGGGAGAGACTGAATTGGATGGGGCTAATTTCCCTGGAGTATTGGAGGCTGAGAGGTGACCTTATAGAGGTTTATAAAATCATGAGGGTCATAGATAAGGTAAATAGACAAGGTTGTTGCCCTGAGATGGGGGAGTCCAGATCTAGAGGGCACAGGTTTCGGGTGAGAGGGGAAAAATTTAAAAGGGGCCTAAGGAACAACCATTTCATGCAGATGGTGGTGCGTAAATGGAATTAGCTGCCAGAGGAAGTGGTGGAGGCTGGTACAATTATAACATTTAAAAGGCATCTGGATGGATATATCAATAGGAAGAGTTTAAAGGGATATGGGACTAATTTGGGTCAAGGTATCTGGTTGGCATGGACGAGTTAGACCAAAGGGTCTGTTTCTGTGCTGTACATCCCTATGACTCTGTGACTCTATCAGATATCGAAGCAGAATTAGGCCTTCTGGCCCATTGGGTCCTTTCCCCATTCGATCATGGCTGATATGCTTCTCAACTCCATTCTCTTGCTTTCTTCCCATAATTCTTAATCCCCTTACTTATTAATAACCTACCTGTCTCTACCTTAAAAACACTCAGTGCCACTTGTCAATTTACTATATATTTGGTGTAGAATTGCCAAATTTTCAATTTTTTTATTCTCAGACATTTTCCTTTGGATAAGAAGTCTCTTTGGATGAATAAAAGATTGGCCACGGAGGCTCTTTAGCTTAAACCATTCTGGTAATGCTTTGCAAACAGAGATTTTCTGATATATTGAAATTCCTAATCATAGTATGCATCTCATTGTCACTAATGCCTAATTCCTCTTGTACCCTTGGAGAACTTGAATAAATGTGTAAAGATATGACTCTGGCTTTCAGACATCTATGGCAGATGACAATTGGTGTTTTCACTTCCATGATGAAGATAGACTGTAATATTTATCCAATATTGGCTGCCAAATCAGATATTCATATTCTGAAGAGTATATTACTGAACTCTTAAATTAAAGAAATGTTAGGTATTCTCCAGTATTTTGTAATGAGCTGTGAAAATTGTTGGACATACAGCTACGATGTCCTAAAAGTCTTTTGGATGCATTCCATCTGGTCCTTTAGTGTTATAAATTCTCAAATTGTCTAGTTCTAACGTTTATTACATTAGTCAACTTATTTCTAATGATCATTGCATTACTTAGTTCCCCACTCTGCATGAAGTTAATTGCATCAGATCCTCTTTGAACTAAATAATGCATCCACTTTTCTGCCAGGAGGTGAAATATGAAATTATTCTCCTGTATTTTAGTTAAAAATCACGCAACATCAGGTTATAGTCCAACAGGTTGTAGCATCAGTTGTATGACACTTTGATCTTTTACTATAAATTCTGTGTCCTATCATCCTGCCCCCCCCTTGCTACCTGATGAAGGAGCAGCGCTCCGAAAACTTGTTACTTCCAAATAAACCTGTTGGACTATAACCTGGTGTCGGGTGATTTTCAACTTTGTTTTCAACTCTGAGAGAAAAGCTCACTCCTTACATCCATTTTAAATGGAAGACCCATTATTTTTAAACTTTGTCTCCTGGTTCTAGTCTCTCCCACAAGGGGAAACATCATTTCAGCTTCTGCGTCCCAGCATACATCTCCACCACCCCATTAAGTCCTCTTAGGATTCTATATGTCTCTGTGAGATTACTCCATATTTTTCTAAGCACCAATGGATGCAAGCCCAGTCTGAGCAATCATTCTTCATAAGTTACCCCACCCTGCACCCATACCTCACATTCCAATTATCAGTCGAGTTTCTCCAAATATTTCACCTTTCTGTAAAGCTTCTTGTCTTATCAAGTAGTCTAGAGCTCATTAGGAATTAAGTCTCTTACTGACCACTACAAGATTTACCTTCATTCATGGCTCCTTTCTTTATCAGATAAGCATAAAGAAACCTGGATGCCAACCGCACCAAGTCTGACAAGAGCAAGGCTATATCTATACAACATAAACATAGAACATAGAACAGAGCAAAATACAGCGCAGTACAGGCCCTTCGGCCCTCGATGTTGCGCTGACCAAAGCCTACCTAACCTACACTGGCCCAATAACCTTCATATGCTTATCCAATGCCCGCTTGAATGACCATAAAGAGGGAGAGTCTACCACTGATACTGGCAGTGCATTCCATGAACTCACAACCCGCTGAGTAAAGACTATGTGCCTAAGTGACTATGTTTAACAAAAAAAAGACAAAGTTTCCAGAACTTGCCATGACCAGAAACTTAACTGAACCAACCATCGCACCGCTGTGTCTACATCAAGAAGGGAGAATTTATGTGCTGTGTGATAAATGCATCATCTTTTAACCCTGGAAAGGCTTTTCAACACCTTTGTGATCTAAATCACTGAAAGACTCACCAGTCAATCCAGGATACAGCAATCTGTTGAACAGATATTTCGATCATTGACCTCAGTGCCAATCTTCTCTACATAGGAACAGTGGTTTTACTGTATAAGCCAATGGATAAGGCAGAGCAACTCAAGAAGTTTAGCTTGCCAACAGCTTCCAATCTCATTGCATAATCACTGACAATGAGAGCAGCCTTAACATCATTAAAGGTCTCCTTAAAATCATAATCTCATCCTTCACACAAGGATAACAATAGAAAGAGCATTCACCAATAATTTCTCCAGATAAGTGCGAATGGGTGTTGCATGTAGCTATATCAGCAACACCCATATCTCAGGGAAAGCATACATTCTAAAAATTCAGAAAAGAGGAAGAATCAAATGTTGGGTCCATTTCCTGTAGTCTGAATTGCTGATCAAATTCATTTACAATTTGATAATTCACAGGAGCAAAAATAAAATATCTATACAATACAATAATATATTGCATATCATATTGCATGATATGCATCTCAATAGAATTAAGAAATGGAAAATCTGTTGATCCCTCAACTTCTTCTAAAAGGTTCTGAGGAATGACAAAGTCCATTGACCCATGTAACCTTGTTGACTAATTGATATACACATATCCAAATTATTTTAGTCACTTTTAGAAATGTCTGGACATAAGATATTTCTTTAACTTTGTCACTTCTATTCTTTTTAAAGACAGAGCTGTCAATCCATCATGATCAAAGAATCTGTAGCACAGATTCTTGTAAAATTAGGACAATTGCCCATGGGATGAGAACAGAAAAGAAAATGACCACATCATGCGCAATCTATGAGCTGGCAACTTTCACACACTACCTGGCATTGGCCCCATGAAATGACATTGATGTATGTCGTATTTAGAATGAACTTCCAAAAAAAAGTTGTGGATATGGGTAGAGTTAAAAAGTTTAAAAAGCGTTTGGATAAGTATATGAATAAAAAATGTTTGGATGGATATGGGCCCAGTGCAGGCAGTTGGGACAAATTTAGTTTGGAATTATGGTCGGCATGGACTAGTTAGACTGGTGGGTCTGTTTCCATGCTGAATGGCTCTATGACTCTTGATTTGGACGTCTATCAGCTCTTTATTTAGGAGGCTGTATTACCATGATAACTGTAACAGTTCACAGCTACCATCTAGGATCACTGGGGACAAGGAATAAATGCAGCCTGCACAGTGTGTTACCCACAACCTGAGAATGCATTTATTAAAAAGTTCTGAATTGCTGCAAGCAACAGTCTGGGAGGTCCACTTATGCAAACTTACTTCCTTTGATTTTTGAGGGAAGACTGAAACAAAGTGCCTTTCAATATTTTGCTTTATGTTTGTGAAAGTCTAAATAATAATCATAAAAGATCTGCTGATTTATGGTGTCATTTCTTTACCAACTTACATACACATTGTTAACCAGGAAATTTGTTTTCAAGCCTAAAATCAGAAAGAAAATCTGACAAAAATGGGCAATGGTTTAAAGACGACAGGAGTTTATATCTTACACAGGTTAGTGTAAGAACTGTGAATCTTTACGACAAAAGTAGCCAGGTATGACTCAGTTCCATTTTAATAAACAAATCTTGTTTTTATGAACAACATTTTCTGTAACTATCCAGTTTCATTTGTGTGTAAACTTGCAAATAAACTTTTTATAGGCCTCGCAGAGAAACAGATACATTCCCAGCAAACAGAGTCTCAATGGAGGTAAATCATTAATATATGACAAGTCTGTTTCCATTGTAGCAGATCTAATTGATACATGGCAGTGGTGGCTTTAGTGTGATAACTTTCTCTTTCCTTTTCCTTACTTCCCTTATCATGTTGTAATGTGGAGGTGCAAGTGGCAGACTATGGTGGACAAAGTCAAAAGTCACACGGCACTTGGTTATACTTCAATAGGTTTATCTGAAATCACAAGTTTTCACAGCATTCCTCCTTCGTCCTCCAAAAGCTTATGATTTCAAATAAACCTGTTGGACTGTAACCTGGTGTCACATGGACTTTCTGTCCATGTTGGGGATGAGAATACATGAGACAATGGGGTGCATAGGCCAGCTCAGTGCTTTGATGAAGCTCCTCAGTTTTAATTCCAGAGTGGTGCTCCAAACATCTCCACGACTGTAGCAAGTCATTTGATTTTGCCCTGTATTCTTTCACTTCATCATTTAGATCTGGCAGTGCCAAAATACTTCCAGATTTGAGAATGGTTTAGTTTTATGAAGTTGCATGAATTGGTTGTTTGATTGAACCTTCACAACTACAGCACAGGGAGGAGACTTAGATCCTATCTGTCTAGTTTGTAAATGAGCATCAATCTCAAAGGACAGAGCTGGTGCATGACTTTAACGTGGCTTCTTTATGCTTACCTCGAACAGCTTATTCTTTTCATCATGCACATTTCTATGTTTCATTTGTTCATGCAAATTAAGGCAACACCAGTTAAGTGAATATTTATTGCCCATCCCTAATTTCTCGAGACTTCTAAGATGAACTTTTACCACCTCTGATGTTCAGTTTGAAAAAAACATTTGATGTAGAGGAGTGCTTAATTTTAATCAATGGGTTAAAAACATTATTTCAAATTGTTCAAAAATATTTACAAGATTTCTCTATTTTCTTAACTGAATAAAGTCTATCAACATTTACAAACAAATCATTTTTGATGCATGATCTTGCCTACTTTAATATAATTTATACAATTACTACTGATACTTGCTGTATTTCTTATACTTTTTCCAGCTCTCTTTCATTGACATCTGAATATATTATCTGGCTGAGTGACCAGATGGATAGGTTACTAAGGAAAGGTCAATTCCTTGATAGTTCCGGCAGTATCTTTAGGTCCAGATCAGCAAGTAAGTCCATTGACAATCAATAATAGTAATTGCTAAGTGTTTAATGAACTTGTGTCTCAGTCAGTCCTGAATTCTGAATCTATAGCTTTTCGTCCACTAAACCAAAACAATGAAATCCTAGTTTGAAACTACATAATGAATATGCCTCAGAGATCAAGTTGCCTAAATCAAAATTTGGGAAAGACTATATAGATGGTACACTAAGTTCATATTCATAAATGCCTTCTAAGAATTATATGAACAGTTTGAATTTAGTATTCCTATCATTTTGTCAAATGAATTTATTCTCACACACTGAATTCCATGTCTTATTCGGGATGCAAGAGAGATCACAATACCAGAGACATTCACATAAATAAAGACTGAAGTAAAGGCCAAATTTAAAGACTTTTGAAAATATGGTTAAGAAATTCTATTTGTCTGAGATTCAGGGTAGGGGCCAGATTCCCAAGAAATATCAATTGATGTTTTGTTAATTAAGAGAGAAAAGGCCATTAAAATGGGAAAGCAATTATATTGTATGAAAAGAATGGATAGGACACAGGATAGGCTTACATCATTAACAAGATATATTTAAATAACGTACAAAAATCTTCCAACGTGTTTGACAGAACTGCAATTATAAAAAGTTGTGGCCAAACTGAGGGTGAATTAGAGGGGACAATTATGAAGTTGGCCAATCTAGCAACTGCATGCATTGGGAGATGTGTTATGAACTGTAAGTGTAATCCTCTTTTTCGATTATCTGCTCAGTTATCTAATCTTGACAGTACCCAATCATTTATGCTTTTAAAAAGCATTTTTGTTTGAAACAGATTATATTTTTTCTACATCCAGTCTTCAATTCTTAAGTGCTTTATACTTCAAGTTGTCAAATTACACTGTCCACAAATAGGACAAAATTTTGAATAATGCCCTTGAGAGGATGAAAAAATTCTTAATAGAGGATAATTATTGTATTTGTGCTGCTTTGGAACATTTTTATAAATAATCTGTTGGAGGCAGACGGATCATACTGCTTTAAATTATATGCAAACATAAACATTCAACAATATGCCACAAACAGTCAAAGCTATAATTTACATTGCTAAATTACAAGCATGACATTCATTCAGGAGAACCACATTGACAAATAACTATTGGGAATACACATTGCAACAAAATGTAGTCATTTTTAAAATGACGACTCCGCCCTAGCTGTTCTGCTGGATAAGCTCAAAGGACATTCACTATATTTAGCATTGGTGCTCATTGGATGTTCAATATTGCCTGCAGCTCGCTCAGAAACATTCTTTGATACTTAGTTTCACTATTTCACGTTTTTCAGCATCACCTTCCACATTGACTAACTTTGTAAACTGGGATAATGTTTCTTTTAGATTATTCAGTCTTGACTACTTGGAAGACAACTGATCTTTGATCAGTGGGCCACAAAATGGTTTCGTTTAGGATCAGAAGCTCACTTTGTGCAGAGATTGAATGTTCAGAATCAGCAACTTAATGTCCCACTGTCCAACAAGTCTCGAATCTTATAATATTGTAGCAATATGACTCTTAGAATCCCTACAGTGCAGGAAGAGGCCATTCAGCCCATTGGGTCTCCACCAATCCTCTGAAGAGCATCCCACACCATCCCTGTAACCCCATATTTTCCATGGTCAACCCACCTTGCCTGTACATCCTTGTACTCTATGGGACAATTCAGCATGGTCAATCCACCTAACCTGCATGTCTTTGGACTGTGGAAGGAAACCAGAGCACCTGACAGAAACCCATCCAGACATGGGGAGAATGGGCAAACTCCACACTGTTATGGATCACACCAAACCCCCTCAAAATATATTAAGAAGATACTCTGTACCCTAGTGTTTTCTTATTTTAAAGGTAAGTGGAAGGTGTTGCATTCCAGACGCAATTACATTGGTTAAACTAATTGATTTTAAGCAAAACACACTTTATTTTTATACTACAGTTAAAATCTAAACAAAGCAAATATAAAATAAAAGAATTGGCTTAACTGTAACTCTGTTGAAATACCAAACAGTGTGTGTGTGTATATATATATATATATATATATATATATAAACTGCTACTAATTAACTGTTCCAGCATATTAACATCCCATAAATACACCCTTGGAATGGCAAATTCAGTAAAATAGATTGTCTCACAAATAATTCTAACAGCAGGAAGATAACCCCAGCTTTTAGCTGTAGCAGAGAGAGGAATAAAAGCTTCCACATCCAGCTTTAAGACCCTAGCAACTGCCACTGAAGGCTAAAACTACAAATCCTAGTTCTGTGGGAGCTTGATCACACCCATTCAGGCTGCTTCTTTTGTTTCAACTTAAAAAACAACAAGGCCTTACAAGTTGTTTACGTTATTGGCTTTGAGCAATCCACTCGTCACCTAAATCTCAATCTTTCCTCATTATAAAAGGGACAAAATATGTCTCTTAAAGCCATAATATTACCACACACAGATAGTCACCAAGGCTGGAATCAAATCTAGCTTCCTTGCGCTGTGAGGCAGCAGTGCTAATCACTATGCTACTGTACCAATTGATGCGCACCTATGTTGGGAATTTCCTCAGGGTTACTCTGATGGTCTACTTTGGTGAAACTCCAGGCACATTGCAGAGTAGGATATCTGCTGATCTTCCAATGAAGCAATACTGACCAATTGAAATAACCCACTCCAATACCCGCCTACTAATTTTTCTGTGACTATTTTCAGGAAAATGAGATTTGAACTTACCATGAAGTAAAATTTTCAGTAACACATTGCAATTGTTAAGATATAGATCAGTGTCAATGGAGTTAATGTGCTGTCCTAAGTCCTGAGTGTGTGCCACAGCTGAAGAAGCAAAGGAACAAGGAAGCTGTTTGGACTTATTTCTTTTCCTACATTTGCAGAACTACATGTTTCTTCACAGAATGTAGGAAATTTAACTGCACTTAGTTCATTCTCAAGCTTGAATCCAAATTCCGTGCTAAGCCAGAAAGCCTGACTATTAATTTTGTTCATATTTCAAAGGCATCTACCCTAGCTACTAGTTTGGAAGACCAAACATAGATAAGTTGCAATTTAAGTCAAGGAATCCTAAACCTTTAATCAGTTCCATTGCACAGAGAACATTTTTTAATCCACTTATCAAATTCCTTCATTTCAAATGCAGTCTTTTCTCCCCACTGAGAATACATTGAGCTTACTTTATCTCTTATTTTATGTCTGCTCAGTTTTTCATGGTACATGGATAGTTATAGGTTGATAACATGGTTGTTGGTCACTATAGTCTTACCAGACCATAGGGTTGCTCTCTTAATCGAGATAGATCACTGGTGGTGATTTAACCTGAGGGCCATCATAGCTCAGGCAAGGGGAGAGTTTATGAAGGACAGTCCTTCATGGCAACCTCAGGCAGCGATGGGAATTGAGCCCATGCTGTTGGTAGCACAGTGCTTCACAAACCAACTCTCCTGCCAAATGAGCTAAACTGACCCTCAAGGATGATTAGAGCTAGTAGTGGCCAACAAGTATCCAAAAATATTTGAATAGGACTAAGAAAAGAAAAGCGAGAAATAGTGTGATTAATTTTTGGAAGAATCCTATATAATTTATATTTGGAGTAGATAATTGACCTTCCTGTTTATGTCAACCATGGGATTATAGATAAGAAAACTGAATCCATGTACACTATCAATGATGCCATCTTCCTTTGCAAATTACTCATTCTGAGAAGCTCATTCCTTTTGCTGAAATACATCATGACAAGAGGCTTTGTGAACCTTTCTAGTGTATTGGGTTAGACAAAATGGCAGACTTCCAGTGCGTATGTATGAACAACATGAAGTAGTGACCTTCGCTGTCAATGTGACAGTTTGGTAGTGCCTGAAGTTTTTTCTAGATCCGATGGGACACTTCATTTACAATTATTCATTGCCCATGTACTTGACTCAATAGCAGTTGATTCCTGTGCTTTCAGACTCTTTCTCCCCTGATCGCAGTATGAGATCCCAATCAATATCTGGTGTATTTGTTCTCTGAGTCATTAAAATGACTCTACACTGTACATAGTTGCATTTCTTCAAGTTTGTACAAGTTGTTCAACTCATTAAAATTGTTAGCATAGTTAAAGGGAAACATTTTTACATGGGTCCCCAAACTTGCCTCACAGATCCTCCTCCCTTCACTGTAACTTCAGTCGAAATTCTGTAGAAATTATTATTTCTATTGATATTTTAGGATTCTGAAATTATGGCAGAGATCTAAAGGATTCCCAAAGAAGGTTCAGGTGTGAGTTTTCAATTAATCACCAGAGCAGTTTAACCCCATAAGTTATTTTCTATGATCTTTCCCTCCCAATCCCCAAATGTTCAGCAATGCTGTGACATTATTTTTGAGTTGAGTTAATTCTGACAGCACTGAGGAAAGTGTGGGTCACAGTAACAAACACAACGGTTAATCAATTGTAATTCTAGCTATCATATTCAAAATAACAACTCTCACATTCTCTTAAAGTTTTACAAGCTAAATTTTCATTGTGATAATCCTGATTGACTGTGATAACTGTGAATGAAGAACCCCAATCTCTCCAGAAAAGTTCTACAAATGTTCTATGTTAAATGTAGACTACATCATTACTTTGAGATTAAAAACCAAAATTGCTGGAAAATCCCAAAACTACACAGCTCAGAAGAAGGATCACTGGACCTGAAATCTTAACCATGCTTTCAGACACATGCTGTCAGACCTGCTGGGCTTCCCTAGCAATTTCTGCTTTTTTTTCTGATTTCCAGTATCTTTTTTTTAATCATTATATTAGATTAGATTACTTACAGTGTGGAAACAGGCCCTTCGGCCCAACAAGTCCACACCGACCCACCGAAGTGCAACCCACCCATACCCCTACATTTACCCCTTACCTAACACTACGGGCAATTTAGCATGGCCAATTCACCTGACCTGCACATCTTTGGACAGTGGGAGGAAACTGGAGCACCCGGAGGAAACCCACGCAGAGAACGTACAATCTCCACACAGTCAGTTGCCTGAGTCGGGAATTGAACCTGAGTCTCAGGTGCTGTGAGGCAGCAGTGCTAACCACTGTGCCACCGTTAGTCTAGAGTTCCTTGGGCCTTCCAACAAAGCTATGGCAGGTTTGTGGGAGATTGCCCATGGAGTTCCATTGCATTTTTTTTACTTCACCTCATTTTCTTTAAATATCATGTTTTGTTCTTGAATTGCTTCCCGTTTACATTGTCAGATTTGAAAAGTTACTTTTCCTCACTTTTGGTGCGAGAGTGTGATGCTTAAAACCGATGACTGATCCTTTTTATCTTGTTTACACGTCCTTGTCTCCTTCTACTTTGTGTCTCAATAATTCCAATTATAGTTTTAATAAACTCTGATCTGCTCTTTCATGCCTGTATTGATTTGGACAAAGTCTGTCTCTTCAAATAATCCACAACTGCTCCCAAACCAATTCCGTTGACTGATGAAAATCTATTCCATCCTCATTACACCATCTCTTCAATCAAACAGTTGAAACCAATCATTTTACTCAACTTTCTTTCATTCCCTGTCATCAGCAGAAGAGACTCAGAAATCACCGCATTTGCAGTTTGATCCTACAACCTCCCAGTCATGTCTTTACATTCATTAGTGATTCTTGATGTTAACCCTCTGGTGTCTGTGCATTAGTCCTATCATGGTGGCTCAAGGCACTCAATAATTTGAACAGGAATTACCCTACCGCAGTGCAAAAAGAGAAATGGGCAATCTAATCAAGGCAGCACTGTAAGTGAAGTGCAATTGTTGCACTAAGAGCTTATTGTGAATAGAAATTCAAGTGAAGCCATTTCCAACTGCTGAAAAGAACTACTTGATCCTCCGTGCTGTATCGTCAGCACTGGACAGAAGCAAAGACTTTCTGATCACTCTAACCCAGTTAGAAAATATAAAGCAGGCAAAGTCAATTGGGTGAAAATTGTTACTTCCATGAATAACCAGTTTCTGGGATTGTAGTGCTAAACTATTATGTACATTTAAAATGCCCTGTCAAAACATTAAATAAATGGATTTCAAGTCAATCTCCACTTTGGTCCTGCTGTTTGAAGGGCATGGCTTTGAGATAATTTTTGTGTTGCCTCTATTTTTTGCTCCCAGTTCCATTGCTGGTACCTTTGTATTTGACAAAGGTCATAATCCTATATCTTCATACTTGCTCCAGGGAAAGAAAACCCAATAGTAAGTGTGGAAAATAGGGCAGTACCCGAGAAACTGCCGATCTGTCCATTCATACCTTACTACAGATATTGGTTCAAACCTTCTTTTTAACAAAAGATTGGGCACTTAGAAGTTCCAGTTCCAAGTTTCCCTGACACCAGGTCCAATGACACAGAATGAATGGAAGATGCTTCAGAGAGATATAGGGAGGAACATTTATGGCTTCTCTGAAGCACGTCAAGTACTTCATCCATGTAATGGTATCATATGAAGGCAGTTGTGCCAGTAAGATTTAGCACAGCTAAAGAGCCACTCAGCCACCTCATCAGTCATCATTAGAAGAGAAAACAATACAGATTCCATGGAAAAAGGTTGATCAATTGTTATTCTGAGGCCAGGGAAATCAGGAGTATGTTCACCTTACAACAGTCCTGCATGCAACCCTAGTGGGCACCCCAGGGGAAAGAGATGTGCTTGTGTGTCTGGAGGATGCAAAGAAATAAGATGTGCTGCAGCTTCCTGGAATGATGAGAAACATTGTTAAAGACTGATACTTCATTGATTCTGAGAGTATCAACCGTAAAGGTTGTTTCCAAGTCTGACCAGTGCTTATATTTGTTCCTCACACATCCTGTTATGTGTGTCTGGCAAAGTTGGTGGGGGATGTAATCAGGCCGGTGAAATAATGCTCCCAGTTTTATTTCCATTGAAGTTTTAGATTGGGGGAGATGTGCATTGATCCATGTAGCTTTGATTTACGCAATCTCTCAAAGACATAATAACCTTTTACGGCTACAAATGCACACTAAATAATGGATTAAACACTGAAAAACATGAATAGGTCTCATAAAAATAATAAACATATCTCCATTTCCTTCCAAAGGTCTCTCTCTTCATATATCTCAGCTTCTGCTTCCTTCTGAAAGGCCTAAATTTAATGGAGACTTGTTTCTTTCTGCCAGTGTGTTGGCCCAGTCACACTGTCTTCATCACAAATGCAACCTTTCTTTTTCTCTTGACTGCTTCACTTCATGCATATTCCGAAAAATCTATCTCTCCTCTCAGCAAATCCTACACACACACACACACACACACTCACACACACACACACACACACACACACACACCCCTTGCCTAGGCACCCACTATAACTTCTGACAATTTTTAATCTGGTGTCTCACATCTCCCTTTATTTCAACTGTCAAACTTCAAAGTGAAAACAGCATTAAGTATAATTCCCACCTGCAAAAAAAAAAGAACAAATTGAATCTCTGGACTTAAGTGCTTTCTCTATTATGAGTCACCTTCACGTTTCATCTTATACATCCCTTTGCAATTCTTGTAGCTGGTGAAAAGAAGAAAGGTAGAAAATTAGAAGGAAGTTTGATTATGATTGCCATCATTTCACCCTCCACCTGCTTGACACTCTAATCTTCACTCCCTCTACCTAGACAAAGCTAGTGAAACCTTACTTTCTCAGCAAAGCTCGATGCAAGAAATTTTAAACTTACTTTTCTAAAATATGGCCATCATTTTAAATTCATTTGCAATATATCAATTCCTGCTATTGGAAGCCATTATGTATTTGTCTTCTTTGAAGCTGAGGACACTACTGAAACTTTGGCTATTGTTGAAATTAAAGATAAAGAAATAGGTCATCAACTAAACAGCTTCAGTTTGGAGAAAATGTAAAGTCTGAGAAGGGACATTGAAATTGAAAGGTTAGTACAGAGATGCTAAGTGTTTTGTATTACGCAAAGCACTGTGTGTGGCATTGAGATTAAATTTAGGGTAGATAAAGAGCAAATAATGCTGAAATGTCTACCATATGCTGCAGCAAAACAGCATTCAGATGAGCAGATAAAAGTTGAAGAACTGAGGACAATTGAAAAGGTAGAGGACTGAGCAAGGGCCTTGATTAATTTTTAATGTGTAATGAATAATGGCAATGTATCAATCAAAATGCAGAAAATGGACTGGTAAGAAGTAGATGGTCTAATGCTAAGGTTTTGTGGTGAGACATAGCAATTTCTAATCCCAGTGAGACATTAATGAATGGGTTAGATTTTACAGCAAGCTGACAGTGTTTAATGGCAGTTTTCCAGTGCAAGCCCACAATTACGCAATTTAATTATTATAACATGCCGTGGTGGAATTTGAACTTAGTGAATTCTAGGTTAGTAATTCAGCATCATAACCATTGGCCTACTGTGCCTGCACATTCATTTTCCTTATATTTTCCCCTTTTACTGATGTCTTGTCATTAGACATGTATTTGATGTCAGTTATTTACCTTTTCAATCAAGATGGACACTTGCAACCCACATGGACTAATATTTCAATTAAGGCCAGGGCCAGACTGGGAGAGGGTGAGCCTGCAGTTCCCCTCAGTCAGCCATTGTACCATTTCACTGGAGGTGATGGTCTCATGGTGTTATTTGCCCGAAATGTCGATTTTACTGCTCCTCGGATGCTGCCTGAATTGCTGTGCTCTTCCAGCACCACTAATCCAGAATCTGGTTTCCAGCATCTGCAGTCATTGTTTTTACCTAGTTGATTTTAACCCTACTGCGAATTCTCTTGCAAGGATGCCTGCTTTGAAGAAGTTTTCCTCCTCTCTCTACAAGAATCTCAGGGAATCCCTCTCCCACTGCAACTCCCAGGTCACTTCCTCTGCCCTAAGCTCTTCAACCATGTCCTGAAATGAAGGGCTTTTGCCCGAAATGTCGATTTTACTGCTCCTGGGATGCTGCCTGAATTGCTGTGCTCTTCCAGAATCATGGTGTTATTGTTGGACTGTTCATCCAGAGAACCAGGTAACATTCTGAGGAGGCAGGTTTGAATCCTGTGACGGCAGATAGTGGAATTTGAATTTAATAAACATCTGGAATTAAGAGTCCAATGATGACTATGAAACCATTGCTGGTTGTCAAGAAAAGCCCATCTGGTTCACTAATATCCTTTAAGGAATGAAACTGCCATCCTTACCTGGTGTGGCCTACATGTAACTCCAGACCCATAGCAATGTGGTTGACTTTTAACTAGCCTCTGGGTAATTAAGATGTACAATAAATACTGGCCTAGCCAATGATGCCTTCATCCGTAAATGAAAATAAAAAAAATCCTGACCTCAAGTCACATCCATAGTTACCAAGGTTGGGGAGTCAGATGAACTGTCTGCTGGAAAGTGGCAAGGAGCCAATCAGTGGGACATTAAATTAACTAAAAGATATATTAAGACCCTCCTTCTGCACTGACTGGGATTTTTAGCTGGGAATGTAGACAGTGCAAGTTGAGTAGGAGTATATGCAGCCCAACATGGTGGACACACATTGGGAATGAGGCCACTTATGCAAACTACCTCCATCCTTGCAACTTTAGTGGCTGGCCTTACCCTCAATGAGTTGCCTCTCCAGCATCATGCCCAGCTGATTGTGGCGTTTCATTAAAAAAAAGTTATTCTGCCTTCTCCCTCATAGCCTCCATTTCCAGAGCAGTAGTTGCAACCTCAAACTCAGGCTTTACCTCTGTCACTCAGTTTTGGAGAACCTCTCATTGGTCCTCCAGTGCTGAAAGTGTGGTGTTATTCCTGATGAGGTGGTAAGCCAACACTCTGACTCTTGATCTGAAAATAGTGGTGGATATATTGGTAATATGCTCTATTAGATTGGCAGAGAGGATTTAATGGCCTCCTCCACTGGTTGTCCAGGACAAAACATTCCTCACCGTTACACCTTCCCATGGACCAGAACCTCCAGGGCCCTGTTGGAGAATCATAGTGCCATCTTCTCCTTCTCTGCCATGTCACAACTCTGTCTGTAATCACCCCTCCACCACCCCTAATCCTGACTTGGACACACATCATTATTCTTCCAGTGACACTGAAGTCATCGTCCCGGAACACCCTCTCAAGATCATCATGGGAATACCATTGCCCTAAGGGTGGCAGCATTTCAAAATCCCTCCATGACACAATCCTGGGAGGACCACAAAGAATGCAGCATTTCAAGGAGATGAGCCACCATCTCAGGATAACGAGAGACAGACACAGCATTGTGCCCTTGCTTATGTTCGCTGGACAAGTAACAGGTATTTTATGAAAACAGTATTGATTTGAGTGCATTTGTATCAGAAAGACTCATCTGAGACCTGAATCTAGACAGCTTGTGTTGTTGCTCTTCCTCACCTGAGAGGCTGACCAGGCTGGAGCTGTTTTCTCTGGGGTGTCGGAGGCTGAGGGGTGACCTTATAGAGGTTTATAAATCCATGAGGGGCATGGATAGGGTAAACTGATAAGGCCGTTTCCCTGTGGTGGGGGAATCCAGCACCAGAGGGCCTGGTTCTAGGGTGAGAGGGGAAACATTCAAAAGGAACCTAAAGGGCAAAATTTTCATGCAGAGAATGGTACGTTACTGGAATGAGCTGCCAGAGGAAGTGGTAGAGACTGATCCAATTACAACATTTAAAAGGAATCTGGATGAGTATATGAATAGGAGGGGCTTAGAGGGATATGGGTCAAGTGCTAGCAAATGGGACTAGATTAATTAAGATATTTTGTTGGCATGGATGAATTGGATGGAAGGCTCTGTTTCCATACTGTGCAATTCTATGACTCTATAACTGTTTCTCTCGGATATATGCTGATTGATTAAAGAAAATTCTTATCTCCATCTGAATGTCTGGAAATGTAGCCATCTTGATTGGTAAACAGTTACACATAAGCCTGGATAGGCATGCTGGTGCAGAGCTGAGTCTCAAAGATGGGTGGTTTAAACACCGAGGGGTAGGAAAGGCAAGATTCTACCCTCAACCCATTTCACGTGAAGCCACCTTCTCTGCACACTTTGTAAATCAGGTTTTGCATCAGGCTGGAGTCACCTTCCAAAAGGGTTCAAACTGAATAGATTTGACATTACCCCTCGAGAGTTGGGCTGAAATTGGGATAATGTTGGTCTGATGCAGAAACAGTATGATATTGGCAGTACACTCAACATAATTGCATGCTAAGCAACATCCTGTCTGTAAAGATTATTCCAGTTTTCTGAGTACTCATCTCAGGAAAAGCTGAGCAAACTCTTTGTTTCTTTTTGCATTGCCTTGCCCATTTATTCCAATCCTCTTCGAAATAAGAAAAAAGACTTTGAAAACTATGCCTTTTCACCATGTTGTAGGTTTGTTTGCACGATTTTTGAATAAACTAGCAATGCAGGCTTCCCAATTAAAACACATTGAAGACTGGAAATCTGAAAAGAAAACAGAAAATGCTGGAGAAAATCAACAAGTACTCAACACCATCTGAGGAAAGAGAAATGGAGTTGATACTTTGAGCTCAGGATGATTCTTCTTTAGTCAGTTCCAATTCTGATGGCTTCTTAACAACTATTTCCAGTCCAGACTTCGTAAAATGGCCATGGCATGAGACCACAATCAAATTACAAAAAACAACCTCTAAACAAGGTCAGGTGTATTGTTTAAAAAGAACCAACCTAGTGGCAGCAATATGTAGAGTAATAGAGTCATAGAGTCGTACAGCATGGAAACAGACCTTTCAGTTCACATGTCCATGCTGACCAGATATCCTAACCTAATCTAGTCCCATTTTCCAGCATTTGGCCCATATCCCTCCAAACTCTTCCTATTCATATACCCATCCAGATGCCTTTTAAAAGTTGTAATTGAACCAGCGTCTACCTACATCCTCCGGCAGCTCATCACGTATAAGCACCATCCTTTGTGTGAAGAGGTTGCCCCTCTGGTCCCTTTTAAACTTTCCCCTTTCTCCTTAAAATTATGACCTCTAGTTTTGGATTCCCCTATGCCGGGAAGAAGATCTTGTCTATTTATCCTATCCATGCCCCTCATGATTTTATAAACCTCTGTAAAGTCACTCCTCAGCCTCCAGGGAAAACAGCCCCAACCTATTCAGCCTCTCCCTATATTTCAAACCTTCCAAACCTGGCAACATCCTTGTAAATCTTTTCTGAACCCTTTCAAGTTTCACAACATCTTAGTTTAGTTAAACACCCCATTAAAGCAAAGCAAGAAATTTAATGACAAAGAAGAACCTAAAGAAAAGGAGTCATATTAGACATGAAACATTAGCTTTATTTCCCCTCCACAGTAGTTGCCAGACCTATTAGGTTTCTCCAATACTGTTTATTGTAATTTTAGATTTCCAGCATCCACAGTATTTACTTTTATGTTAGTGAATTAAATCTGGTTAACAGTATTATTTTACTGAAGGGATTTCTGACAGTTAGAACAGCTTAAGTTTGATATCATCCTTGCTAGCCATAACAGTAATATTGTTATAAGTCATCGGTGTAATTTGGCAAGGCAATAAAACAGTAAAGAAAGTTATTTGATATTGAGCAGTCTTCTCAACATATGAAACATAAGTTTAATAAAGCCTTATGTAACTATACCAACAGCTGTTACATTACCTTTTTGACTTCACTACAGAATAGTTTTTGATTCTCCAAAAACTACTAAAATAACTGAGAAATCAATCTGACTGTCATATACATTTTGTCAAGAGGAGTGAAACCATCCAAACGTTTATGACAAGACTCAAGAAAGGCCCAGCAATAAAATGAAGCTTTGCCAGAACTAGAAAGTGACATGAAAATTGTATCAATTCTAGATGGTGACTCTTCACTGAATGGAATAATGGCTGACGATCCTAGTAATTGGCTTATTTGATGTTTCCAATTCACTTATGTTTCCCCACTGAAACTGGAAGCTGGGACTTGGCATTAACTTGTCCCTACTAACACAGTTTCTGATTGGTATCAAAACAGTATGTGAGTTAATATCACTCAGCGAACTCTGTCATCTGTTCAGGTTCCTTGAGGTTTAAAGCACTGAGTTGCATATTTCAATGGATGCACTAAGAGTGCCACTGGGATTGCACTGTTAGCTGAGTAAATGGGGCTGAACATGAAGAGAAGCAAACAGATGCTGGGAATACACTCCATTAGCTGAACGCACTCAGGATTATGGAGTGAGGTGAACTATCGTGGCACCATGGAGAAGCTTTGCTGTGCTAGAAGCCAACAGAATACCTGATAGAGAAACACTTTATATTGTCACCGTAAAATATTCAACTATTCACTTTATTCAGCATAAAAATTAGATGATTATAATCAATACAAGGGGGAAATACAGACCTTTCTTGTTATATGATAAAGAATCCAGAATGAATGACATGTATCTTCTATTCTACCTGAAATGTACACTACTTAACCGGGGATTAATGCATTTTATGAGTCTAAGTCATGTCCCATGATACGTTGTTGTCAGCATCAATTCCATGAGCCATCAGTAATACTCCAAACTATGAATAAATGCCTACCAAAGTAGAAATGTATTTTTAAAACATGCCTTATGCAGGATGAAATTGTTTTCATCGCAATCATTTGGAAAGTAAAGGAACATATTTCGTCCTGAAGATGGGGATGAATTTCTTTTAAATTTGAAGCTCTGTCATAGTAACGGACTGAATTTTAAGCAAGACATCACATCAAAGGAAAATTAGGTGGAAGGGAAGCAGTAACTGTCAATTGCTAACTAATCAAAACCTTACAACAATCTCAAGTCATCATGGCATTGGATATTTCTTATGACACTTTACTGAATCTTACATTTGATGTTGTTGTAATTTTGCTTTTTACTCATCGGAGTGTGCAAATCGTGAGCAAATGGGGCACCTTTCCAGTTCTTTTGTCATTTGCCGTTAGTGTCAAGTATAAATATAATGCAGCAATCTGCAGATTCTGCTTTTGCACCACATAATGTGACTCTGATTGCTGTGTTCACCTCAAATGTATTGAGAATGTCACAAATTGACCAGAGCACATTTTCCCCCATGTTTTTAATTCAACCACAGTATAGCATTCCCTCATCAACATGTGAAAAAGATCTATGCTCAATATCCATCATCATCATCAATATTTGTGCAGCATCACTAATGTAGGAAAATAAATCTCAAGCTGCAATGCAGAACTCTGAGGGAAAATGGATGCAGATCCAAAGGAGAGAGGAACAGGTATGAGCAAAAGGTTTGTCAGTGAATTTTACAAAGAAGCATAATGAAAGAGATGTAGAGGGACTGAGAAAGGGAATTCCAGAGAGCAAACTAGGCACCTAATGGCATGAAATAAAGGGATGTCACATAAGAAAGGATCAGATAGTATGGAAGGTTGCAGAGTGGGCAGAGCTCAGATAGATAGGGACAGATAAGGCCAACAGTGGCTTTAAACAAAAGGAATGAGCAATATAAATTGGAGGAATTAATGGACCGGCAGCCAATGTCAACCACTGAGGACAAATGTTATGGTTAGCTATGAATTGGTGTAAGATAGGATCGGGCTACAGGATCCAATGTGAGATATTGCATCCCAATAAGATAGAATAGGAAAGGTGAGGTCACCTTGTTAAGAGTTTTCTACAGGCCTCCTAATAGTCCGAGAGAAGTAGAGGAAAGTATTGCGAGGATGATTCAGGAGAAGAGTGAAAGTAGTAGGGTGGTTGTTATGGGGTCTTTAACTTCCCAGATATTGACTGGGAAAGCTATAGCTTGAGTACGTTAGATGGGTCGGTGTTTGTCCAATGTGTGCAGGAGGGTTTCCTGACATAATATGTAGACAGGCCAACAAGAGGTGAGGCTATACTGGATTTGGTTCTAGGTAATGAACCAGGCCAGGTGTTAGACTTGGAGGTAGGTGAGCACTTCGGGGACAGTGACCACAACTCAGTGACATTTAATCTAGTGATGGAGAGGGATAAGTGTGCACTGCAGGGCAAGAGTTATAGCTGGGGGCAGGGAAATTATGATGCGGTGAGGCATGACTTAGGATGCGTGGATTGGAAAAATAGGCTTCAAGGGAAGAACACAAATGATATGTGGAGATTGTTCAAGGAACAGCTATTGGGTGTCCTTGGTAAGTATCTACCAGTCAGGCAGAGAGTAAAGGGTCTTGTGAGGGAGCCGTGGTTTAATAAGGAATTGGAATCTCTTGTGAAAGGGAAGAGGGCGGCCTATGTAAAGATGAGGCGTGAAGGTTCAGTTGGGGTGATTGAGAGTTATAAGGTAGCCAGGAAGGATCTAAAGAGAGAGCTAAGAGCAGCGAGAAGGGGACATGAAAAGTCCTTAGTTGGTAGAATTAGGGAAAACCCAAAGGCTTTCTATAGGTATGTCAGGAATAAAAGGATGACTAGGGTAGGTATTGGTCCAGTCAAGGATAGTAGTGGGAAGTTGTGCGTGGAGGTGGAGGAGATTGGAGAGACACTAAATCAATACTTTTCGTCAGTATTCACTCAGGAACAGGACACTGTTGCTGATGTGAATATTGAGTCACAAGTGATTAGAATGGATGGCCTTGAGGTATGTAGGGAAGAGGTCTGGGGAATACTGGAAAGGATGAAAATAGATAAGTCCCCTGGGCCTGATGGCATTTATCCTAGGATCCTCTGGGAAGCTAAGGAGGAGATAGCGGAGCCATTGGCCTTGATTTTTATGTCGTCATTGTCTACGGGAATAGTGCCAGAAGACTGGAGGATGGCGAATGAGGTCCCCTTGTTCAAGAAGGGGAATAGGGACAGCCCTAGTAACTATAGGCCGGTGAGTCTCACCTCTGTTGTGGGCAAAGTCTTAGAGAGAATTGTAAGGGATAGGATTTATGAACATCTGGATAGGAATAGGCTAATGCAAAAACTACGGAGGTATGGCATTGAGGGTGCATTAGAGGTTTGGATTAGGAATTGGCTGGTTGGAAGGAGACAGAGGGTAGCAGTTGATGGTATAGATTCATCTTGGAGTGCAGTTACTGGCGGTGTTCCACAAGGACCTGTTTTGGGACCATTGCTGTTTGTCATTTTTATAAATGATCTAGAGGAGGGGCTTGAAAGCTGGGTGAGCAAGTTTGCGGATGACACGAAAGTCGGTGGAGTTGTGGACAGCGAAGAAGGATGTGGCAGGTTACAGCGGGATATAGATAAGTTGCAGAGCTGGGCAGAAAGGTGGCAAATGGAGTTCAATGTAGCTAAGTGTGAAGTCATTCACTTTGGTAGGAGTAACAAGAAGATGGATTACTGGGCTATTGGTAGGCTACTTGGTAGTGTGGATGAGCAGAGGGATCTTGGTGTCCATGTACACAGATCTCTGAAAGTTGCCACCCACATAAATAGTGCTGTGAAGAAAGCATATGGTGTACTGGGCTTTATTGGTAGAGGAATTGAGGTCCGGAGTCCTGAGGTCATGTTGCAGTTGTATAAGACTCTGGTGCGGCTGCATCTGGAGTATTGTGTGCAGTTTTAGTCGCCATACTATAGGCAGGATGTGGAGGCATTGGAACGAGTGCAGAGGAGATTTACCAGGATGTTGCCTGGCATGGTAGGAAGATCGTATGAGGAAAGGCTGAGGCACTTGGGGCTGTTCTCATTGGAGAAAAGAAGGTTTAGGGGAGATTTGATAGAGGTGTACAAGATGATTAGGGGTTTAGATAGGGTTGACAGTGAGAACCTTTTTCCGCTAATGGAGTCAGCTGTTACTAGGAGACACAGCTTTAAATTAAGGGGTGGTAGGTATAGGACAGATGTTAGGGGTAGATTCTTTACTCAGCGGGTTGTGAGTTCATGGAATGCCCTGCCAGTAGCAGTGGTGGACTCTCCCTCTTTATGGTCATTTAAGCGGGAATTGGATAAGCATATGGAGGTTATTGAGCTAGTGTAGGTTAGGTGGGCTTTGGTCGGCGCAACATCGAGGGCCGAAGGGCCTGTACTACGCTGTATTTTTCTATGTTCTATGTTTCTATGTTCTATGTTCTAATTGTTTAGGGTGAGCTGTTGGGTACGTAATGGGGAACAGGACAAGACAGGATTGGAATCCTCAAGTTAGAAGGCGATAAAAATATTTCAAAGGGTTTCACTGAAACAGCAAACAATTCTGTAGCAAAACTTCAGTCAGTAATGTTTCAGTGTTGGATATATAGGGCTAGGCTGCTAGCACATTTGCGCCTGAGACCTCCCTTCGGTTCCATTCCACTTGAGCATGATAACATAAGGATGATATTCTGGTATGGCACAAAGGAGGGCTGCACTGTTGGAGATGCAAACTTTCTGGTCTCATCTGCTCTTTCAAGTGGATATAAAAGAACCTGTGACATTATTTTGGAGAAGAGCAGAGGAATTATCCTGATATCCTGGCCAATGTTTACCTCTCAATCAACAAAAATTGCCTGGTTGTTATCACTTTGGCATTTGTGGGATCTAGCTGTGTTCAAACGGTCAGATGCTTCAATTCCTACATCATAACCATACTTCTAAAATGCTTGATGGACATCGACTCTTTGTGCAGTGCATACTGAAGGTCAGGAATACTCTGCCTGACAATATGTTGGAGAAAGGTTCAACTGAGGCATTCAAAACAGAATTAAACTGTTATCTGAAAAGGAAGAATGTGCAGGCTAACAAGCAAAAGGCAGGGCAATATAACTAAACCAATCACTCATTTGGAGGACAGGGGCAGATGCAATGGGCTGAATGGTCTCCATCTGCCCTGTAGCAAGTCTGTGATTCTGTGACTGTAAAGAACTTTCAAACATTTAGTGGTCATGAAAAGTACCCTGTGAATGCGAGTCTTTTTCCTTACTAAACCTGTTGTAGAGGAAATGCTTTGCTGGATTTCCTTTTTTACATTTTCAGTTGTAAAGTACATTTTGCAGCATCCACTGCACCAACATTTTTGAACCACTTATCGTGTTCATTCATCTGCTGGTCTTGTTAACTGCCTCAGAAGACAATTTGTGAGGCACCATTTCCTTTTCAATAAATCATTTGAGTTCTTGCTGTCTAGTTAAATTTTAATTAGGTACACAAAGAGGGGGAGCTCCAGAGAGGATTGGAGAAAGAAATAAATTAGAGGCAGATGTCTAAAAATCTGGTCCCAATGGTGTACTGGCTAAATCCATCACCCAACATGGAGAGCTGTTTGAATCAGGAAGGATTCCAGGTTTGACGCTTGCCTTGTGCTCTCTTCAATCATGGAAAATGTGCTGAAACTGGTGTCAAATTAATGATTATGAAGGGGTCAAATGACCAACTTTACTTTACCGTTCAGTCCCCCCAGGAAGCAGTCCAGAAGTAAACATGTAAAAATGACAGACCCTCACCCAAAGTTTTAAGGCTCTTTTCAACTGTGAATTCGAGAGATCTTAGAAGAATGAAGGGAAATCTCATCAAAACCTATAATATTCCAATAGGACTAAACAGGTGAATGCAGGAAGGATGACCAGGGAGTTGGAAACCATGGGTCAGAGTCTAATGATAGAGTGTAGGTCTTTAAGGACTGAGATGAGGCAACATTTCTTCACCTCAAGAGTGGTAGCCTGTGGAATTATCTGCCACAGAAGTTGTTGAGGTCAAAATGTTGAAGATTTTCAAGAAGGAGTTAGATATAGCTCTTACAACTAAAGGGATGAAAGAGAATGGAAGGAAATTGGGTACAAGATGCTGAGTTGGATGTCAGCCATGATACAATTGAATGGTGGAGTAGAAGGGCCAAATGGCCTGTTTCAGCTCCTATTCTCTGTTTGTATTTCAATGAGAATTCAGTAAAAAGTGGTGAATGAGAGGTTCTGGTCTGACTTGTCTTGAATACTACAAATCCGAGCTCCAGCACGATCGATGTATTCATTCCCAATAATCACTGTTTCTTTACTTTCATTTCCTTTGGGGGCAAAAGCCAATTCCATCCATGAGCATGTCAAGGTCAGTATTTTGCTTCTCTTTTTGGTATGGCCTACTTGCCTCATGCTTTTGTCTGAAGAGTCTTGAGTCAGAACAGAGAGTGAATCTTCAGCTCTGACCGGCACTGGTACGGAGGTGGGCACCATATTTATCCGATGATCTGATGGTTGTAACAGAGCCTTGACTCCTCCAGAAAGGGAAGATACTATCATTATATTTTCTTTCACTGCCAAGTGAAGCCCCTAAAAGTTGCATAAATGGCGATTCATCCCATTACCATCATGATGACTAGCCCAGATGCAAACAGATTTATTGCCATTTGGCCTGGATGACAGTATAAACTCTGGGGGTTCAAGTCACATCTGGTGGGAAGGGGTGTGGAGGCCAGGGGGTTGTGGAGAGGACACTCAATCAAAGGCAATGAGTCTTTGAAGAGGTGGAGTGGGTTACCTCATAACAGCCACCTCCTGCCCTTGCTTCCAGACTTCCTGCCCCACCTTCCTCTTCAAGACCCCTCCTGCTGCATGAGCACCCTCTGCAATCCTGGCACTCTGACAGCAGGGGGCAGTGGGGTTCGCCTTCTGACAGCAGCCACAGCCTCTTGCAATGTTGACTGCAAGTACTGCCAGACTTTGATTGATCTCACTTGGCAGAATTTCCATGCTCTGAGGTCTTGTTTCAAAGGGAATTTAGCCAATTGGATTCATTGCACTCTCAAATGGATGTGTGGTTTGATGGGCCTTCCAGAACAGAGAACCCTCCATGCCCACCAGGTGTCCAGACAAGACACATAGCCTTCAATGCCATAATAAGATTGCTGGCATTCTGACGTGGTGCACAGAAAAAATCCCTTGAGGTCTTTCTTTCAAACTTGTGCTAAAAGGGGATGATCATTGTTTCTCTGACTCTGCCCCAATTATGCATGCTCTCTTACCCACCCCTTTCTACTATACAGTGGTTGGTCACTGATCCTTCAACAGTCTGGAACTCACATTCTTGAATCACCTCTCCATCTGAAAACTTTCCCACCTTTAAATCCTTCCACTTTGACAAAGTTGGGTCCGTCTTGAAATCTTTGGCTTGATGCCTAACTTTATTCTGCCTACAGCTCCGTAAAGCACACTGAGGATGTTTTTGTATGTTACTGTTGATGGATTAATGCAAGCTTTTTTGTGAAGGATTAGAATCTTTCGAACATTTGTTTGATCTGAGCCATACAGAAAGCATTTGAACAATGGGAGACAGGAGAGCAATGTATGTAACTGACGTTATTCACAAACTATTAATTAGCAATCACCTTAGGGCAATGAAGTGCAAACGATTTAGTTGCCAAGCATCTTGCTATATTGTATTGCAAAGTTTATTAATGGAAAATAATAGATGGTTTCAAAAAGTTCCTTAACGTTAGAGTATGTACAGTATGGAAACAGGCCATTTAGCCCAACAAATCCACACCCACCCTCTGAAGAGTAACCCATCCCCCTACCCTATATTTCCCTCTGACTAATGCACCTAACCCTATGGGCAATTTAGCATGGTTAATTCACCTGACCTGCAATCTTTGGACTATGGGAGGAAACCCACACAGATACAATGAGAATGTGCAAACTCTACAAAGACAGTCACCCAAGGCTGGAATCAAACCAGGGTCCCTGGTCCTATGGGGTAGCAGTGCTAACCATTGAGCCACCATGCTGCCCTAGGTAAGTGTTACATCTGATCTACCATTTTTAAAATTAATTTACTCGTTGCAGGCATTGTTGGCAAAGCCAATGTCTATTGCCCATCCTTAATTGCCATTAACCAAGTAGCTTGCTAGAACAGTGCAGAGGGCAATTAACAGTCAGCCACACCCCCTGCCTCTCTCTTGCCTTTGATGCACTGTATTGCCTTTAATGGGCTTTGCATATAAATTAATCTATTGGGAAACACGGGTTAATGGATGAAGAAAAAGACATGTCACGGCAACTTAATGAAGAGGTAAAAAAGCTATTCAGTAGTGTGTAAGAGCATTTCTGGATATAAAACAGAGTACATATGGTGAAAAATATACCAGAGGCGATTTGGTTTTGGGAAAATTAAGTGTTCATTTTTGTGTGGAAACTCATGCTCACTGTTGGCAGTTGGAAGTCACATATAGATTAGACCATGTAAGGGCAATAGAGTGCCTCCCTAAAGGTCAACGATAAAGCAGATGGATTTTTATGACAAGCTGTTAGTAAACCAGTCAGCATTATTGCCACTTATTCCAGGTTTGCTTATTGAACACATTTAAATTCATCAGCTGCTTAGGTCAGGATCTTCTGTCGGTGGGATTTGAACTCATTATTTTGGATCTCCAATTCCTTGCACTAAGATTTTCCTTACCGTGGGTGGACCCATGAGTTTCCTACATGACAGCGACTCCCAAAACTGGATGTGAATGAGTTGGAATTCCAATCAGTGTGGACAGGAAGGGAACACTGGTCCAGACCTGGGTCTGTGTGTCAAATCTGGTCCTTTCCTCTTTTGCATGGATCAGTTTTATGCTGGATTCTGAAGTTGCTGAGCTGTCAATGGACCTGACAAATGATTTTTAAGAAAGCAACTATTATATGACATATGGATAAGTTCAGCTCGCTGCAGAGGAACAGCTGTTTGCGAGTTCCCTCTGTTTGCACCGCAAACGCTGATGGTTTGCAGACCGACTGGTGCCATTTTCCTGTGATTTGAACCAAATGAACAGCAGTGTGGAAAGTGTCTAAAAATAGTTTGACAACTATCCCAGACCAACTTCTAAAAAAAAATCATCTGAGGATTTTGTCTTGGCCAAAAGAGCTTGGTAAATAATAAAATATACCATTTCATTCACTGTACAGAAGCAAGGCGGAATCATTGGTCTGGGAATGATCGGTTTGGAAGTACTTGTCTAACTGTTTAAACATCTAGCTCCCTACTAATTTACAGAGTGGCTTATGCTGTGTAAAAGTGTAAGGGCCTGAACAGATTATGATGAGGGCCCTATTAAGCATACCGCATCCCCCCCCGCAACCCCTTGCATGATAATGTCAGATGGAATCAGTAGGAGAATAGATTTGGATGTTGAAGAGGAAGACCTCACACTGAGCTCACTCTTGTAGTCTCAGTAACAATGTCTATCATACCAATGTAACTTATGCCTGGTTATCACCATGCAATGGACTACATCTTGATCGGACAAGAAATCCTCCATGTTAGCTTTCCTTCTACAACACATGACCAAATGACCCTGTAAATCCCTGTCAGAAAAGGTGACAGCAAACCTATCAGATAGCTCACACACTGTGATGAGCAGAGTGAGGATTTATCACACTCCACACTGGTGGCAAGTTTACATCCAATTAAGATGGTGGTATAGTTGTAGAGCACAGTATAGACAAAGCCACCAGTGACATTTTTCTTTTCAGAGGGGGTCTACATTGAATTTAATCAGAATACAGGGAATATAGGCTGTAAATATCCTAGGATTCTACCGAATAATTCGTCACTTCTGAAGGAAGGTAATTGGACCTGAAATGTTAACTCTGACCTGCTGAACTGTTACAGTAATTTCTGTTCTAAGTTAGCATTCTACTAATTTAAAGGGATAGACAGGATAGATGCAGGTAAAGTGTTTCCCTCATTTGAGGTGTATTGAGCAAAAGGCACAATTTACAAATAAAGTGGGATATCATTTTGGACTGAGATGAGAAGTCATTTCGTTTAACTTATAGATCAATGAAACTTTTGGACTCTTTGCCCCAGAGAGCTGTGGAGGATAAATCTTTGAATAAATTTAAAGTAGATGTAGATACTTTTAATGATTATCAATGGCTTAAAGAGTTACTGGGATAGTGGGGGGTATAGGCATTGAAGTGCACAATGTGTTGATGCTATGACTTTATGAGATTATTTTGTCCTAGTTTTTTTTGAGGAGCAGTTGTAAGGCAGCGGTTTAGAGCTGTCTCTAAGAAAGTAAACATTTTGCGAGACATTGAAGTTTATTTAAAAATTGGAACAATGGTAACTCCCTGGGTGTGACCACCTCTCACAGACCAGTCTTTCTCATTTTTTAAATGTTTATGTTGCGTTTTGAGCAGAAGCCATTGCGGTCCCAAAAGAGTTGGAAGCTTCAGTGAATGTCTCCCAGCTGCTACATTCTCTGAATGTTCTCTTGATTTTTTTCCCTCCTGGATCGGAGAATTGTATGTGAGAATCTGTGTCAGAATTTGCCAAGGTGTGTGTTTAAGGGGTGTTACTATATTGGAACAGTTAATTAGTAATAGAGACTGTATCTATTATTTGGGTAAGTTTTCCAACAGATAAGTTATTCTAAATTCCTTCTTTTTGTTGTATTTTAACTGTTGTGTTTAAATAAATTGTGATTTGCTTAACATCAAATGGTTTGACCAGTTGTATCACATCTGGAAGATCTACCTTTAAAATAAGAAACCATTAGGGTCTAGGCTACCATCTTAAAATATATTGAGGAGATCGGGAATGGTGCATAACATTGATCAACCATGATCATATTAAATGGCAGAACAGTCTGAACCGTGTTACGACGCGGGGTAAACCCTCCTGCTTAATTAAAAATCAGCAACACAGAAAAGATGTATCCCGTGCAGTAATCTATAATAATTCGAGTGGCCAAGGACTAGTTAAAATGAACACCTTTATTTCTTAAAGTATAACAGAGAATAATTAACTAACGACTATTTACAAGTCCTTACTCTAACCTATCTTTTACCTTCCCTTCTATAGTACTAGACCAATGAAACTCCCAACTAAGATTTACAAAACAACACTTCTTATCTCAAAGCCAGGCAGCTTTAGGTTCTTGCCTTTGGACCTTCCTGTGTCTTCGTTTCTCCTTGTTAGGAATTTATGCATTACAGGTTACTGATTGAAAAGGTATTTTTAAGAGAGATGTTTTCTCGAGCTGTCTGGTGACATGCTAGGTCTGGGCAGTTCTCCTCTCAACTGTTCATTCCCTCCTGATCTTATACACCAGAGCATCGGATTGTGTGATTGGCTTCTAAGATTGTCAATATACTCAATTCAAACTTGATTGGAAATTGGTATTTTTCAGGATATAATGTAAACTGATTGGCCGAATTTGAATTCGTTTTTGCCTCCATGCAATAAGCTGCTCGAATTGTTCAACCCAGTGTTACATTGTTGCCTTCGTGAGAACACTCGGAGCTGTGTCTGGTAGTTCTGCTGCTTTTAACTCTTTTATGGGTACATGCACAACTTCATAACAACAGTCTGAATGTCCTATCCGTGTTCCGATGTCCCGATGTTCTCCTCCCAGGGTAAGGCCCAGCATGTTTTATACCACACAGTACACTTCCCAGTATGCTGGAGAACAAACTCGATGGCAGATCAAATGACAAGGAGAATCCACATCTGTCATATAGGGATGGCCAAGCTCAAACCGTTGGTTTCAGTAACCAATTCAGTCAAAAGTACTCCTAAAGAATGAGAAATCTAATTGAAATATATAAAATTCTGAAGGACCTCAACAAGGTAAAAACTAAGAAATTGTTTCGATATCTGAGAATCTATAATACATTCTCAGAATTAAGCATCAGCTATTTCTGACTCAGATAAGGAGGTGTTTGTTCATGTTGTGAATCTTCGCAACTCTCTACCTCAAAGAACTGCGGAGTTGAGTATTAAACGAAGGAAGGGCCGTGGGTTTAGTTTTGGTTAGGGTGGAAGATCAGCCATGATCTTTTTGAATGACAGAGTAAGATTGGAAAGCAAAGTGATCTGTTGTTGATATCTTCTTTATATTTTTAAGATAGGCATGTGGCAGAAGTTTGCACCATCAGCTAAACTATTTTGAGCTATTATGTCAGAGTAAGAAGTATAGTTAGTAATTTTGCAGATGACACCAAAATTAGACAGCGAAGAAGGTTACTTCAGATTATAACAGGATCTTGATCAGATGGGCCAATGGGCTGAGAAGTGGCAGATGGAGTTTAATTCAGATAAATGTGAGGTGCTGCATTTTGGGAAAGCAAATTTTAGCAGGACTTATACACTTAATGGTAAAGTTCTAGAGAGTGTTGCTGAACAAAGAGACCTTGGAGTGCAGGTTCATAGCTCTTTGAAAGTGGAGTTGCAGGTGGATAGGATAGTGAAGAAGGTGTTTGGTATGCTTTTCTTTATTGGCCAGAATTTTGAGCACAGGAGTTGGGAGGCCTTGTATCAATGAGGCAGAAAATTCGGAGAGGGATCATGCTGTAAAGTTGAGTGGAATAGGCGTTGATGGGAAGGGTGAGAGCAGTAACAAATTAAAAATACTATAGAAGAAAGCACGAAGCATTAGAAATAAGATGGATGAGCTTGAGGCTCTTTTGGAAATTGGCAAATACGATATTGTGGGGATAACTGAGACGTGGCTTCAAGTGGACAGGGCCTGGGAAATGAATATTCAAGGCTACACATGTTATCGTAAGGACAGACTGACAGGCAGAGGGGGTGGAGTGGCCTTGTTGGTAAGGGAGGATATTCAGTCCCTTGCGCGGGGGGACCTAGAGTCAGGGGATGTAGAGGCAGTCTGGATAGAGCTGCGAAATACTAAGGGTAAAAAGACACTGTTGGGAGGCATCTACAGGCCCCCAAACAATAGTTTGGATGTCGGATGTAAGTTGAATCAGGAGCTGAAATTGGCCTGTGGTAAAGATGTTACTACAGTTGCTATGGGGGATTTTAACATGCAGGTAGACTGGGAGAATCAGGATGGTATTGGACCTCAAGAAAGAGACTTTGTGGAGTGCCTCAGAGATGGATTCTTAGAGCAGCTGGTGCTGGAGCCGACCAGGGAGAAGGCAATTCTGGATCTAGTATTGTGTAATGAACCAGAATTGGTCAGAGACCTCGAAGTGAAGGAGCCATTGGGAAGTAGTGACCATAATACATTAAGTTTCAATCTGCAATTTGAGAGGGAGAGGGTACAGTCGGAAGTGACAGTACTTCTGTTGAATAAAGGGAACTATGGAGCTATGAGGGAGGAGCTGGCCAAAGTTCAATGGTGCAATAACTTAGCAGGGATGACCGTGGTGGAACAATGGGGGATATTTCTGTGTATAATGCAGAAGTTGCAGGATCAATTCATTCCTAAAAGGAAGAAAGATCCCAGGAGGAGGCATGGGCGGCCATGTCTGACGAGGGAAGTTAAAAAAAAGTTAAAAGAGAAAAAGTATAACCTAACGAAGATAAGTGGGAAAACAGAGGACTGGGAAGCTTTTCAAGAACAACAGAGGATTACTAAGAAGGAAATACGCAGAGGAAAAATGAGGTACGAAGGTAAACTGGCCAGAAATATGAAGGAGGATAGTAAAAGCTTTTTCAAGTATGTGCAAGGCAAAAAAATGGTTAGGACTAAAATTGGGCCCTTGAAGACAGAAACAGGGGAATATATTACGGGGAACAAAGAAATGGCAGAAGAATTAAATGGGTACTTCAGATCTGTGTTCACTGGGGAAGACACAAGCAATCTCCCTGAGTTAACAGTGACTGAAGGACCTGAACTTAAGGGAATCTATATTTGCCAGGATTTGGTGTTGGAGAGACTGTTAGGTCTGAAGGTTGATAAGTCCCCGGGGCCTAATGGTCTACATCCCAGGGTACTGAAGGAGGTGGCTCGGGAAATCATGGATGCGTTGGTGATTATTTTCTAGAATTCGATAGATTCAGGATCGGTACCTGAGGATTGGAGAGTGGCTAATGTTATACCACTTTTTAAGAAAGGTGGGAGAGAGAAAGCAGGAAATTATAGACCAGTTAGTCTGACCTCAGTGGTGGGAAAGATGCTGGAGTCGATTATAAAGGATGAGATTACGGCACATCTGGATAGTAGTAACAGGATAGGACATAACCATGGATTTATGAAGGGGAAATCGTGCTTGACTAGTCTTCTTGAATTTTTTGAGGATGTAACTCTGAAGATGGATGAGGGAGATCCAGTAGATGTAGTGTACCTGGACTTTCAGAAAGTTTTTGATGAAGTTCCACATAGGAGGTTAGTGAGTAGACTTAGGGCACATGGTATTGGGGGCAAAGTACTAGATTAGATTGAAAATTGGTTGGCTGATAGGAAACAAAGGGTAGTGATAAACGGCTCTGTTTCGGAATGGCAAGCAGTGACCAGTGGGGGACCGCAGGGATCTGTGCTGGGACCACAGCTTTTTACAATATATGTTAATGATATAGAAGATGGTATCAGCAATAACATTAGCAAATTTGCTGATGATACAAAGCTGGGTGGCAGGGTGAAATGTGATGAGGACGTTAGGAGATTACAGGGTGACCTGGACAAGTTAGGTGAGTGGGCAGATGCATGGCAGATGCAGTTTAATGTGGATAAATGTATGGTTATCCACTTTGCTGGCAAGAACAGGAAGGCAGATTACAACCTCAATGGAATTAATTTAGGTAAAGGGGCAGTACAGAGAGATCTGGGTGTTCTTGTACACCAGTCAATGAAGGTCAGCATACAGGTACAGCAGGTAGTGAAGAAGGCTAATAGCATGCTGGCCTTCATAACAAGAGGGATTGAGTATAGAAGCAAAGAGGTTCTTCTGCAGCTGTACAGGGCCCTGGTGAGACCACACCTGGAGTACTGTGTGCAGTTCTGGTCTCCAAATTTGAGGAAAGACATTCTGGCTATTAAGGGAGTGCAGCGTAGGTTCACGAGGTCAATTCCTGGAATGGAGGGATTACCTTACACTGAAAGATTGAAGCGACTGGTCTTGTATACCCTTGAGTTTAGAAGACTGAGAGGGGATAAATTGAGACATATAAGATTATGAAAGCATTGGACACTCTGGCAGCAGGAAACATGTTTCCACTGATGGGTGAGTGCTGAACCAGAGGACACAGCTTAAAAATACAGGGTAGACCATTTAGGACAGAGATGAGGAGAAACTTCTTCACCCAGAGAGTGGTGGCTGTGTGGAGGCCCAGTCTCTGGATTCATTTAAGAAAGAGTTGGATAGAGCTCTCAAAGATAGTGGAATCAAGGGTTATGGAGATAAGGCAGGAACAGGATACTGATTCGGAATGATCAGCCATGATCATATTGAATGGCGGTGCAGGCTTGAAGGGTTGACTGGCCTACTCCTGCACCTATTGTCTATTGTCTATTGTTGCGGTTATACAGGACATTGATTTGGCCGCTGTTGGAATATTGCATTCAATTCTGGTCTCCTTCCTATCGGAAAGATATTGTGAAACCTGTAAAGGTTCAAAAATAATTGACAAGGATGTTGCCAGGGTTGGAGGATTAGAGCTAAAGGGAGAGGCTGAACCGGCTGGGGTTGTTTTCCCATGAGCGTGGAGGCTGAGGGGTGACCTTATAGAGGTTTAGAAAATTATGAGGAGCATGGATAGGATAAATAGGCAAAGCCTTTTCCCTGCGGTGGGGGAGTCCAGGACGAGAGGGCATAGGTTTAGGGTGAGAGGGCAAAGATATAAAAGAGACCTAAGGGGCAACTTTTTCACGTAGAGGGTGGTACGTATATGAAATGAGCTGCCAGAGGAAGTTGTGGAGGCTGGTACAATTGCAACATTTAAGATGCTTTGGATAGGTATATGAATAGGAAGGGTTTGGAATGATATGATGGGTTGGACCGAAGGGTCTGTTTCCATGCTGTACACCTGTGGGACTCTATGACTCTACTGGGCATAAAGTGAGCCAGATCACTTTCAGAAGTTTGGTTGACCTCAAGAAGTATACAGAGGAAACTTGATTATCCAGCATTTGACTATCCAAATATCGGATTAACTGGCAAGATCACAAAGTCCCGATGCTTGGCTAACCTATATTATCCAGCTGTCAATTATCTGGAATTTGACCGAATGAAATACTCTCTGCCCATGTCCTTTGGATAATCAAGGTTCCTCTGTATCTGGCAATAAAATAGGAAAATGTCAGAAATACTTGGCAACTCAGTCAACAGCTTATGATGGAGAAACAAAGTCTATGCTTTAACTTGATGAGCTTCCTGTGGAAGTGACGATAGGTCAGTGACTTGAAATGTTACCTTCTCCTCTCTCCATTTCTCCTGCCCTCCTCCTGAGGCATTGTCTGAACATTTTGGGTTTTTTTTTCAGGTTCCTAACATTTGCAGTATTTTACTTTTGAAATACATTATTTCAGCTTGGTAAACAGAAGTATAGATTGCTCTGCCTGTTAAGGGAAAGAAAGCAGGCAATTTGTTCTGTGGCTTTTGTAAATTCTATTAGGAAAGAATATTAAAGCACAGGCAGAACTGAGGAGGAAGCTGAAGGGCATTTGTTCTTGAAGAATTGAAGATTGAAGAATTATGTTTAATGCATAGGTGAGCCTAAAAGACTGGGAAAAAAATTCATTGTAAAAAGGAGGATGTTTTCATTGAACACAAGAGAATGCATGATACATCTTGTATTTTTGTTGACAATGGATTTGAATTCAATGGGATGGGCATCAGTTTAGTACAAATTGATCAAATGCACTAAATTAGCACTATTTACTGCAACACTAATGATGCAAAACACTGGATAAAATGTGTTAATTGTCAATTAACCTTAATCTATGTAACCAATTGAAAGTTTGATCAGGGAAAGCATTGAAACACAGAAATGCTGATAGTTTATTTAATTTTGTGAAGCATTCTTTATACTGAATGATTGATTGTTGCGAATGCCTTTTCAAAGACTTGAGAATCAACTGATTTAACGGAAGTTAAAACACTTGCATCAATGACCAACTCTAATATTACAATAATATTATTCATCTCAGGGGTTATCACCAAATCTGGCTCCACACTGATCTGGACAATGTAATGCTCAAGTCCTGTAATTTTCAAGTGGCCTTGCTGTTCTGGAGATAAAAGCTAATGGTTTGGTGGGGTGGGGATATTGGTGTTCCTCCATTGCCAAGCAGCATTGTTATACAATTTAAACAGGGATAAAACTCTCAATGAAGTGATTTTGTTTTCATTGGGTCAATTTCCCCAACAAAGAAAATTCTCCCTATCATGTCTTTTTTGAGAGGTTTGGAGCAAGCAAATGTTTCCATCATCTGATGTTGCACATTCATACAAAACTGAGGCTATTTGGCCAATCAGTGAAACACGCCGAGCTGTGGGCAGAAAGGAGGAGAGTGTAACTAATTGAATAGCTCTTCAAAGAACTGGTGCAAGGATGAAGGATTAAGAAGACCTCCTTTTGTATAGTATGATGAAGAAGAAAATGCTTGATGAAGAGCCCTATTGTTTTGTCCATCCAGGTACTATTATTATGGTAGTTTCCATTTTATTTTGATCAACTGGCTTGTTGAGAGTGAAATTCCAAAGAAAGGCACTGTAAGTTTGGAACAAATCACCTTCTGTGAAATTCTGTTTCCTAATAAATCATACACAGTGTGGCGTAAGGATTTCACACTCTGTCAGTTACCTTGTAGATCTTATTTTCTCCCCAATCTATTACACTGGTGCAGTTCAGAAAGAAATATTTTAAAAGCACATAAGTTTACCAGAGTGACAAGTCCCAATCGCCATGTTTCGACCTTTTCTGACCTGTGGCATGTCAGAGCTCGAAGATAAATTGTGATTTAGCTGTGGAGGTACCTAAAACAGTCTGCAACTTTGCAGGAATGCATTCTCTCCTTCTACCTCTCAGCCTCCTGTTTGGGCAAGTGTTGGCTCTGAATAAGAATGGATTAACAAAGTTGAAAGCCTAGCCAGTTAAATGTTCAGGTCAAACTGTAGCTTGACTCCTTGCAGTGATATGGCTCCTCACCCAAGAAGCCATGATGGATGTTAACAGAGCTGCTTCACATATGAACCATCAAATTCCAGGCAGATCCTTTTTCCAGCTAATGCCTGCACTTAAATAGATCTAGCAGTGGATCATAAGATATCAATGGTGTCTTGCCCAATCTCCAGGTAAGATTTGCTGATTTGTTATGGTTCTAAATGGGATATCCCAAATTATTAGGCTTCTGGGTGAGAAAGAATGAACTGACTCCTCTGCTTTGTGCACCCACTCCCTCGGTTGATTGCAAAAAGGTTACTTTGAAAAGAATCCCTTCCCTTACGAATAACTTCCTCCCAGAACAAAGGAAGTTAGATTTTAAAAAGAACTAATTTATCCAAACCTCCTTGAGTTAACATAAGAATGAGTTTATTAGTTACTAAATGCAAGAAGGAATCATAACTACACACAACTAAAATAGACTGCAAGTTGAAAACATTAGGGTCATTACTGTGCATGTTGCAGGTAGATGAACAGTTGATTTCAAAATTCCTTGCATTATAGGATGATGGAATATCTTTATTTCCTAGCTCCATTCATCAGTGGGAAGGTGGTAGTACGCAAGGTGGGAGTCTTTCCCTTTCTTCACCTGCAGAGATGTTTAATGGTCATTCTCAAAGCTATGATCTTTGTAGCATGGCAGACCATGCACTAGGATGTAAACTCACAAACACACAGACCAGAGTTGCAGGTCATCTTTAACACCATTTTTTTTTATGTATAGAGGAATCTCAATTACCCGAATATCAATTATCCGAATTTCGGATTATCCGAAGAAGATATCAAGGTCTACATAGAAACAATACTTCTAAGAAATGTTTTCATCACTGATCGTGCCTTTTGTTTACAATGATTAAAAATGAACTCAGCTTACTGAAATGCTGCTGAGAACAGTCCTGGACATCGATAGGAGCCCAGGCACCATCTTCAAATGACTGACCGTCTGCACTGTCTCTCTCTGTCCCCACACTTTCCATGGAGTTCTACACAGGGGTGTACCCTAAACCCCTCTTCCCCAGATAATCTGTCCAACATTGTCCAGTATAGGGCAAAGGTGGAACATGTCAAAAAGTTGCAGTAAAAAGTTGTGGTGTGTGTGTGCACTATTTTGAGACTCACCCCCCAAAGGCAGCAGCAGTCTTGCTGTTGATGTCCAGTCCAGCTGCCCCAGGGGTGGGGGAGATGGTGGTGGTGGTGGGGGGGGGGGGGGGTCGGTGGTTGGTGCTGAGGGTGGGTGGCGGTGGTCGGGGGTGGGGACAGGGACGGGGTTGGGGGCAGATGGGGGGTGAGGGAGGGTTCAGTAATGCTGCAGGTCCTTCACACTCGCGTGTGTCTGCTCAGAAACAAATCCTGAGACAGGGAGAGGGAACAAGGCAGGCAAAGCGAGAAAAAAAGAGTTGAAAAATGTGGTGCTGGGAAAACACAGCAGTCCCGGCAGCATCAGAGGAGCAGGAGAATCGACATTTTGGGTAAAGAAGGGCTTATTGCTTGACCCAGTGTTACATTTTTGCCTTCGTGAGAACACTCGGAGCTGTGTCTGGTAGTTCTGTTGCTTTTAACTCTTTTATGGGTCCATGCACAACTTCATAACAACATGAGGATGTAACTCTGAAGATGGACGAGGGAGATCCAGTAGATGTAGTGTACCTGGACTTTCAGGAAGCTTTTGATAAAGTTCCACATAGGAGATTAGTGAGCAAAATTAGGGTGCATGGTATTAGGGGCAAAGTACTAACTTGGAGTGAAAGTTGGTTGGCTGACAGGAAACAAAGAGTAGTGATAAACGGCTCCATTTCGGAATGGCAGGCAGTGACCAATGGGGTACCACAGGGATCAGTGCTGGGACCACAGCTTTTTACAATATATATTAATGATATAGAAGATGGTATTAGTAATAACATTAGCAAATTTGCTGATGATACTAAGCTGGATGGCAGGGTGAAATGTGAGGAGGATGTTAGGAGACTACAGGGTGACCTGGACAGGTTAGGTGAGTGGTCAGATGCATGGCAAATGCAGTTTAATGTGGATAAATGTATGGTTATCCACTTTGCTGGCAAGAACAGGAAGGCAGATTACTACCTAAATGGAATCAACTTAGGTAAAGGGGCAGTACAGAGAGATCTGGGTGTTCTTGTACACCAGTCAATGAAGGCAAGCATGCAGGTACAGCAGGTAGTGAAGAAGGCTAATAGCATGCTGGCCTTCATAACAAGAGGGATTAAGTATAGAAGCAAAGAGGTTCTTCTGCTGCTGTACAGGGCCCTGGTGAAACCACACCTGGAGTACTGTGTGCAGTTCTGGTCTCCAAATTTGAGGAAAGACATTCTGGCTATTGAGGGAGTTCAGCATGGGTTCACGAGGTCAATTCCTGGAACGGTGGGATTACCTTACACTGAAAGACTGGAGTGACCGGGCTTGTATACCCTTGAGTTTAGAAGACTGAGAGGGGATCTGATTGAGACATATAAGATTATTAAAGGATTGGACTCTCTGGAGGCAGGAAACATGTTTCCGCTGATGGGTGAGTCCCGAACCAGAGGACACAGCTTAAAAATATGAGGTACACCATTTAGGACAGAGATGAGGAGAAATTTCTTCTCCTAGAGAGTGGTGGCTGTGTGGAATGCTCTGCCCCAGAGGGCAGTGGAGGCCCAGTCTCTGGATTCATTGAAGAAAGAGTTGGATAAAGCTCTCAAGGATAGTGTTATCAAGGGTTATGGAGATAAGGCAGGAATAGGATACTGATTAAGAATGATCAGCCATGATTATATTGAATGATGGTGCAGGCTCGAAGGGCAGAATGGCCTACTCCTGCACCCGTTGTCTATTGTCTATTGTCTATTGTCTATAACAGTCTGAGTGTCCTATCCCTGTTCCGATGTCCCGATGGTCTCCACCCAGGATGAGGCTCAGCAGAGGAGAGTGGGCCCAGCACTGAGGAGAATGGCAAAATTGAGGACTGCAGATGCTGGAAACCAGAGTTTAGGTGAGAGTGGTGCTGGAAAAGCACAACAGGTCAGACAGCATCTGAGGAGCAGGCAAATCAACGTCATCAGGAATAGATGCTGCCCGAAAAGTCGATTTTTTTTTGCACCTCGGATGCTGCCTGACCTGCTGTGCTTTTCCAGCACCACTCTGATCTAAAAACTGAAGAGAATGGGCTCAGCATGGAGGAGAGTGGGTCAGACACTGAGGAGAGTGTGCCCAGGACAGAGGAGAGTGGGCCCAGCACTGAAGAGAGCTGGCCCTGCGCAGAGGAGAGTGGGCCCAGCATGTACTTTGATTGAGCCCTTATTTTTCCAGAATGAGCAAGGGCCTGGTATTGGAATCGGCCACTGCTACATCAATCGCTGTAGTAGGCCCAGCAGTGAAAGATGGCACCTGAAGATTTGCAACTTCAACATTTGTTGGGTCTGGTATAGACACTGACAAAGTGATAGAGGGATGGAGGTGTAAGTGTCATTGATGGTTATAAGCTGGCTCAGGATTGATGGACTTTCCTAAAGCTTTGTTTCCCTTATTCTTAAATTATTCAACATGGCACAGAATTGTGGTGGAAAGAGAAAGCTTTTCACTGTAATATGTATTCTTACCATAAAATACATATGACAATAATATTAATTCATTCATTAATATATATCAAAGGTCATGTTGGCTGAACGACTCTTCTTTATGAAGGAAAAACTAATATTGGAATTAAAATTCCAGTATGTCCATAGGTGATCTGAAGCCATTACAGTAGGCCATAGAAACATAGAGCCATGTGCAACAAAGTCTTACCCCTTGTGCTTAGTGGGATTTGAGGCTGGACCTCCAGCACAAAGATTGGAACAGGGCCATTGTGTTGCAATTTGCTTCCTAGTTTGCATGACTCAGCTAATGGCTTCTATCACAAAGAGAACTTGAATTGTTGTGGTTCTGTTCGCCGAGCTGGGAATTTGTGTTGCAGACGTTTCGTCTCCTGTCTAGGTGACACCCTCAGTGCTTGGGAGCCTCCTGTGAAGCGCTTCTGTGATCTTTCCTCCGGCATTTATAGTGGTTTGTCTCTGCCACTTCCGGTTGTCAGTTCTAGCTGTCCGCTGCAGTGGCCAATATATTGGGTCCTGGTCGATGTGCTTAATGATTGAATCTGTGGATGCGTGCCATGTCTCTAGGAATTCCCTGGCTGTTCTCTGTTTCGCTTGTCCTATAATAGTAGTGTTGTCCCAGTCGAACTCATGTTGCTTGTCATCTGCGTGTGTGGCTACTAAGGATAGCTAGTCGTGTCGTTTCGTGGCTAGTTGGTGTTCATGGATACGGACCGTTAGCTGTCTTCCTGTTTGTCCTATGTAGTGTTTTGTGCAGTCCTTGCATGGGATTTTGTACACAATGTTGGTTTTGCTCATGCTGGGTATCGGGTCCTTTGGCCTGGTGAGTTGTCTGAGAGTAGCTGTTGGCTTGTGTGCTATTATGAGTCCTAGTGGTCGTAGTAATCTGGCTGTCAGTTCAGAAATGTTCTTGATGTATGGTAACGTGGCTAGTCCTTTGGGTTGTGGCATGTCCTCATTCCATTGTCTTTCCCTTAGGCATCTGTTGAGGAATTTGCAGGCGAATACATTGTAGAGGTGTTCTTCTTCCTTTTTTTGCAGTTCTGGTGTTTTGCTGCCCTTTTGAACAGTGTCTTGATGCAACTTTTTTTGTGTGTGTTGGGGTAGTTGCTTTCGTAGTTCAGGACTATATCTGTGTGTGTGGTTTTCCTGTATACCTTTGTGGTGAATTCTCCATTAGGTGTTCTCTGTACCATCACGTCTAGGAATGGGAGTTGGTTGTCCTTTTCTTCCTCTCTAGTGAATCAGATTCCTGTGAGTGTGGTGTTGATGATCCAGTGTGTGTTTTCTATTTCTGTGTTTTTAATGATTTCAAAGGTCTCATCTACATATCTGACACAGAGTTTGGGTTGAACTTGAATTATGGAATCATAGAATCCCTACAGTGTGGAAAGATGCCATTTGGTCCAACAAGTCCACACCGACACTCTGAAAATAACCCAGATCCATTCCCCTACTCTACTATTCCACATTTTCCCTGCCTAATGTATCTAACTTACATATCCCTGACCACCACTATGGACAATTTAGATTACATTAGATTAGATTCCATACAGTGTGGAAACAGGCCTTTCAGCCCAATAAGTCCACATCGACTCTCTGAAGAACAATCCACCCAGACCTATTCACCTACATTTACCCCTGACTAATGTACCTAACACTATGGGCAATTTAGCATGGCCAATTCACCTAACCTCCACATCTTTGGATTGTGGGAGGAAACTGGACCACCCGGAGGAAACCGACATAGATACAGACACGGGGAGAATGTGCAAACTCCACACAGACAGTTGCCTGAGGTGGGAATTGAACCCGGGTCCCTGGTGCTGTGAGGCAGCAGAGCTAACCAATAAGCCGCATGGCCAATTCACCTAAACTGCACATCTTTGGATTGTGGGAGGGAACCAGAGCACCCAGAGGAGACCCACGCAGACACAAGATGTCAATAAAATTCCTTTGCTATCACAACGTGCTACTGTGAGCTCCATCATGAAAGCAACTTAGTCACCAAGCTATTTAAGGCGATGTTAGGAAAAGTGATCAACGCTTGATCAGTTAGGTATTTTTTATGGAGTGTCTTAAAGAATGAGAGAAAGGTAGAGAGGAGGAGAGTTCTAGAGAGAAGAGGAGAGGGAACGCCAGACTCAGAGTCCAAGCAGTTGAAGGTCCAACCACCATTGGCAGGGCAACTTAAATAGGAGATGGTGAAGAGGCCTGACTTCGAGGCACATTGGAATAGAAGCATTGAGGGGTGTGGGGCTAGAGAGTTAAAGATATAGGGAGGTGAGATGTCATGGAGAGATTTGCAAATGAGGTTGAGAATTTTAAAATCAAGGCATTGCTTGACTTGGAGTTAATACAGTCAGTGAGAACATGAGTGATGAATGAAAATGGGACTTGGAACAGATCATTAACAGATCATGATCTCAAGCTCCTGTCGGGTAGAATGTAGGAGGCCATGGACTGTATTTATAGAAAGTGATGATAATGTTTCTGATCTGATAATCTAAAATGTGTTAGAGATATGGGTTCAAATACTACCATGGCAGATGGTGATATTTGAATTCAATAAATACATGAAATTAAAAGTTAATCAGTTGCAGGTGTTTATTCACTTTTCACTGCTGCAGAAAACCCATCTGGTTCACTAATGTCCTTCAGGAAAGGAAACATGCCTGGCCTGGCCTATATGTGACCACGGACTCACAGACCCTCATCTCTGAAGAAGGGTTACAGGACTCCAAATGTTAACTTTGTTTTCTCTCCATTGATGCTGCCAGACCTGCTGAATTTCTCCACCAATGTTTGTTTTGTTTGTGCCAGACTCACACAACTATGCTTGACTCTGAAATGGCCTAAAGAACCAATTGAGTTAAGGCATGGGCAAAAACATTGGCTTTGACAGTGATGCCAACATCCTGTAAAACTTATATTCATGTTCAGTGCCAACTGAAATGTTTAGGATGGCGATGTGCAGGAGCTAAAAGAAGCATGATTCATTGGCATGGCAGTTTCCCCAGCTGTATTCTCACCCCCAAAGGCATTTTTGGGGAGGCAGAATGGGTTTGAGGGAGCATTAGGGCTTCTCATCTCATGTTGTGGGTAGCAAACACAGGCTATTGAGGGCCAGTACAGAAAGGACTCCTTCTTTCACCATGGATATCCAGTCCCTGTACACATCGATCCTCCGTTTCTTCCTCTCACACCGTCCCAACCAGTACCCTTTCACTGACACCTTCATCCGCCTGGCTGGACTGGTCCTCACCCTCAACAATTTCTCCGTCTAATCCTCCCACTTACTCCAAACCAAAGGGGCAGCCATGGGCACCTGCATGGGATCCAGCTATGCCTGCCTGTTGTCAGGTTTGTGGAACAGTCCATCTTCCGCAGTTGCACCGGCACCACCCCCCAACTGCTCCTCCGCTACATCGATGACTGTATCGGTGCCGCCTCATGCTCCCATGAGGAGGTTGAACAGTTCATCAACTTTACCAACATCTTCCAACCCGACCACAAATTCACCTGGACCATCTCGGCAACCTCCCTCCCCTTTCTAGACTTCTCCATCACCATCTCTGGCGACCGACTAACCCCAGATATATACTACAAGCCCACCAACTCCCACAGCTACCTAGACTACACCTCCTCCCACCCTATTTCCTGTAAAAATGCCATTCCTTATTCCCAATTCCTCCACATGCACCGCATCTGTTCCCAGGATACATTCTAGCTTAGAAAGTCCCAAATAGCCCCTTTCTTCCACAATCGAAACTTCCCTTCCCACGTGGTTGATGGTACCCTCCAATGCATCTCCCCACATCACGCACCACTGCCCTTGAACCCCACCCCCCCCAATGCAACAAGGACAGAACTCCCCTGGTCCTCACCTTCCACCCCACCAACCTCCACATGCAACGCATCATCCTCTGCCACTTCTGCCACCTCCAAATGGACCCCACCACCAGAGATATATTTCCCTCCCCACCCCTATCAGCATTCCGAAAAGACCATTCCCTCCGCGACTCCCTCGTCAGGTCCACACCCCCCACCAGCTCACACCCCCCACCAGCCCACACCCCCCTCCGGGCACCTTTCCCTGCTACCACAGAAAGTGCAAAACCTGCACCCACACCAATTCCCTCAACTCCCTCCAAGGCCCCAAGGGAGCCTTCCACATCCATCAGAAATTCACCTGCACCTCTACCAATGTCATCTACTGCATCCATTGCACCCGGCCTCCTTTACATCGGGGAGACAGGACGCCTTCTTGCAAATTGTTTCAGAGAACATCTCTGAGACACCCGCACCCTCCAACCCCACTGCCCCGGGGCTGAACACTTCAACTCCCCCTCCATCAAGGACATGCAGGTCCTGGACCTCCTCCACCACAAAACCGTTACCAATCGACACCTGGAGGAGGAACGCCTCATATTCTGCTTTGGGATCCTGCAACCACACATTATCCCAGTCCTAAGCCTCGAACTCGGCACTGCCCTCCGGACCTGTCCATCATTGCCCTCTCTGACCTATCACCTTCTCTCTCACCTTCATCCACCTATCGCTTTCTCAGCTACCTTTCCCCCAACCCCACCCCACTCCCATTTATCTCTCAGCCCCAACCCACAAGCCTCATTCCTGATGAAAGACTTATGCCTGAAATGTTGATTCGCCTGCTCCTTGGATGCTGCCTGACTGGCAGTGCTTTTCCCACCACACCCTCGACTCTGATCTCCAGCATCTGCAGTCCTCACCTTCTCCACCTTCTTTCATATCTCCCATTGCAATCTGCTGCTTCTTTCAAGCCAGAAGGCACTTATGATTTCCTCCTTGCTTTCAGAAATCACCCTCCATCCTAGGTTGGATGGTGAGCCTGCCCTCTGGCTGTTGCTTGGCAACATTGGTGAACATTACAATTGGTGCCACACAAAGGCGCTGATCCACATTTCAATTCAATGGTGGGAGCTCAGGATAATCCAGGAATGAGGATTTCAGCAGCAGATGAGCTAAGACAAGGTAGAGTCAAATGATGTTATAGAAGCGGAAATACCTGGACTTAATGATGACTTCGATACAGAGCCCATAAATTCATCCTACGCTGGATTAGAAAGTGGGTAACAGAGAGAAGGCAGCTCCTTTTGTTAGGGTGAAAGGAAAACCAGGCTTTATTGGAAGCTAGCTGCTGATGTTCTATCATCCGACTTACAAAATGCCCACGATGAATTTTACCTTCATTAATTCATTGACATTATTTTTGACCCAAAGTATTTTGTTCGTTGCTATTTTATGCTGTGATTAATGATTGATATTTTGCATTTAGCTGGTGGTATGTCCAGCAGTGGGTGTGGTGCTCTTGGAGAAAGTGAGGACTGCAGATGCTGGAGATCAGAGCTGAAAGTGTGTTGCTGGAAAAGCGCAGCAGGTCAGGCAGCATCCAAGGAGCAGGAGAGTCGACGTTTCGGGCATGAGCCCTTCTTCAAGAGCCCTGCTCTTGGTTTGGTTTGACGCATTATGAGATTCTGAGTGAGGAACTAAATTAGTTATGTTACCATTGTCGGATTACTGGAATTTAATCTTCTGCGTATTGCTGAAAACTAATATCTCGCTGTTTATAACAGTAAGCTGCTTTTTCCATATCTGAATCAAAACGCATGTACCTTTTTTTATAACCAGATTTTTAAAAACTTGTTTATTAATCGGTATGCCTTTTCATGCTTTTTGTGATATTCATATTTATATTTTTATCTACACTTTGAGGCTGTTCATTTTCCAAAGTATTGTATGGGGACATGTGGCAAGAGGTGTTAAGAGATTTACTTTTTTTATTGTAAGATTTTAACAACCAAAACTTTGCTAACTGATATATTCTGTTTTCAGGTCAAAATTGACACAGTTTAAGGTGCGTTCATGCAGGTTTGAGTCACTTGTGACTGTGGCCCTTCAAATGGGGAAGAGGATAAGACAGAAACATCATTCCACATCAACAAACATTCAAATTTCTGAAAACGAAAGGACGTACCACATTGTTCCAGCTTTGACCTTCACATTTTGGTGATCGTTGCACAGGCATGTGTGCCCCCTGTTTTACTGAGGTTACTCCTTATGTGCCAGTCATAACCTTGCTAAAAGAGTTTATCTCTGATCCTCTCTCAACTTTACAGAAGCACTGAAAGACTACTCTGGGATCCGAAGTTTAACAGTGCACTATTCACCCGCAATAGAAGAGCGCCCAAGCCAAATCATTAACAAACATAAAGCTTCTAGGTTGAGACAGGATCAATGATTAAATATTAGAGACTGAAATTTGTGCTCAGAGACTCATGCTATCAGGAGGTAAAGCAAATATTTGTTGGAATTGGTCTGGGAAATTTAAATGCAAGTTTTGGATGACCAAAGTTATGCTACATTCAGCCTTTCTTGTTTTTCTGTATCCTAATACACATTTTATAAGCATGTCAAAAGCTAGATGATTAATTGCCACTATAAATTGTCAGCTTTTCTCTATTACTTTGTTGTGGTTTATTCAGTATTGTCAGACTGACAAGTGCATCCATTATGCATGTTATTAAATAAAATCTGCTAACTCTCGTGTGTTGCAATTGTGCTTTGGAAATTAAAAAGCTGAGAACTGTGAGCGCCAGTTCAAATATTTTCACTTCTTTGGTTCAGTGCCTTCATTTGAGGTTCAGTTGGTTGAACAGTGATTGAGTGCATTTAGGGCACAGCCCAGTCCCAGTGATGCTGGAGAAGGGGGTCCAGCATCCACAGTACTTTCAGACCTGGTGGACCCTGGATTAGATTGAAAGCAACAACTGCCTGTGACGGCTTATTACAAACGCGCAATATTTTCCAGGAATAGTACCTACATTGAGCTACTGGTATTTCTTTTTAATTATTTTTAATTCAACAGGGCACCATCTTCAACTTCACTGTTTCAAAAAAAATCACCAACCTTTCGACAACAGATTTCATTTGGCCTGCCACCAGAAATTTTGTTAATACTCTGGATGTGGTAATGGGAAAACAAAACATACTTCCAATTTATATTTAAAAAGTGCTGCTGTATTTAAAGCCAGATGAATGATGTCATTAGCTGTGTTTCTCAAGCCATAATTTTAGAAGCTCTAATGGTCCTCAAATAGTAGTGTAACAGCTGCAGTTGGTTAAGACTCTGACCAAGGTGTGTCAGCCTTCATTTTAGTTTGATGTGATTTTACTGTGGAATTATTCTTCTGGTTGCACTCTGGTTTCAAATCCACTAAAGTCCACGCAACATCATTGAGAAGTGCCCCAGAACATTTAGTATGCAGCATGAATACAGAGTTCAGATTCATGCTTGCAGGTAAAGTGTCTGCATCTCTGCTTTAAACAAATCATTGAATGGTTGTGCAGTACAGCGCAGTTTAATAAGTGAATCTCTCCCAGGCATATGACAGTAGAATTCCCAACACGTCTGACCTTAGCATATTAGTATTTTGGAAACATCAGACCAGAGCGATAAAACATTGCAGAGCAGGGTTCACTGCTTTGTTCCTAACTTCTATTCTAAGCTGGCAGGTCGTTCCTGACACTTTACAAGACTTGTATGAAAAAAGACTATTCCTTGTAGCTGATTGAAAAAAAAATCCAGCGTTATATTATTCTTTAAAATCTGCTATTGGGGAAGTAGTCGTATTCTTGTTGAACTGTTAACAAGACATCACATTTCCTTTGGCTTAAGTCAGGTCTTCCACTCTTTCAATATAAGGGTGATATTGACCCCGTCAGATTCATATTAAATATTAGCAAAATAGGATAATCACACTAACACAAATAAATACGTTAGTCAGTAGCTGGTGGATACACCCTAGATTGTGAATCATCATAAGCTGTTGTGGCTGATTTTTGTCACTCTGTTGTTGATCTATGAGAAGACCCCATCAATTTCCTGCCCTTCCTCTGTATATCTGTCATGACCACCATGTGATCAATGAACAGTGGTTTAAAATAGCTCAGGCAAGCTTTATTTTCTCCAGTCTTTCGTGAAATGTGTGCTTTTCTGAAGAGACCAGTATTTGCCATCCAACCTAACTGCCCTCAATCAGAATGGTTTGCTGGACCATTTCAGAGGGCAGTTAAAAGTCAAGCAGGTTGCTGTGGATCTGCAGTAATATGTAGGTCAGACTAGGTAAAGACTGCAGATTTCCTTTGCTACATTTTATGGGTGAACTAAACCCATTTTATGGGTTTTTGTATCAGTGATCGCTATCATCACCACCATTATTGATATTAGCTTTAAAACAACGACAGTTTTTTTAAAACTAGTTAATGTTAGTTCAACCAGCTGACTGGTTGAATTTGAACATTGATTCCCAAGCATTGGCCTATGCCTCTCGATTATTATCCTCATGGAAATCACCACTCTGCCACCAACTTTAAGATAATATGAATCTAAACAGATCAGCAGTCAACTTTTGGTCAAAACAAATTAAATGTTAGTTTATGATGAGATGTTACTAATAGGCATCTTAGGGATTTAAAGATCAAGTCATTATGAAGCAAATCCCCAGATACCAATGTTGAAACCGATATAGGTTAAGACAAAAACGTACACAGAAGGAGGACATTTCAATGACTTGGTGCCCATTGTTTTTGTTCTTTGTTGGCCAAGAGGTTACCATTTGAAAACAGATTCCGTAACTGTAATGAACAGTCATCGAGACTTGAAACATTAGCTTCTGTCTCTTCATGGATGCTGCCTGGCCCACTGTGGTTTCCAGCATTTTTGTTTGTTTTCAGTAGCTACAATGCCTTCTGTTGTTGTTGAGTCAGTATTTTCTTGTAGAAATGGACCAGCAGATTTTGGGAAGGAGAAAAGGCTCCTTGTATTTCATTAGTTCTGTGTACATCTACACTGCCTGACTTACCTTCAACAGAACAGTATTTTATTGCTGTGTACCTCCTCCCTTGATCACAACCCTTTTAAAATATTCTCCTTGGAATTCTGCACAGCGGTTGTTATGGACTGGGTTTCTTTATATGCTTCAATAGTATGAAATTATAGTATCCAACTTTACTAACTTTGAGGAATAAGTGTTCCATAAAGCAAAGAAGCCAATTATACCAAGTCCCTTTTAAGTCCTTCAATTCGTCAGCTGTTTCTCTTTGAAGCTAGCATTCTTACACTTCGATTGGCTGTTTCAAATGCTGGTATTTCAAGTCATTACATATCTGGCTTGTCTCTCTGTAATTTATGTCGAGCTGGGAGCTGTAGAGTAGATGACTTGTAACACCAGTTTTTTTCATTAGTCTCTAGTGTTCTGTTCGAGTCAGATTAGCTTTCCTTTACGAAAATCTATAATGTCATAACATTTTTGTTCATGACATTATCAATCAGATTGAATTAAACTGTGAACTTTGTTTGCCTCCCATTTTTGTTGTTCTCCTCCTGAAGAAACTGAATCTTGCTATTTTTCAAACCATAGGCCTCGCAAACCTCCTAGTCCCTTGCTATAGTAGACAATTTCCACAAGTGAACTAAAGCCGGCACTGTTGGTAGCCTGTTCAATCATGAGATGTATCAAAAGAAAATTACAGATCAGGAAGACAAACCATCACATCCTTTCAGGGTGCAACCAAAGTTTCTCTATTAATTCATCCAACTAATCCAATATTTTCACCTCCCATGTTCCATCTGGGGTGAGATAATCATTTTCAGTCATTTATTCTAATTTTACAGACACTCCAAATTTTGTATTATCTCAAAATTTGACCAACCTGATTGAATTTCTGAGGCTAGACCACAGATTTCAGTTAGAAAGAAATGGTATCAATACAGATCCCAGGACACACTATTAACTAATACCTCAACCTGATGTAAAGCATCTGTCAAACAACCGTGGTCTTCTATATTTATTTGTTCATAAGTTTTACCCGGAATCTCTAATGCTGTGAATTTAAGTAAGTCTTTCATGAGTAACTTGGTCAAATGACTGCTTAAACTAAAACTGATCCTAGGTTTATTTAACACTGACAAAAGTATCACTGACATCAGAGGTGCAGTCACTACTTGATTGCTATCTTTCCAGTCCTGCTGTACATTATGAATACTTGTTCCTTTAATACAGACCTTTTGTACATATCCATTGGTAGCCTTTAGTTGCCTGAGCTGCCATACAATGAAATTCCTGTTGAATCACTGTTAGTCCATCTACTTGGGTCACCTCCTTAATGTGCCTCCTCAAAACCATTGAATGTCTACATTGACCCACTGGCCTTTTATTAATCAAGCTGTTGTGAAGAGCTGGAAGATAAGTCTTTTGCATTGCAGGCACTAAATAAATGCAAGTTCTTGTTATTCTCAACCAATCATAGTTGCTTCAATGTCGTACCAGCTAAAATCAGTCAACTCAGAGCACACTAGGAAGTGGGAACTTCAAGGTCTACTCAGTATAGTTGCGTAAGTGTGTAAGTCTAAAAAGCTAGTTGGGTGTTTTGTTTTGAAAGGGATAAAATGTCCCGATTTGAGACAGTGTGACAGAGAGAGCTATGGCCTCATAAAATGAGGTTGGTTTCATCTCACTTGATTGGAGCCCCTGATGTTTGCTGCATGGGGCAATGAGTTAGAATGAGATACCTTCTCTTGGTGGGAAGGACAAGAATTAGTCGAGCAACGGCATGCAGATTTTATAGGCTGTAAAAGAGCTGGAAGCCAAAGAGTAGTTGGCATAAGTAACTTCTCTATAAGTAGGAGGAGAAAGTGAGGTCTGCAGATGCTGGAGATCAGAGCTGAAAATGTGTTGCTGGAAAAGAGCAGCAGGTCAGGCAGCATTCAGAAAGAAGGGCTTATGCCCGAAATGTCGAATCTCCTGTTCCTTGGATGCTGCCTGACCTGCTGCGCTTTTCCAGCAACACATTTTCAGCTTTCTTCTCTATAAGTAACCTTGCAGCCTTCTGTACTCAATATTGAGTTCAACAACTTATAGCTGAAGCTGTCCTGTGTCCTTACCCCAACGTCCACACATCAGGCCTTGTATTCATATGGTCTGCTATTACACGCAGCCCATTGTTAGTTGCTAACAGTCCCTAATGGCTATTGACCCTCCTCAGCAGATTGTTATCCATTCCTTTGTCTGTCCAACTGTTCTCTCTCTTTGGGCTGTATCTCCACCTATCGTTTACTCCCTAACCTCTATCCCCACCCCATCTTCTACCCATAAACCAACGTTTTCCTAGCTACCATCAGTTCTGAGGAAGGGTCACTCAACCCGAAATGTTAACACTGGTTTCACTCCACAGATGCTGCCAGACCTGCTGAGCTTCTCCAGCAATTTCTGTTTTTGTGACCTTTCTATTGTTCTGCTGTTGATGGAGTGTGGCCTAGTGGAACATATAAATACAGGTAAGGCAGGGAAATACATGTTGAATACTTCAACTCGGAATGCAATCTTTTTTTCCACAGTGCTCAGCAAGAGAAGCTTTTCACGAGGACCAATCCACCTGGAAAAGATTTCTGGATAAAACAGAATCGAAATCTCACTCACGAAGAACTAGTTATTTCCTGGAGGATCTACCCTCTAGAATGATAAATTTAGATGGGTGAAATGACCTTTGTAATTATTGATCTTGCATTCAGATCAATAGTGGATGCCACATGCTGAAGGCGATATAAAGCAAATGGCTTCCTTTAGAAGTGCATGGGGAGCAGAACACTGGGTCAATGTATCGCCTCCTGAGTTCGGCTTGATTACAAGACATTGTTTTCTTTGCCTTTGCCTCTCTGTCTCTTGTGTCTTCTCATTGTAGCACAACCTTGTAAGAGACTGAGAGAAAACAATCTTTGAGCATCGGCATCTCTGGAGCTGCTTTGCTGCAACAAGCAAATTATTAGTCTCGCAGAGTAATAAAACAGCATCTATTTAACAGCCATAAATCAGGGCAAGTGTATGTCAGAAGCTTGGAAACCTCTGGGATTAAAGACTGTTGTCAGTAACTAGGTGAGAATTGACATTTCACAAAGCAATGATCTTTGGGGCCCTCAGTGCTGTGCTAATTTTGTACAGCAATGGGCAAAAGCTGCCGGCGGTCTGGATTTAAGCTGCTTGCATTGTGGAATTCACAGCTTTGGCAATGACTTCAAAAGCGTGATGTGGGGCACATGTAATGGCTCATAAGTCGTGATTGCATCTTTAGCTTTCCGGCTGCAGGCTGTCCCTGCTGTCAGGCAGAAGCTTTGTACAGATACGAACCGAAACCTTGACTTGGCTGGAAAGGCAGTCAGGAGAAAATGGTGGCTTACTCCAGTTGATATGCCAGTGGCAGACATTTATCACTGTAACTGGCTAGACTTTGTCTCTTGCGGAGTCTCCCTGCTGTCAGTGGGATGACTTGCTGCTTTGTTGTCTGATAATATTGTCAATGGGTTGCAATGCATTGAAGATGCCAATAAGTGTGAACAAAAGAAAAGTGGCTCTGATGATTATGGGGAGGGAGAGGGCGAGGCCAACCAGCTTATGTATCAGTCAAAAAAAATTAAGGATGTAGCAGTCTAATTTAAGAATAGGATATTGTTAATATCATGGACAGAGTTTATGTGTTGCCCCTACTGTCCATGATCATTGTTTTGTGTACAAAAGGAGTGCATCTTCTTAACTTCAGAGCATAAGTCCCAAAATGTCGGCAGTAGATCTTTGTGAGTTTAAAGCAAAGAAAATTATTTCTCCTCACAAATGTCCTAAATTTTAAATATTGTTACAGGTAACAGTAGTACACGATTATAAATTATTTTTAACTCAGCCTTGACTTTACAATCTGTACTCTGTCACGAAGCAGACTTCTGGTTTCTTAGATGATTTCCATGCTTTGATGTTGAAATAACAGTTATGTAACGTTAAGGATTCTCAGCAAGCAGTGATATCTCTAGGGGTTTGGTTCTCAGGTGAACTTCGTCTCCTTCCTATTGGAGAGATGTTATGAAACTTGAAAGGGTTCAGAAAAGATTTACAAGGATGTTGCCAGGGTTGGAGAACTTGAGCTATAGGGAGAGGCTGAACAGGCTGGGGCTGGTTTCTCTGGAGTGTCGGAGGCTGTGGGGTGACCATGTAGAGGTTTACAAAATTATGAGGGGCATGGATAGGGTAAATTGGCAAAGTCTTTTCTCTGGAGTCGGGGAGTCCAGAACTAGAGGGCATAGGTTTAAGGTGAGAGGGGAAAGATATAAAAGAGACCTAAGGGACAACTTTTTCACACAGAGGGTGGTACATGTATGGAATGAGCTGCCAGAGGAAGTGGTGGAGGCTGGTACAATTGCAACATTTAAGAGATATTTGAAATTGGTATATGATTAGGAAGGGTTTGGAGGGATATGGGCTGAATGCTGATAGGTGGGACTAGATTGGGTTGGGATATCTGGTTGGCATGGAAGAGTTGGATCGGAGGGTCTATTTCCATGCTGTACATCTCTATGACTCTGAGTCATTCTTTCCATTGGGATATCATGCGTCCAAGCTATTGTTGTTATTTACCTTAGCTGCTTAGACTACTTGAACCTAACTTAATGGATATTGGTGGAACTCTATTTCAAGCAATGTCTAGTTTTTAAAAGCAAAGATCAAAATTGTTCCTGCATTATTACATTTTCACAAGTGAAAGTTCCTTTTCTAAATAAAGCAGTAGCATGTACGTCCAACAACCTACATGTTGAGATTCGCTAAGTCTATATTGGATGTGGCAAACCATCAGAAAACAATAGCAGTTTGACAGGGTAATTTACATCCATCTTACACCATGGCCTAGACTTTTTTGATGGCCAGATATTTGTTTCTGCAGGATAAGTGGGAGTTGCATCTGGACACCCTGTGGCATCTCTGATGGAGCAGACTTTGAGGAACTTGCCTGGGAAATTGAAAACTCCACTGGGCAGTTCCCCTGCGACTAGGGGGGGGGCACGGTGGCTCAGTGGTTAGCACTACTGCCTCACAGCGCCAGGGACCTGGGTTTGATTCCAGTCTCAGGCGGCTCTCTGTGTGGAGTTTGCGCATTCTCCTTGAGTCTGGGTTTCCTTCGGATGCTCCGAATTCTGTCCACGATTCAAAAAAAGTGCAGGTCAGGCGAATTGGCCATGCTAAGTTGCCCGTAGTGTTGAGGAATGTGCAGATAAGGTCCATTAGTCGGGGTAAATTTAGAGTAATGGGGAATGGGTTTGGGTGGAATACTCTTCAGAGGGTCGGTGTGGACTTGTTGGGTTGAAGGGCCTGTTTCCAAACTGTAAGGATTCTGTGATTCTGTGATAGAACTCTCTAAACATATCCATTTAAATTGAGAATTTGGGCGGTTCTACTACAGTTAAGTAAATATTAGTAAGGAAACATTAGCTGATTAAATACCTAGACTTACCCCTGAACAACTATTCAATTGACACTTAGTGTACCACCCCAACTATACCCTCTCCAGACCCTTTACACAGCCCAGACTCTGAACCAACACCATCCCTCTCTGAAGTTGGGAAGGCCACCATTCTGGCAGCTGGGTTCTGCATTTATCTGACACCAGTGTATCAATTCAGGATTTTGCCTGTATGTTTTAAACCAACTCCATTTTGTGGATTCTGGGGCAGCCCTTGGGCAAATGAATAAGGGTGCCCTTCTGTCTGGTTTTAATCCATTTCTAATTTCATACAGGGTATAGCTTCCCCGTGACCTTCCTGGGGCATTGTTGCCTAAAATCTAGCCCTTTCTCTGGGTTGGTAGCCAAACATCCTATTTCTGCCCATCTGTTTGAGCGAAAACCCACCAGTTACTCGTGCTGTCTGTGCACAGGTAACAATATCTGAGCTCCCATTTGTCTTCCTGTTACACAACCCGCTGGTTGTTACACTCAAACATCACGGAGTTATCAGGACAGAGCACAAAACACCATCCTCACATTCACCATCCTCACATTCTGATGGGGCAAATTTGCATTGAGCCAGGATTCGTATACTCTTGTTCAAGTAACACTTTCGACCATCACATCCTGGCAATCAGCTGATGATGGAGACCAACAGACTGTATGTCATCATCCTGATGCCAGGATCAAAGTTAATGTCCTTGTGTGTCTATTTGTATTTGTCTGTTCGTGTGTGTCTGTGCGTATATGTGCAGTCTTTTTAGTTTTGTGTATGTGTGTGTGTGTGTGTCCACAGGTGTTTTTATGTGTGCGCATGTGTGTCTGTGTGTGTGCATGTTTGTATATGAATGTGTGTGTATTGTGTATCTGTGTGTATGTTTGTGCACACGTGTGTGTGTTCACTTGTGTGTGTGTCTGTGTGTCTACGGGTGTATTTGTGTGTGTGTGCATGTGTGTCTGTGTGTGCATGTTTATGCATGCATGTGTGTGTGTTGTGCGTCTGTGTGTATGCATGTGTGCATACCTGTGTGTGTGCACGTGTGTGTAGTGATTATGCGTGTCTGTATGTGTGGTGTGCATGTGTGCGTGCATTTGTGTGTCTGGGTGGGAGGGTTCTGGCCGCCAGGGGCTTGCTCCTCCGCCCTGTCTCAGTGGGAGTGCCAGAATGGCTGCCTTTGTAACAAGGTTACCTCTATCTTTGGGCTTGATCCCCGTAAGGCCACTTTCTTGGACAGACTCTCTCTAACCATCCCTTTCACTTTAGGGCAGCTGCAAACCAAAGTTTGCCTGTACTGGCTGGATTTGGAGGGGCCAGTAGTGGTTCATGTCCCAAGGTTAAGGCCTCAAGAGGAACAATGTCCAGGGCTAGTCCAAGATCCTGATCTGGATGTACTTCTGAGGCTCTATAAGGCTCTGGTGAGATCACATTTGGAATATTGTGTGCAGTTTTGGACCTATATTTCAGGAAAGATGTAATGGCCTTGGAGCATGTTCACAAGAATGATCCCAGAAATGAAAACTTAACATATGAGCAAGTTTGAGGACTCTGGGCCTATACTCGATGGAGTTTAGAAGGATGAGGGGGGGATCTAATTGAAACATACAGAATGCTGAATGACCTGGACAGAGTGGATGTCGGGAAGATGTTTCCATTGGTAGGAGAGACTAAGAGTAAAGCACAGCCTTAGAGTAAAGGGAAGACCTTTTAGATTGGAGATAGGGAGAAACTTCTTCAGTCAGAGAGTGGTGAATCCATAGAATTCACTGCCACAGAAGGCTGTGGAGGCCAAGTCATCGAGTATATTTAAGGCGGAGAGAGATAGGTTCTTTGTGGAACAAGTGGATCAGGGATTACGGGGGAAAGCAGGAGAATGGGGTCGAGAAACTTATCAGCCATGATTGAATGGCAAGCAGATTCTGCCAGCAGGCTTGGGCTGAATGGCCTAATTTCTGCTCCTATATCTTACGGTCTTATGGATTGGCAACTGGGGCTTGGCCTGGATTTGGATTGGGTCTGGATCAATTACTGCTCCAGGTCTGGATAGGACTTGGGTTAGGGTCCATGTTTTCCATCTTCCTTAGAAGCACATGGAGTTGGTGGTTGTTGCTTTGGGCTCTATAGACCTTGAACTGATTAAAGTGATACCATCTAGTTTTACCCGTTTCGAACAAACCTCGGTACATGAACGCTTGTCCATCACCAAGTAGGAACCTGAATATCTGAGGGACAGGAATGTTCCTGGCTGGAAAATTTGAAACATCACCCATTGTCCAAACTCATCTTCCAGCCAGGCTCACCTTCCCATCAAAGTACACCTTGATCCACATTTTCCTTTTTGCCATTCCGACGGCCGCTGTTTTGTGTGCAGCCTGTAAATTTTCTAATGGAAATTTGATCTTCTTGTGACAGAAGGCTTTGAACTTAGGCTCCATCAAGTCCAGTCCAATTAAGGATTTGATTCCTCTCAGTAGAATCTGGGAAGAGAATCCCATTGAACTGGACGATACATGCAGCTGGATTGAACTGAACTCTTCAGCAGCAGTGCAACTTACATTTTTATCGTACCCTTCCTGACGCAGGACTTCCTAAACACTTTCACAACCAAAGACGCACTTCTGAAGAGTGGCTACATTGGTTCTGACGAATAGTAACTTACACATTTTGTAGGCTTTTCAGTCAAACAGATCCTTTAGATTCAAAGCCATTATTGCCAGAGATTTGAGTAATGTTGAAAGGTTCTCTGAATGTTTCCTGTTATCGAATGGGTTGGAGCCATTGGTTGGGTACTGGGCTTAAGACAATGAAATTGATTAGCACATAGGTTCATGTTCCCAAGGTACAGCCGTTTCTGCTGTAACACGTGTTTCTTCCATGTAAATTAGCTTTAACACAGTTGACGAATTTATACCATTATTTGTAGAACGTGAGCATTCCTTGCTTGTCATGGCTATAATGCAATTCTGGTCCCATTGGTTTTAATGGTGCTGCTGTTACACAATTTTCCTAATGTGGGATCGCATGGGAACAGAACTATTGCATTATATCAGAATAAACTGTATAGTAAGAGATTTAAAGTGTAAAAGGTAATGATCTTGGAGAGTAGCTGGAGACTCAAGACCAACTTGAGTCTGATCGGTCCAGGACATTGTTGAAGTTTGGAGATTCGATCTCAAACATAATAAAGGATGTTAGAGGAGTTACCATTGTTTTAAAAAACTTAAATTCTCATTTTAACCACTTTTATAGTTGTAATGAACATACATACTTTAAAACAAGCTTCCATCTAGGGTCTGATTATCAAAGGCTGCGTTTAATATAAATTATTCACACTACCCATTCTCAGTGAGACTTTTTGATACTGTTCATTCTAATGCACAAAACTATACATATTTTGAATTAATTTGACAGGTAAGGCAAAACATACTCCTTAGTAAGACTTAATGAGCCAATTAATTCCCCTTTGTTAAATTACAGCCCTACAATGTAGTCACATGAATTTCCTCTGAACATGCCATAACTTGCTTGTTGTAAGATTATTAATATTAAAAGATACATGGGTCACTTGACATCTCTGCTTCCTTAAAGAAGGAAAAGATTCTTCGACTATTTTTTCACAAAGCCCAATTGTTTCATTGTGAGTGGGATCATCATTACAAAGCTATCTAAGGAACAAGTCGCTGCTGTTCTATTCCTGGGTGGAGTGAGGCTACTGGGTGCAGTTCATCATATCACAGGTGGGATGGGATCACGCGAGAGAGGGTGTGGTAGAGATTTGTCAGCATGTTGATAGGAATTGAGAGGTATGAGCAAAAATTGGATCAGCCTGGACTGTTTTCTGTGCAACAGGTGAGGCTGGGCGTGGGGTGGGGGGAGGGGGGTGATGGGGGGGTTGGTGTTGTGAGATTTAATCAAAGCTCTTAAAATTATTAGAAGTTATTAGAGAGGATAGCATAGAGATATTTCACTAAATGGCGAACAAGTTCACATGTTCAAGGTAATTGATAGAAGAATTAAATGGGAATTAATTTAAATTATTTTATCGTGGGATGTGGATGTTACAGGCAAGGTCAGCATTTGTTGCCCATCCCTAATTGCCCTGAAACTAATTGGCTTGCTCAATTAATCAAGAGGGCAGTTAAGAGTCAAGAACATTGCTGTTGGCCTAGAGTTACATATATGCCAGACTAGTACTGACAACAGTTTTTACAGAAATCAGTGACTGTTGTCATTATTGAGACTCACTTTCAATGTTGGATTTCTCATTAATTGAATGTGATTTTCACCAGCTACTTTGAAAGGTATTGAACCCACAGCATATTATTGCCCTTCACTTACAATGCTACCAATATAGTCACAGCTCTATCATAGAGTCACTGAGTCATACAGTATGAAAGCAGACCCTTCTGTTCAACTTCTCCATGCCGACCAGATATTCTAAACTAATCTAGTCCCAATTGCCAGCATTTGGCCCATACCCATCTGAACTCTTCCTATTCATATACCCATCCATGTGCCTTTTAAATGTTGCAATTGTATCAGCTTCCTCTGGCAGCTCAGTTCACCCTCTGTATGAAAAAATTGCTCCTTGGGTTCCTTTTAAATCTTTCCCCTCTCACCCTAAACTGTGCCTTGTAGTTTTTGATTCCCATACCTTGAGAAAAAGGCCTTCGCTGTTCACTCGATCCATGTCCCTCATGATTTTATAAGCCTCTACAGGGTCACCCCTCAATCTCCAATTCTGCAGGGAAAGGAGCCCCAGCCTATTCAGCCTCTCTCTGCAGCTCAAACCCTCCAACCCTGGCAACATCCTTGTAATATTTTCTGAGCCCTTTCAAGTTTTACAACACCCTTCCTATAGTACAGAGACCAGAACTGAATGCAGTATTCCAAAAATGGCCTAACTAATGTTCTGTACAGCCACAACATGACCTCTCAACTCCTAGGTTCCACGCACTGACCAATAAAGGAGGTCATTGAACTCTCAGCCCTCCGGCCCACAAGCTTCATTCTTGATGAAGGGCTTATGCCCAAACATTAATTCTTCTGCTCCTCAATGCTGCCTGATCTGCTGTGTCTTTCCAGCACCACACTCTCGACACTGATCAATAAAGGCAAGCATACCATATGCTTTCTTCACTATCCTGACTATGTGCGACTCCACTTTCAAGGAACTTTGAACTTTCACCCCAAGTTCTCTTTGTTCAGCAACACTCTCCAGGTCATTACCATTAAGTGGACAAGTCCTGCTCTGATTTGCCTTTCCTAAATGCAGCATCCCACATTTATCTAAATTAAACTCCAGCTGCCACTCCTCAGCCCATTGGCCCATCTGATCAAGGTCCAGTTGTATTCTGAGGTAACCTTCTTCACTGTCCGCTACACCTCCATCTTTGGTGTCATCTGCAAACTTACTAACTATGCCTCCTATGTTCACATCCAAATCACTTATATAAATGTCATAGAAGAATCATTACAGTGTGGAAACAGGCCATTTTGTCCAACAAGTCCACACCAACCCTCCAAAGAGTAACCCACCCAGACCTACTTCCCCTACCCTATTACTCTACATTTACTCTGACTAATGCACCTAAAGCCCACATCCCTGAACACTATGGGCAATTTGCTATGGCAAATTAACCTAACCCACATATCTTTGGACTGTGGGAGGAAACCGGAGCACCCGGAGGAAACCCACACAGACACAGGGAGAATGTGCAAACTCCATTCAGACAATCTTCTGAGGCTGGAATCAAACCCAAGTCCCTGGTGCTGTGAAGCAGCAGTGCTAACCACTGACCTACTGAGCTGGCCCTAAATGATGAAAAACTGTGGACCTTGCACCTATCCTTGTGGCTCACCACTAATCACAGACCTCCAGTCTGAAAAGCCCTTTAAGTTAAATTGTAACTGGACTTTGCCTAAGGATGTCATTTTATTAGTGTCTGCTGGAGGCAATAATGAGACGATTAATGTTATGATCTGCCTTGCTTTCAGAATGTAGGAGATCCTTTCACATGCTGCATTGACTTGTCCCATTAATCAGGGAGATGTGACAGACAGAGACGAGTTACAATACTCTCTTTTTTCGCACATACATATGTTTTTTTTAATCTCCTGCTTGAAATCAGATCTACCAGTGATGCAAGCAGAACAATATCCATGGAACCAACAGCTAAGATGATTATGGAGCTGCCCAGACAATGGCTACCTACAACATCACTGAGAAAAGAAAATAGTTGAGCACTTCACTTTCAACTTGAGTTCAAATCCCCACTCTCTAAAGCTTCTCACTCTGGGGGGGATGGTGTTTGCCTTTTGTTGGTCAAGACCTAAGAGAACATATAACATCCACAGGGTACATTTTGGAATGAAATTGCCACTGACTTCAAGGGTTCAACTGGCAACGTAGAACTGCCATTGAAAACAGAAAGCTGCCTCAATTGCCACCGACTGAAGGGTACCTTCCTGTAGCTCTAATACATTCCAACAATTTATTCTTCACATTTGGATGTTTCAAAGTGAATGCCTTACATTTCCTGAGAGCAATCCCTGATTGTCGTGTCGCAAATGTTAGCTGGTCTGCCACGAAGTCCAAGTGTCACACAATTTGCTCCTGGCTGAAATTATATGGATTTAAAATTAATTTATTTCCTCCTTGAATATACATTAACAAGCAGAAACTTGATTTACTGATTGTTAAAAGAAGCTCAAAATGGAATTTCTGGTCATGCATTCCTTCTGTACGGACAACTACTTTAATTCTTCAGTACCTTTTTTCAGAAAGTGTAGTGCTCAACTATTTTCTTATGTACCAGCAATACATCATGGTATTGCTAACATTTTTCTCAGAACAGTCAACTGACTGAAGCAAAGGAAATATTCATTATGAAGCCACCTTCTACTAAAATCAATTCAAAACGTTGGAGCAATGGACTGTTAGCCTTTAACCCTGATGTGATCCTGTACATTTGAGAAAACTCTTCTCCCGAAGGTTGCAGCTTTTCTCACTTTACATAGACATGAAAGAGTGACCTAGTTTCAGCTGTAAACGTGAATTCTTTGTTACAGCAGCAACTCAAAATTGTGGCATTTGGCATTTATTTCAAAGTTGTTTCAATCTCCAGTGATGGTGAAAAATGTGCGGACACATGTATAGTTCGCAAGTTAAACTGGGGGGGAAGTGACACTAGAGATTGCAGCAGATGGTATGCAGTATATTAATCTTTGAGGAGATGTCAATAACACTATTGTGGAAAAGCCTGAATTATGAATGCCCCAACTAAATATGGTTGACTCAGCTACACCAAGGATAATCATTATTCTTGCTGAGTAGAATTTAATGTTTCTATCAAATTGTAGGAGTCGGGTTATGGTCATTATTAAAATATTATCTAGGCAAAGGGCATGTGTTGACTCCTTTGTCAATGACTGGATTAAATGCTATAAAAATTGCATCTCTGAGTTATAGATTTCTTCAAATTTCTTTTTATTAAGGCCCCAATGAGTTTAGGTGAACTGTGAAGCCTCGTGTGATTTCTACTGAATTGTTTTCAACAGTCTCTGCTGTGTATTTCACAACAGTGAAAGTTGCAGCGTCCTTTTCACTTCTATTCCAGAGTGACTGTTTTTCCCCCTCTCTTAAATCCACTAAGAGCTGACATCAAGGCTATAGATGTTAACCTCCACTATGGCACAACATTAGAGGAAAAAGTATCTTACATATATACTCATCCTCTCAAAGCACATGGACATCTCAGGGCCCCCTACAACTAATTAGCACTTTTTGAAATATACTTGACATTATGGTGCTGCAGAGAGCGATAGAGAGATAAATTAAACTCAAAGTTTGGGAGAAGATTTGTAGCTCGGGTGCTCGTTGTTGTGGTTCTGTTCGCCGAGCTGGGAGTTTGTGTTACAAACATTTTATCCCCTGTCTAGGTGACATCCTCAGTGCTTGGGAGCCTCCTGTGAAGCGCTTCTGTGATGTTTCTTCCGGCATTTATAGTGGCTTGTCTCTATCATACATCAGGAGCATTTCCGAACTGACAGCCAGACTGCTGTGACCACTAGGACTCATATCAGCACACAAGCCAACAGCTACTCTCAGACAACAACTCACCAGAACGAAGGACCCGATACCCAGCATGAGCAAAACCAATGTAGTGTACAAAATGCCATGCAAGGACTGCACAAAACACTACATAGGACAAACAGGAAGACAGCTAACGACCTGTATCCATGAACACCAACTAGCCATGAAACGACACGACCAGCTATCCTTAGTAGCCACACACGCAAGTAACATGAATTCAACTGGGACAACACTACTACTATAGAGCAAGCCAAACAGAGAACAGCCAGGGAATTCCTAGAGGCATGGCACTCATCCACAGATTCTATCAACAAACACATCGATCTGGACCCAATATACCGGCCACTGCAGCGGACAGCAAGAACTGACAACCGGAAGCGGCAGACACAAGCCACTATAAATGCCAGAGGAAACATCACAGAAGCACTTCACAGGAGGATCCCAAGCACTGAGGATGTCACCTAGACAGGGGAAGAAACGTTTGCAACACAAACTCCCAGCTCGGCGAACAGAACCACAACATAAATTAAACTATTTTGTTATTCGTCTCTACCCCCTGTAAGTAAAGTTTTAAAAAAAACTTATTTTTCTCCTTTTATTGTGAAATGGGCTGTGTCGTGTTCCCCTTCATCAAGCTGTTTATGAAATCCAATTTCAACTGATCAACTACAATTCCTTCGTAAGATTTAAGTTTGGCTCAACTCTGGGGGATGATTGTCAAAATAATTACACACACAAGGAAGAAAGAGAATAAAAAGAAGTTGCAATTAAGAATAACTTAAAATCAAAGTGATATACATTAATTCGAGTGATTTTTGTTTGAATCTGGAAAACCCATATCCAATGAGTATTCACTTCTCTGGTTGTTCAGATTTTAATCAGTGTAATTGGCTAAACTTGTCGAATTTCTTGTAAAATTGACAAAGGTGATGTTAATATACAGAATTAGTCTACTTGTATAACAAATGTATGATTTATTTCAGAAACCGGGTTTCAAAGAGACTCAGGCTGGAGAAGGCACAGTGAAATCTGCAGTCTGATTTTCTATAGAGGGTCTTTCAGGTAGACCTGATGTTAATGAGCAGACTGGATGTTAACAGTAAAATAGATTAATGCAACGGGGTTCAGAGATTACTGATAATCTCTTCAGAGGCCAAGGGGAGTTTGATCATATCACTCTTCCTGGAAACGTCAGTTTTCAGCTGAACAAGGAATCTCTAGGTCCTGGTCAAAATCTGTTGTTCATACTTTGAGATGACTGTTGAGTTATTAAGGCCACTTCAGGCATAATACTGTTCAATTGCTTCTCTTTAGTCTCATTCTCTCTGTATCTTCTCCTGGTCTTTTCTGTTCATTGATTGAAAGATCCACACAGTGCTAAGGTGGGAAGTTATAGGAGGATAATCTAAACCCTTTCCAGTTGGATCACTCCAAAATTCCAGTAGTCAACTTGCAGATGTGATCTTGTGGACACAAATTAGCATAATGAGAAGCAGCAACCAATTTAGCAGCAAAATCCCCCAAAACATGGGATATGACGATATAAAAACTGAAAGCTCTGTGGATGCTGTAAATCAGAAACAAAAGCAGTAATTTCTGGAAAAACTCAGCAGGTCTAGCAGCATCTGTGAAGAGAAATCAGGGTTAACATTCCATGTCTGGTGACCCTTCCTCATATCGTCAGTTGGATATAAGAATATAATCTGCTTCAGTGGTGCTGGTTGCATGTTAGAAAGCATCCCAGAAATAGTCCCCTATTCTTTGAGAAGAACCACAAATCTTCTAATCGTACCTGTGATAACAGACGGTTTACATCATCTTGTGAAGAGGGCTGATTATGTGCCTCAGTCTCCAGTGTGATTCCATTTTATAGATCAGAGTGTTACCATTATGCCAAGACCTTCACAAGTTATAATGATTGTAATATCTCTTTCAAGACAAAGTTAAAATCATACAACACCAGGTTATAGTGCAACAGGCTTATTTGGAAGTACAAGCATTTGGAGCATTATCCCTTCATCAGATAGCTAGTGGAGCAGAATCATAGGACACAGAATTTAAAGCAAAAGATCATAGTGTCTTACAACTGATGTGATATACTGAACAAACCTAGATTGCTGTTAAGCCTTTCACCTTTTAGAAGCTTGTATTTTTAAATAAATCTGTTGCACTATAAACTGGTGTTGTGTGATTTTTAACTTTGTCCACCCCAGTCCAACACTGGCACCTCCACATCATGTCTTTTAAGATAAGCAACATTTCCCTATTGTCTCTGAAACCTATTAAATGATTAAATTCATCTGTGATTTTGGGCTGAAGTTTTCCAATTTTTTTCCTGGCCAAGTGCGGATCACTTTCGGTTTGGTGGGCTACTATATAATTTTGTATTTGAGCTCCTGTGATCTGAATCATGTCTGATTTCTGCCTCATCATACCCCATGCTCTTCCTGGAGCAACTCGTGCTCAGCTGAGATGTTGAATTGGCTGGCATCCCTGGCATGTTGTGTATTTTTAAAAAGGCATGTTGTGTATCTGGACTAGTACTGTCAATCTGGAGCTGCCCTTCATGGTGCTGACATGTACACCACATGCTGCATCTGAAAGGCTAAGAGCTTGTGGAAGACCTCACACCCCCAACTCAAACTCTTCTCCCACCTGCCATCTGGCCGAACATTCAGTCTCTTACGGCCAGACTGTGCAACAGTTTCTCCCCCCAGTCCATCAGGCTCCTTAACATTGCATGTTCGGACTCCTTCCCATCTGAAATTCTTTTCACAACTTCGAATTGCTGCTAGAAAAATGTCTATTAATTATCATTCTTTTATTATACTGTAACTCGCATGTTTTGCACTTCTTATGCACTTTATGCCATGTACGATTGTGAACTTTGTGCTGTCCATGTAGCACCCTTGGTCCCTGGAGGAACGCTGTCTCGTTTTTACTGTATCAGTTGCATATGGCAGAAATGACAAATACAAAGCTACTTTATTCTACTCTCTCTATTTGCCCCAGAGATGGCAGATGAGGAAGAATTGTCACCCATTTTGTGGGTGGGGTCATGGCATTCCTGGTGGACTGGATGCTGCAGAAACATCACTTCCTCTTTCTCCAAGGCCAATAGAGGAAGCCACGATACCAGATGTTACAAGTCTCTTCTGAGTTTGCCACCCAGGATAGAGCAGACTCAGCCATCTGGAGGAATACTGAGGTAAAAGACCAATGTGCTCCATCACTTTGTTAGCATAAGCACGATGGCTCAGCAGTTAGCACTGCTGCCTCACAGCACCAGGGACCTCCATTTCCCCCCTCAGCCAACTATCTGTGTGGAGTTTGCACATTCTCCCAGTGTCTCTGTATGAGTGTGCTCCAGTTTCCTCCCACAATCCAAAGATGTGCAGGTCAGGTGAATTTGCCATGCTAAATTGCCCGTAGTGTTAGGTGCATTGGTGAGGGGTAAATATAGAGTAAGGGAATGGGTCTGGGTGGGTTATGCTTCGGAGGGTCGATGTGGACTTGTTGGGCCGAAGGAGCTGTTTCCATACTGTAGGGAATCTAATCTACAAAACAAAATGCCTCCAACTTCTCTCTGATACTGTACCCACTCCTAACAAAGTTCATGCTCTACCACTCTCACTACTGCATACAACATCTTCCCAACTCTCCCTTACTCATCCCCAGCCCAGGCTGCAACACCACTCATCTTGCATGCTGTCTCTGCTGCCTACACACATGTTTGAGAAACTTCCCCAGCTGCCCCAACAGTGATAGCTGTGCTTGTGATGATACTGAAGAAAGGGTCATGCCTGAAACGTCGATTCTCCTGCTCTTTGGATGCTGCCTGACCTGCCGTGTTTTTCCAGCAACACATTTTCAGTTTTGATCTCCAGCATCTGCAGTCCTCATTTTCTCCTTATAGAAAATAGAGTCAATGATTATGGAAGGCAAAAAGGAAAGTGGAACTGATGGATCAGTTGTAAACTGGCAGACTGGGCTTGAAGGGCTGAATGGCCTACTGATACTCCAAAGTCCTATGTTCCTATCTCATTGCTGTTGCACGACCTTGGTCTACACAAATTGGCTGCCATTCTTTTCCTGCATTACAAAAGTGATTGCTCTTCAAAAGGAATTCATTAGCTTGAGGTGCTTTGAAAGTTGCAGAGGGCATAAAAAATGCAGTAGAAATCAGATCTGTGCATCTGCCAAATCATTCGTACACTTTCAAGATCCACCTGCTCATTCCTATTGTTATGAATTGGTTGACTAATTCCTGTTCCTTTCTAAAACTGGAACTTTACAAGTATCTTCAGAACCAGAGCCCTGTTTCCCCTTTGCAAAGCTGAAAATGTGTTGCTGGAAAAGAGCAGCAGGTCAGGCAGCATCCAAAGAGCAGGAAATTCGACGTTTCGGGCATAAGCCCTTCATCAAGATGAAGGGCTTATGCCCGAAACGTCGAATTTCCTGTTCTTTGGATGCTGCCTGACCTGCTGCGCTTTTCCAGCAACACATTTTCAGCTCTGATCTCCAGCATCTGCAGACCTCACTTTCTCCCCTTTGCAGAGCCCCTGAAATGGAGGTAACAAGGATATGAAACAAAGGAAAGAAACATTCAAAGAATTTGAAAGCCACATTTTTAGGAGAAGTGGAACATAGAACATAGAAAAGTACAGCACAGAACAGGCTGTCCAGCCCACAATGTTTTGCCGAGGTTTAATCCTAATGTAAACTATAGTAACTTAACCTATGCACCCCTCAACTCACTGCTATCCATGTGCATGTCCAGCAGTCGCTTAAATGTCCCTAATGACTCTGCTTCCACCACCACACATGGCAACGCATTCCATGCGTTCACAACTCTCTGCGTAAAGAACCTACCTCTGACGTCTCCTTTATACCTTCCTCCTAATATCTTCAAATTATGACTTCTCATACCAATCAATCCTGCCCTGGGGAACAGTCTCTGGCTATTGACTCTATCTTTTCCACTCATTATCTTGTACACCTCGATCAGGTCTCCTCTCTTCCTCATTCTCTCCAGAGAGAAGCATCCGACCTTATTCAACCTTTCTTCATAAGGCAAGCCCTCCAGTCCAGGCAGCATCCTGGTAAACCTTCTTTGCACCCTCTCCAAAGCCTCTATATCTTTCCTATAGTAGGACGACCAGAACTGGACACAATATTCCAAGTGTGGTCTGACCAGGGACTTGTAGAGCTGCAGCAAAACCTTGCGGCTCTTAAACTTGATCCCCCTGTTAATGAAAGCCAAAACACCATATGCTTTCTTAATAACCTTATCCACTGGGTGGCAACTTTGAGAGATCTATATACTTGCACACCCAGATTAATCTGTTCCTCTACATTACCAAGAATCCTATCTTTATTCTTATATTCAGCATTTGAGTTTAACTTTCCAAAATGTATCACTTTGCATTTATCCAGGTTGTACTCCATCTGCCATTTCTCAGCCCAGCTTTGCATTCTGTCTATGTCGAGCTGCAACCTGCAGTAACCCTCAATACTATCAACGACACCTCCAACCTTTGTGTCATCTGCAAATTTACTAACCCACCCCTCAACCTCCTCATCCAAGTCATTTATAAAAACGACAAAGAGCAGAGGCCCAAGAACAGAGCCCTGTCGGACCCCACTCAACACTGACCTCCAGGCAGAATACTTTACATCTACAACCTTTCTCTGCCTTCTGTCAGCTAGCCAATTCTGAATCCAGTTAGCCAAATTTTCCTGTATCCTATACTTCCTGACTTTATGAATAAGCCTACCATACGGAACCTTAACAATGTCTTGATGAAGTTCATAAACACCACATCCACTGCTCAACCTTCGTCAACCTGTGTTGCCACCTCCTCAAAGAACTCAATAAGATTTGTGAGGCATGACCTGCCCCTGACAAAGCTATGCTGACTGCCTTTAATCACACTGTGCTATGCCAAATAGACAAAAATCCTATCCTTCAGAATTCTTTCCAAAACTTTGCTGACCACAGACGTAAGACTGACTGGTCTGTAATTGCCAGGGATTTCCCTATTACCCTTCTTGAAAAGAGGAACAACATTTGCCTCCTTCCAATCCTCCGATACCACTCCCGTGGAGAGTGAGGAGGCAAATATCTTGGACAGCGGCTTAGCAACGTCCTTTCTCACTTCCCGGAGCAGCCTAGGATAAATCTGGTCTGGCCCTGGGAACTTATCAATCTTAATGTTTTCCAAAATGTCCAGCACATCAACTTCATCAATCTTGATCTGGTCAAGACTGAATCCCACCTCCACAAAGTTTTCATTCACAACAAATTCATTGAAAACCACAGCAAAAAACTCATTTAGGGCTTGTGGAGCTTGCACGTTCTCCCCGTGTCTGCGTGGGTTTCCTTCGGGTGCTCCGGTTTCCTCCCACAGTCCAAAGATGTGCGGGTCAGGTGAATTGGCCATGCTAAATTGTCCGTAGTGTTAGGTAAGGGGTAAATGTAGGGGTATGGGTGGGTTGCGCTTTGGCGGGTCGGTGTGGACTTGTTGGGCCGAAGGGCCTGTTTCCACATTGTAAGTAATCTAATCTAATCTATCTGCTCAGACTCCACGCACAAGTTCCCTCCTCTATCCATGATCGGCCCTACCTTCTCCCTGATCATTCTCTTATTCCTCACGTATGAGTATTAAATGAAAACAATCATCTGGAAAAGTAAAACTGCACAGTTTAAACAACCATGTACTTCGCAGCATTTAAATAATTAGCTAATGTGAGTAGAGGTCACCTACAACTATAGAATGAAATAAACTTATTTGCAATTAGCTATTGTTAAATTAAGAGTAATAATTTATACATTGGTAAAAGTGGCACCCTTGATTTAACAGCAGTTTATGAAGTTACAGGATTGAGGAGATGTGTGAGTCAATATTTTGACAGACTTTTCAGGAAAGGTTAGTATTTGATTATGTTCACGGAAAAACTAATCACTACTGTGAGTGAAATCCTGGGAATTGGCAGCAATGCAAGGATTTTCTGCAATGTTATATATTAACAGAAGTGACATATCAACTGCCTTAGCATTAACAGTTCTGTGGACTGTATCAGAGAGAATAAACCAGGTACTGTGAGCAGTGCAGAGACCAGTGGAGTCAACAGGTTAATGAAGTTGCCCGGAGACAGTGAGATCTGCAGATGCTGGATATCAGAGTTGAGAGTGTGTTGCTGGAAAAGCGCAGCCAGTCAGGCAGCATCTGAGGAGTAGGAGAATCAACATTTTGGGCATGAAATGTCAACTTTCCTGCTCCTTGGATGCTGCCTGACCTAAAGCAGTTGCCAATTTGTTTAGGTTAGCTCAATTGGTTGGGTGACTGGTTCATGATGTACAGTGGATTCCAACAATGGGGGTCAATTCCCACAGTGGCTGAGGTGACCATGAAGATCTTGTCTTCTCAGTCTTGCCCTTTGCCTGAGGCACAATGATTCTTGGGTTCAACTCACCACCAGTTGTGTCTTTCTATGAAGAAGTGGGACTATGGTCACTTTACCTTTTCCTCTGTGCAGCCATCATTTTGTCACAATTATGTAATGTTGCTCTACAGTTGGTTTGAGGCTAAACTGCAAAGCTATCACTTGCACTTTGAGTGTTCTCGCACTTTGTTCTCTCATGTATTGTGGTATTGATGCAGAGAGGTGGGATGGCAGAGATTGGTTGGCGTATCTTTTCTGACAAAACCTTGGCTGATTTTCCAAGAATACAGTGGAGCCTGTAGCAGATCATGGTTGTGGACATTTGAGAGGTCAGTTAACTGAGTTGTTTGTGGATGGATTGGAACCTGTAAATGGCTGTGGTGAGAAATAGCTGGAATAAAGCGACTTCTCCGAATGAACACTCATGAAAGAAGAAGCCAAGTGTTATGGTGACGTGATAAAAGATATAAGAGGGTTGTTAGTGTCAGTGGAATTGTACCCAAGCACCAATCATATCTTTCAGATGGCTGGATGCAGGTTTCAAGGGCGAATAATGACTCAGAAACATATTTCTGATCTGGATGACATGGAAATTATTTTCTCAATGAATAAAAATTCACATGTGGAAAGAACTTTGAGAGGAGAAGTGAATTGGGGTACAGTTCCAACATTGCAAAGACAGTTAGATAAGTTCATGAATAAGAAATGTTTGGAGGGATATGGGTCATGCGCAGGTAGGTGGGACTAGTGTGGTTTGGGATTATGGTCTGGTGTGGACTGGTTGGTTTCGAAGAGTCTGTTTCAGTGATGTATGACTCAATGACTCTATGAAATGGCATTCCTCATATGTAGCTATCTTTGCAAAATCAAGGGGATGAAATTTAGCAAGTTAATGCAAAAATTAGAAATGTTAGAACAGTTTGCTATCTAATCATTGAAAGTAAAATTCCTTTGCTATCATATCCAGGGCTTGCATATAACACTATTTTCCAGTAACAAACCGGCTCTATTATTGCTGTGGGCAGAAAAGCACATGCCACAGGCCTTCAAGTGAAGTAACTCCTTATATACAGACAGAGACAAAGAGGAAGGGGAGATGTACAGATTGAATAAGCAGAAGTACACTCTGGTTTCTGGCCCCATGACACTGCTAGTCTCCCACTTAATCACCAAGAGAAGGATGAGACCAAATAAAGACAGCAATCTTCTCTCAAAAGAGAAAAAAAATCAGATCTGTTCCCTTTATTCGCAGCACGCTGGAGATGAGGTGAAATTATTCTGTGGAGAAACTGATTTTTCTAGATCATCAACCTTCAATAACAGGCAATCAACTTTATTATCTACTGTGGCCAGCAATGATTCAGCTGAAAGAGCAGAAAACAGGGCTATAGCTGCAATGTTTTGTTGTAAAACTTTATGTCATCCCCCGCCTTTATCCTATTACCACTGTCCTTATTATTGAAGAACACCATCAAGACAACAGTTTTGATACAATCTGCCAACAGTCTTGTTAGGAAGCTCTGCCATCATGAAAATCGATGTGGAGCAGACAGTGTTGAAGTTCCCGGTTTCACTGCTGGTCTGCACTATCTTAAGTGGGGAACTGGGACAGGAAAGTTGGATTTGGAACACTGAGAGGAGCAAAATGATTCCCATTCAAGCATGCCATGCAGATGAAAGTCCATACAGGTCATACCGCTATGACATGTGTCTTGTTAATATGAATTCACTGTAATGTGATTGATGAATTGGGACACTATTTCTAACACGTGAACCTTTAAAACGTGTGTTGGCTGTGCTGCGATTACAATGCATCACCAACACTTTCAATGCTGTTTCTAAAGCGCGATTTTTCTATAATGCGAGGTTACAAAAGAATGCAACCATTGTGTCATCGACTGTACATGGGTGTCGGTGCATGAGCTGTATATGAGATAAAAGTGAAGTATGGTCATTTTCCATGATGCCCCCCATAAGCAGGCACTGTGTGGCATTCACCTATAGAAAGGTACAAGAAGGTTGTAAATGTTGGCAGAACCATATCTCAGCATGACCTGGCATTTCCAGGAAAGAAGGAGGAAAATACAGCTAGCAGAAAATCTCAGAAAACTTAATCAATTGGACAAACGCTAAATATTTAATAACTTGTACGGAAACTATTGCCTAGTACTAACTAATTGTTGAAGCATTGAAGAAATGGACAATATCCTGTATTGCTCATTAAAATTTCTGTCACTGTCATACAAAAGGTCAGCTCATGAAAATATCCCGAACTTATGCCAGTTCTGAATGAGCTATAACTTTATGTCTCACTTTTGCAGGAGAAAGGCACCTAAAGTAATATTTTGATTGTTTTAAGGTGATGCCTGAGACAATTTAACTTTATTTCACCTCACCAAGACTTACACTGTACTTTTTGTATCTCTGAATGTAATTTCATGGGAACAGAATGATTTGAATTACAACTTAAAAATTGTTAGAAATCCAGCAATGCATTTTTTAAAAATATATTTTCCCAATGTGCTAGTTTTAATTTGCATATTTAAAGACTTACTTATAGAAGGGGTTATGATATAATTTTGATGGTTTCTCAGGGCCTCAATCATTTAGACTGATTTCTGCATATTTTCACGTTCATTTCTCAGTGGTTTCCTGACATTGTTGAGGATGTTGGATGTTTATTTTGGGTAAAACAAAGTGAAAGGAAACTTATTTATTTAGGTATATTTAATATATTGTCAAATGTACCTAGGTACAATGAAAAGTGGATAATATTGCTACGTGCTGGTGCCATCTTGAATTGCAGAATAAATTACTGAACATGTTGTGTATATAGTAAAATATTGAATAAATTAACATTAAATGGATATTATTAAAATGGAAACAGCTTCAAACGTTCATCTTTCTTTCTGTTCCTGCTCCCACTCATGCTGCTGCTTCTGTGACTGCTGCCTCTGAATTGGAGGTGGTCATGTTGCAAGATCCCGCGCTTCCTCTGATGCTGGACATTGACCGATGGCATAGTGGCCCGTCTCTGATGCCATCACCCAAGATGGAGTGAGGAGGGAGATGCATGGGACCATGATCCCCTGCAGGAGGACAACAGGAAAAGGCTCCAGTGCAACCAAAACAAAACAAAATATGGTACTGAGCTGGAAAGACAAATGAGAGAAAAATACAGAGGTTTTTGTACCAGATAACAAAGCTCATTTTACAGTCCAGTGCCAACATGATGGGCTGAATGGCCTCCTTCTGCTTCCTAGCACTTCTGTGATTCTGATATGCCACTGCCATTTTTGCAAAACTGTGTTAGACTTTGTTATCAAGAAAATTGGCATCAGGTTCAGTGTCACTTGCTGGATTGTGCCATTTCAAGAAATCTCCGGCCAACATTTACCAGTCAAATGATGAATAGCTCCATTAAAATGCCATAAAATGGCTTCAATCATTGTATTTTCTTGTAACATTGTAAATCACATCTTCTGAAACCATTCAGTTCAGGTCATATTTCTGTAAATTTGCTTCTGCAATTCCAAATGCCTGTTAGGATATTTATCTCAGATGTTGCTTCCTCTATGTTTCTAATTGCTTTGTCAACTTTGTGTTCACTACAATTCCAGTGCAAAGACATAATATCTTCACACATGGACAAAGATAACAGGAATAATTTGCATTTATATAGTTTTCTTGTGCATCTAAGTTTGAAACTGTTTAGTCTCCCAAAAATGTGCTGCTTAGATCCATGGGTGTTTTATGGATGAACCCTCTCGATCTTTACAGATGGTTTCTTTACATGAGGTCAGACCATTTGTTTCCTTCTAGATCACCCTGCCTACTCATATATTTCTGACATCATCATTACACTGTACTCATGCATACTATGATGTAAACCACACTATACATTACATCTTCAACATGATAAAACTTCCCAAGGTACTCCACTGGCACTTTATTCACAAACAAAATTTGACACTGGGGCACATGAGAAGATATTTGAACTGATGACTTGATGACTGATTGAAGACAAAACAGAAGTTGCTGGAAAAGTTCAGCAGATCTGACAGCATCTGTGAAAAGAAATCTGAGTTAATGTTTCAGGTCTGGTGACCCTTCCTCAGAACTGACTGATTGAAGGGATAAGTTGAAAGAAGCATCTTAATAGAGATAAGGGAGGCTTAAAGGAAATGACAGACTATAGGACCAATGCAATTCAAAGTACAACTACCAATAGTGGAGTGACTAAAGCTAACTGACAACTACCCAAATATAGGTGGTCAAATTCTAAAGTGGATATACAAATGTTGACCATTCTATAGCTGTGTACATGCACAAATGTCATACATACAGTCGTTAGCAACCTGTAACTGACAAGAGGCAATGCTTACACATTTAGAATTCACTTCAGTTATTCTATCACATTATACAGATCGAAATAACAAGAAACAAATTGGAATTTCAAGTGTTGTGTTGACAGTAATTTAGTTCATGCCTTTTCATTAAATGTGTCTTGAAATGGCTAAGTACAAAGCAGCCTGCGGATCACTATCTGTAATAATGTTGAATAACAAGTCGATCAAATGCAGAATTGACTTGAACACTTATCTCAGTTTATGCAGCACAAAATAAAAGTCACACATTCATATCAGTGCTTTGCAGTCCTTATTTACTAATATGTCTAAAAATGAAGGGCACAGTTGTAATTTTGTGTAAAACAGGAACTGCCACAACAAGCGACCAGGAGCAGCTGTTAATGCAATGTCACAACGTTGGCAGAGATTCTGATAATGTGGATGGATGGGCGTTGGCAATCGGATTGGACGTAAGATGGATAGCTCATTTTTGGCACAGGGCACTGTAGCAGGAAGGGGCATAATTGAAGTTAACGTATGCAATGAAGTGAGCATGGAATAGCAATTCTGTGGAATTAAAGGAAAAAACAACGTTGAGGAATACATGGAATGTAATCGCAAGGGTTAGAATGTGTGCGGGAGTGAGTGTTAACAGGGCTCAGAATGATCATTACCTGAGTGTCAGTACCATAGGGCTGATAGGTGGTGAAAGCTGATGGAAAGTGAACTGACAGGTCCTGCCAGATTCTTTTATGATGTGCTTTTATTACAATCGTGCTTGAAATTACATTATGCAAATATTGGCATATGTGAGTTTAATATGATCGCATTAAATTCCATTGCCCACCATTGTAATGGAGAGCCAGTGACCCGTGTATTTTACTGCCCTGTTAAAATACAAGACTAAAAAATTTAGTGAACAATTAAATATTTGCATGTGAGTGCTCACCTAGCATCATTTCAAGGTCAAAAACTCACATTTCAGGGGCTTCCTTTTTATGTTAATTTGTGAAAACGGAGCCCTTGCACATGCTTTTGCTCTATTGCAAATGAAGTGCAGGTTGTAGTGGAAAGATGGCAAAGCCAGTCAGCATTTATTGATTGTCAGCAACCTATTATTAAGATATAGATTTATCCCCAAACTTTGAGGTGCTATTGCAACTGACAAAGGCAGATGCTGAAATGGTCCTGAAATTTTAGTATCGGTCCTCAGTCTCTTATTGTCTGCTGGATTATTGGCAATTGTTACTTGGGGTAAGTGATAGATCAAGTTAGGCATAGGTGAGTGTTTAAATGAGGTTGGCATGATGTGGTAACATCATAAGATTGTTTTTTGGCAATCAATGCCTCATTTAAGATATAGACTAATCAATTCTCTATATAATGAGCATCTAGTGACTCCAGATAAAGTCAATCTAATTGTATAGAGCATAATGAATAGGTTGAATGGCCGCTTTCTGCTTTTCCATCTTACGGTTTTAAAGATGGAAGTGAATTGAAATGCAGTTTAGTTTTGTTTTGTATCAGTTATGACCATTGTGCCTTTTATTGTAGCTCACTGGTGTTCGATCCCTCCCTGATTCTCAGTTGGCACATTGGGATTTCCATTGAGAGTATGTTTCCTCTTCAACTTCCTAGAAGATAGAAAAGAGACTGAGGCTATATGGCCACAAATGGGCATTCCTAAAATTCTTTTTCGAAGGATTTGAGTGTCCTTGCCAAGACCAGCATTTGTTGCTCATTCTTAATGGTTAATGTTGTGTTAATTGTATTGTTAAGTTTAAGGATAAATAGATGCTGGGTATTGATTATTTAGCTATCTTCAGTGCATATAAAAAGTGAATGCTGAGACATTGGGGTTTTGCAAGGCAGAGATATTCAATTCTGTGAGCAAACACAAGATCAAGAAAAAGATTTGTGCCTAATTTCCCGCTTAACTCTCTTGCATTTAATATTAATTGTCCTTTAGAAGATAATGGTGAACCACCTTCTTAAATTGCTCCAGGCCATCTGGAGTAGGTGCACATTGCTGTTAGTGAGGGAGTTCCAGGAAATTAATCCTGTGACAGTGATGGAACAGTGATATAGTTCCAAATTAGGTAGCGTGTGTAGCTTGAAGGAAATTTGCAGATGGTGGTGTTCTCATTGATACTGCCAAATTTTGGAGTTGAATTGATTCCTTTTCTCAACTCACTCCTCCACTGGTCAGAACAAAGATTTGATATTAAAATAGTGATGATATTGCCAATTATATAGATATCAGACCACACAAGTTCAATATGAGGAGTAAGGCATCCAGATTGCTTTAATTAATGTATAAAAAAACTTGTCTATTGCAAACAAAATTTACGCAAGAGAAGCTGCAAAGATTATTAGCAAAACATTGAGATTGGACAAATATATATGTAAAGATACTCTTAAAAACTAATGCATGTACATACACGCATATAATCTTTGAGTCTGAGAAAATAAAAGCTATAAATCTCTGTGGAGTGTTATCTTAAAAAGTAATTTGCCAAGTGACAGTTAAATTCAGGAGAAAAAGATTATTCATGGATTGTCCTCAATGTGATCTGTAATACACAAATAAATTGTTGACACTGGGGTGTCCTCCTGGATCAGTTGTGGCTGAGAGTTCTCAGTTCTGGAGACTGTGAGTCAGATTTTGAAATCTTCCTTATGAACTCTTCACATGTGGTGACAATATCTTCTCATGGGTTTTCGATTAACACTTTGATGAGCGAGGTTTGAGAGAAAGAGAGAGGGCAAGGTGCTCTTGCTTCCCTGGCAACAAACTTGGTCATGTGAGCTATCTATGAAAGCATTGTAGAAGTAGTGACTTCTGTCAAGTAGCTTGTGAATTTTGCAAATGCAACTTATTTTTCCTGCTGCAGCCAACATCCTGTGCTTCATTAAATGTTCTTGCCATAAGGTTTAATGTGTATTGATACAACTGGTAATAGCATAAATTAACAGTTCAGACAAAACAATTTCATAACACCTTGTAACTGCCGCCCTGTCTTTCTCATTTATAGATGTCATGGGTTTGAAATGTACTGTCAAAGGAGCCTTGGTGAGGTCCTTGGTGAGGACCTCAATACCCTCACTCCAGAGTAAGGAAAGTGAATATCTCCTCACTTTGGTTAAATCAATGACAGAAATTGCAAAGATGATGTTCAGAAAGATGCCATCATTACATTATACCAAACGTTGCATGTTGTTCTGATGTGGAGGTTGAACCACTCTGGCAGTTAAAACCAAAACACCCAAAAAAGTCCACCTCACCTCATAATCTGCTAGAAGTGTGTGAGTGAAAGAAAATACCTGATTTCTGCTGTTTAAAGAAAAATAAATAACAATCCACTTTTCTACCACCTACAGTGGACACTAAACAAAAACTATCAAAAACCCAAGCTGTCTTTTTCTTAATTAATCTCTATCTGACCTCAATTGTATTAAAGTGCTGCTCCAATAACACAATTATTAAACATTAAATTAACTTAACCTCTGAAAGTCCATCCATCTTTTATGCTGTCTTCCTTCCAGTCTTCCGAATCTGCTGTTTCCTTCCAACTCTGCTGTCTTCTCCATGGGCAGAAGTGAGGACTGCAGATGCTGGAGATTAGAGTGGTGCTGGAAAAGCACAGCAGGTCAGGCAGCATCCAAGGAGCAGGAAAATTGACATTTTGGGCAAAAACTCTTCATCAGGAATCTCCCTGAGTTGTCTTCTTACTTTTTACTACAAGTGTCTTTGTACAAATCTTTTTGGCATCTTTAGTAGAAAATGCCGAGCGCGTTGAGATGTTTATTTCTTCAGATGCAGTTGGCTCTCCAGTTCAATGGGCACTTGGCTCTGACCATCTTTCAAAATATCCTTTTTGTTATAGCCCCTAAATCGTACCCTCTCTTGATCCGATGTTGGCAATAGAATAATTTCAAATCAATTAGCTTTTGGTATCCTGGGCAAAATTTAAATGAATTGGTTAAATTCAAATCCGGTTGCCTTAACATCAAAACACAACCCTAAGATGATTGTTACATTTTATCAATTCCCCGCCCTTTCTGCACCTGTCAGCTGATCACCGACACATACTATCACATTGTCCCAACTCAGAAAAGGCACCTCTCTCTCTTACAGTGACCATGCACTCTTTCAACTTCATGACAATGTGACTAGTAACTCATGGGTTGTGTATTGATGGTGGATGTTTAGGTTATCACTGCTTTGGGCTTTTGTCTTTCATTTAATTCCCTGTTTGCGCCATTATGAGATTGGTAAATATGCAACTGGGTTAGAGTATGTTTTTAGATTAGAATAGATTACTTACAGTGTGGAAACAGGCCCTTCAGCCCAATAAGTCCACACCAACCTGCCGAAGCGCACCCACCCAGACCCATTCCCCGACATTTACCCCTGCACCTAACACTACGGGCAATTTAGCATGGCCAATTCATCTAACCTGCACATTTTTGGACTGTGGGAGGAAACCAGAGCACCCAGAGGAAACCCATGCAGACACGGGGAGAATGTGCAAACTCCACACAGTCAGTCGCCTGAGGCGGGAATTGAACCCGGGTCTCTGGCGCTGTGAGGCAGCAGTGGTAACCACTTTTCACTGTGCCGCCCACTGTGCCGTGCTGTTGTAAAATAAGCAAACATTTTACTCCCAATATTTATCTGTGCTTTGAATGGTTCCATCACGTTTCTAGATACATGAGTTATTATGTACCAGTCATTGTATTTCTGTAACAATGAGCCTTGGTAGCTACTGTTAGTGAAAGAAGCAAAAAATGGAATAAAAGTATATAAAAGTAGCATGTCTCAGGGAATAATTTCAAGGCTGAACATTAAATAGAACTTACTGTCAATTGTGGTTCATCTGGTTTCACATTTGCCTCTGTGTCAGAGGATTGTAGACTGAAGTCCTGTTCTAGGAATTATTAAAGTTCAACGTAACAGTCGAGCGGAGTTTTTGATTATCTGAGGTGTCATTCTTTGGATGTGATGAAAAGTGAAGTCCTTATGCCTTCTCAGGTCAAAGAGCCCTATTTCAAAGAATGCCAGGTCAGTTACCCTTGTTTTCCTGACCAATTCTTAACCATCAATCAACATCGTGACCAGAAGATTTATCTGTCATTATCATATTGTTCTGCATGATTGTGAACAATTTTTTAAAAATATATGTACTCTTAAAAAAATTTCAGTTTGAAACCTCATCTTGGCTCCCATATTCTGAGGTAATGTCCCTTCATAACATAATTACTGCTTTGCAATCATTCCTCATAACTTAGCACTTACTGTTTAAATGTGGTATTTTGATTAATTGGAGCAATTTTCAACTTGCATCTGGGAGTCTTGTTCAATAAGAGAAAATAGATTAATTACAGTATGGAAATAGGCCCTTCGGCCCAACAAGTCCACACCGACCCACCGAAGCGCAATCCACCCATACCCCTATATTTACCCCTTTACCTAACACTACGGGCAATTTAGCATGGCCAATTCACCTAACCTGCACATCTTTGGACTGTGGGAGGAAACTGGAGCACCCGGAGGAAACCCACGCAGACACGGGGAGAATGTGCAAACTCCACACAGTCAGTTGCCTGAGTCGGGAATTGAACCCGGGTCTCTGGCGCTGTGAGGCAGCAGTGCCAACCACTGTGCCACCGTGCCGCTCACAGAAAATATCAGAAATTCAGGGGAAGTTTTGCATAACCTATAATCTCTTGTCCACCTTGCAAAGTGTATCATTATAAAAATTAATCCAGTTGTGCTTTACAGTCACTCTTGAGCTTTTGAGTGGAGGGTGATCAGCTTAGGTGGCTGGTCAGTGATGCCAACAGTGTAGGTTCAATTCCCATACAAGCTGGGCTTGCCATGCAAAGTCTCCTTCTTAACCCTGACCCGTCACCTGATGCATGATGACCCTCAGGTTAAACCACCACCTCTCTCTCTCTCTCTCTCTCTAACAACAGAGCAGCTCTATGGTCTGGTAAGAGTCAGCAGACTTAAAACATCAGCTCTGAGTTCTTCCCACAGATGCTGCTTGACTTGCTGAGTTTCTCCAGCAACTTCTGCTTTTGCTTCAGATCTTAGTTTAATTTGTAACAAATTGCAAAATGACCAGCATTAACAATTCTTGGAGAAAGTCTTGAGAGAAATACATTCAAGAGCATAACCTTTCAACAAGGTAAATTTCACTTGAAAATTGAATTAAAGATTAATTTTATTGCAATGCACTGAACTTACATTTGGGATATCCAAAATTTATCAGGGAATTTAGTGACTCATACATTTCACCACCATCATGATTTTCTGTTCCTTCAGTGGAACATAATATAATTGAATCATTAGCATCATTAAACCACATAACACATTTGTACTGTCTTGATTGCTACCAACATCCTTGATTTATATTCCTTTGTGGGAGTGCAGTAAAGTGAGCCACTTTCTAGCCTGGCAATGACTGAAGGCAGGCTTATTCTGTGTTATTGTACAACACTTGTTGATTTTCCAACTGAAATGCCAAGAACAATTGGAACAGAAATAAGCCATTCATTCCATCAAGACTGTTCCTTCGTGTAATACAGTCAGTGATGATCTGCACCTCAACTCTATTTACTTTATAATGTTCTGTATCGCGAGGACATATAAATCAGGAACAGGAGTAGGCCATTCAGCCCATCAGGCCTACTCTGACATTCAATATGATTGTGTTTGATCTTGGCCTTGAACTCCTGATCAATCCCCATATCCCTTCATTCTGTGACAATTCAAATCTGCCTATCCCTGCCTATGACACTTCAAAAATGGAGATTCCACAAGCCCTCAAGACAGATAATTCCAAAGAGATTTTGTTTCATTCATTCAGGGGAATGTGAACATTACAGGCTAGGCCAGCCTTCATTGCCCAACCCTAAATGTTCTTCTGAAGGTGGGAGTGAGCTGTCTTCTTGAACTTAAGATACACGTATACCCACTGTGCTGTTAGGGAGGAAACCTCAGTGTTTTGATGCAGAGATAGTAAAGGAATTGGCAGCATAGTTCCAAGTCAGGACGGTCTAATGGAATGAATGGGAAACTTGCAAATATTGGGTTTCCTGTGCACCTGCTGTCTTTGTCCTTCCAGGTGGGGTTATGAAGGTTATCAGAGGAGCCTTGGTGAGTTGCTATGATTTATCTTAAACATTGCATACACTGCTATCACTGTGCTTTAGTGGTGACAAGAATGGTCATGGCTGATCTACACCTCAACTTCATTCACTTTGTTATGTTTCATATCGTAAGAAGGTAAGCATCAGGAACAGGAGTAGGCCATTCAGGCTGTGGATGGTGGAGACAGCAATTCGACTGCTTTGTCCTGAAGCATGTTGAGCTGCTTGACTGTTGTTGGAGCTGCACTCATACAGGCAAGTAGGGAATGGTTCATCACGCTCCAGACTTATGCCCTTGTAAAAAGTCAAATTCTGCCTTAATGTCATGAGTAGTCACTCTCACCTCACCTCTTGAGTCTAGGTCTTTTTCCATGTTTGGGCCAAGGTTATAATGAGAATAGAAGCTCAGTAGGGTATCCATCTGAGAGTCAATGAGTACGTCACTCCTGAACAAGTGATACTTGATGACACCATTGATGACACCTTCTGTCACTTTGCTGATGATCAAATGTAAACAGATTCACAACTTTGGGCGAAGAAATTTATACTCAGTCTTAAATGATCAGCCCCTTATTTTGAGACTGTGCCCCAGAGTTTAGATTATCTGAGCAGTGGAAACAACCTCTCAGCATCGACTGTATCAGGCTCCTTTTGAATCTTGTTTGATTCAATGAGATCACCCTTTACTCTTCTAAACCCCAGAGAATAATAATCCAATTTGCTCAGTCTCTTATCATAGGATATTATGAAACGCCCTTTCATCCCAGGAATTAATTTACTGAGCTTTTGGTCTCCTCCTTACAATGATAGCACCTATTTTCATTTTACATGACATAAACAAACCATTCGAGATTTGGTCTCACCAAAGGTCTGTACAATTTTACCAATACTTTATTCCTGTATTCCAATTGCCTTCAGTTTTCAGATCCTATGATATAATGTCTAAGTAATTACTAACATATTCAATGCAGCAAATCAACTGGGTATGTGGTATCTTAGTTTTTCATATTAAATAAAAGTCCCATGATCATCTCATGATTGATGCTGTTCCAGCTGCAAGTTTGTATTTTCAAATTCCTCATTCCGGTCTATCTTCATTGCTTTCAGTTTCAACTGCAGAGATTGGATTCCTCTGAAGTACACTGGAACTATTATTGGAAGTTGAGTTTCTGAGAGTGAATCATCTCAATCCCCAGATGCATAAGCACCTGGCTTTCTAATCCTGAAAATGTCTCTTGAATTTAATTATTTCTTTCATTAAAAGATCAGTCTTATACTCCCCAAGTTATTAATCACTTTAAGATTAATTTACATGCCAGTTTCCTTGTTTCCTACAGAACAAATGAAGTTTTACTCAATGATAGAACTGACAAGAACATAAAATAAATATGGAGTAGGAAGGTAATTTGGCCAATTTTAGTTAAAATCATTGAACCTAAACTGCACAGCATCTAATTACCTTGGGAATGACTCAAAGAGTTTGATCTCTACTATTTTGTCTTGAAATTACTTTCACGTCTTAATCAACCGTTGGTGTAATTTGTATTAGCAGCCCTTTATTTACTTTTCACAAATCTAAACCTATGACTCTCCACAAATCCTCCTTGTCCCCACATCCACCATTATCATGGCTCACCTTGAATTAGTGCCCCGACATTTGGCCAGGTTTCTCCAATTTCATACTACACTGGCACCAGAGATTTGTGGCTGTTCTCCATTTTATATCCGAAGCTTAAAAGCCTTTCTTATATCTTGGAACATTACTCAATGTACGGTCTGACCAGAGTAGCAGTTTCAACACTGCAATTTGTACTCAAATTGATTAATAGGGTTCAGCACTTTGTTTGATTTGTTGGGAACAGCTCCATAAAGTAACTGAATATAAGTGGCAAGCACATAAACCTAGAGTTCATTCAACTTCACCCTGAACTGGTTCAATGCCATCCATATGGAATATATGTTCATTTTTTTGACACAAAATGCAATAGCTTACATGCATCTGTAATGAATTCCTTCTGCCAGTATCCACTCACTTACAACACATTGCATGTTTAATATGATCCTCACAATCAGGAGACAGCTCAAAGTACTTTACAGTGAAATGCAAACCTGTGAATACTGAACAGAAGCGAAACAAGAACAAACATGAAATGGGTTAGGAAGGAGAGTTGAATGCTTAAAGAGAATGGATCTGAGGTGCATTCGAAGAGCAAAAGTATTAAGGAGAACATCAAAAGAAAGGAGCACAGTGTGTGATAGACATGTGTAATATGTCATCCTTTATAAATCTGAGTTTACAAAGTAGATTTTGGGCAGTTTCATAAAGGAATTTTTAAAAACATACACAGGTTAGAAAGTCATTTGGATAATAACCCAAGTGCATCAATTCCAAAAAAGCAAGTGGTTACAGTCCAGTCCTTGTAGAGTCCATCGGGTAAATGTTTACATTATTGGGTTCATCGTTTGCAAAGGAGATAAACTGTAAAGCATGAGGTTTGGGGTTGACTTCATATCAGAAGGTTCAAGCTTTTAGTTCCAAAAGAACCAGGCATTCAGTTCAGTTTCATCTTGCAGGAGAGTTGGTTTAGTTCAGAGGAACCACTCATCTCAGCAGAATGGTTTTTAGTCTGCCTAGCTCCCAAACAGGGAGAGCTTATGTAGGAGTTGTTAAGTTGTTAGAAGTGAGAAAGTTTAGAAGAATCGACATTTTGAGCATAAACACTTCATCAGGAATGAACCTCATTCCTGATAAAGAGCTTAAGCTCGAAACATCGACTCTCCTGCTCCTCAGATGCTGCCTGACCAGCTGTGCTTTTCCAGCACCACACCCTTCGACTCTGACCTCCAGCATCTACAGTTCTCACTTTCTCCCTGAGAAAGTTTAGGTCATTTGAATTGTGATACTCTCTTGCTAGTGGACTTGGAAAGGAGTTATAACATTATCTTCGCACTCTGAAGAGAAGTTTTTACTTAGTTTTGAAGCCAAAAGAAAACAGTAAATGGAGGTCCCTAATACTCATGTATGTTGCTGTGTGTGCTATCACCTGTATCTTTCAACGTATGGGTGCTTTAGGATTTATATGGATCAGTCTGTGAAAAGATGGCCAATGTCTAATCGAATGAGAAGTGCATTGCCGATTCATTTTATTTTATCACTGCTACCATGTACAGGGAATAAGAATAAGCTCTTTATTATTATTGAAAGCAAGTAGCTTGAGTATGCAGAGCTGAAAAATGTGTTGCTGGAAAAATGCAGCAGGTCAGGCAGCATCCAACAAGCAGAAGAATCAACATTTCGGGCATAAGCCCTTCTTCAGGAATTTCCTGAAGAAGGGCTTATGCCCGAAACATCAAACTCCTGCCCCTTGGATGCTACTTGACCTGCTGCGCTTTTCCAGCAACACATTTTTCAGCTGTGATCTCCAGCATCTGCAGTCCTCACTTTCTCTCAGCTTTAGAATGCAGCTGTCTCTCATGCAATCCTAATTTACTCCCTCTTCAAGTCTTCTTAACATCATCACAGTAATGCTTATTGCCCTCAATCAAGTACTAGCCCTTTCTCATTTCCAGACTCATTTTCAACATTTCCCCCAAATCTTTGTGGGCAGCACAATGGTCACCAGTTAGCACTGTTTCTACACTGTGCCGAAACCTTGGGTTTGATTCCACCCTCAGGCAACTGTCTGTGTGGAGTTTGCACATTCTCCTGTGTCTGCATAGGTTTCCTCCAGCTGCTCCAGTTTCCTCTCAGAGTTTAAAAATGTGCAGGTTAGGTGGATTGGCATGGGAAATGCAGGACTACAGGGCTAAGTTACGGTGGTGATTCTGGTTGGGATGACCTTCGAAGGGTTGGTATAGATTCAATGGGCTGAATGGCCTCTTCTATGCTGTAAGGGTTCTATGAGTCTTGTTGATTCGGGTGAAGTGCTAGAAGACTGGAGGTTGGCTAATATGGTGCCATTATTTCTGACAGGTGTAAGGAAACACTAGGGAGCAATAGACCAGTGAGCCTGATGTCAGTTGTTGGAGGTGGTTCTGAGGGATAGGATTTATATAAATTTGGAGAAGCAAAGGACTAAATAACCATAACAGACAGTTATAACATTATCTTTGCACTCTGAAGAGAAGTTTTTACTTAGTTTTGAAGCCAAAAGAAAACAATAAATGGAGGTCCCTAATACTCATGTATGTTGCTGTGTGTGCTATCACCTGTATCTTTCAATGTATGGGTGCTTTGGGATTTATATGGATCAGTTTGTGAGATCTAGCAAGAGAAAACATTTTCAAATCTTCAGATAACACAATTCAGAAAGTAACCAAGTTTCTGTCATTAACAATTCAATTGCTCATGGTGAATGAGAAAGTCCAAACTGAACAATAGGTTGAACTATTTACTTCAGCATAAACCTACAGGTGGATTGAGAAGTAATTTGTCAGGTTGGAGTTGTTGTCTGGAATTATTTCCCTGAAAGTCTGAGGTCTGAGATTTTCTTCTGAACTGACGAACCCTTAATTTCTTGTATTTCTTTCATAAAATACATTACCCCCTGCTGGAATGTGCACATTTTGCTGCTGTCTTTTGAATCTTTAGACATTGCTCCTTTCTTTTTAGTGCTGTCTATTCTAGAATGCTATGCAGCCTATCTTCAATCTTCCTTCTCAATCCATCTATAGACTTATGTTGAAGCAAATAATTCAACCTATTGTTCAGTTTGGACTTTCTCATTCACCATGAGCAATTGAATTGTTAATGACAGAAACTTGTTTACTTTCTGAATTGTGTTATCTGAAGATTTGAAAATGTTTTCTCTTGCTAGATGTGATGTCTGTTATGATTATTCAGGATTAATCTTTAGACGATAGGCAGGGCAGATAGACTGTCATTCAATGTGTGATTTGAATTTGTCATAACTAAGTATTCACTGTGCTATTTTGAAATCTGACTCAATTAATTTGCAAAAGCTTCAATTGTCCTGAGTGTGGTGTACTATTCAGTTGTCAGGTTTTTTGTTTGCAGAGAGTCCCTACAGCCATTCACCCCTTCAAGTCCACACTCACCCTCCGAAGAGCATCCCAGCCAGACTGCCTTCCTCATATCCTATCCTCATAAACCTGCATTCCCCATGACCATTCCACCTAGCCTGCACATCCCTGGACATTAAGGGCAATTTAGCATGGACAATTTCATTAAACTGCACATCTTTGGACTGTGGGAGGAAACCAGAGCACCCAGAGGAAACCCTTGTACACACAGAGAGAACATGCAACATCCTAGTGCTGTGAGGCAACAGTTTTAATCACTGAGCCACTGTACTGCCTCATTTCTTAACTCTTCTAGGTTTGTGGTGTTTTGGAGTTTGAATTCTTTCTAGTGTTGATAGCAATGGAAAATATTTCTACCCAGCTTGCATAATCACAGCTTTCCTTCCCCTTGATGACATTAAACATTTTGTTGCTTATTCCAAAGTGATTATCCTCAGGAGGTTCTGCTTTTTGTTTATAGAACCCGGTAAGAGTTTCCATAGATTGTGCCTTGATTGGCTGTTCCTTCATTGGATGTGCCTTTCGTCAGTTGCTTGACCTGTTGCTGCTTAGTCCCTTCCAGTTTTTGAATGAGATTGAGTCCAATATGCGCTCTTCTACTGAGGAGTGAGAATTCCTGGTTATGAAACAAGAACATAAGAGTTAGGAGCAGAAGTAGGTGATTCAAACTCTCAAGCCTACTCTGCCATTTTACATGATCATAGTTCATCTCATCTCTGCCTCAACTCCCCTCTCCTGCTTGTTCATACAGTATATAAGATTAAATTAGATTCTCAAGAGTGTGGAAACAGGCCATTTGGCCTAACAAATTCCACACCAACCCTAGGAAGAGTAAACCAACTAGACCCACTCCCCTGCATGTATCTCTGACTAATGCACCTATCAATGTGGACAATTTAGCATGGCCAATTCACCTGGCCTGCACATCTTTGGACTGTGGGAGGAAACCCATACAAACATGGGGAGAATATACAAACTCCACACAGACAATTGCCTGAGGCAGGAATCAAACCCGGGTCCATGGCGCTGTGAGGCAGCAGTACAAACCACTGAGCCACTGTGTACATCTATAATGTATGTATAGATTCTAGTTTTTGTTGTTCTTTATGTTGGAGAGTTGCTTATAACATATCTTTAAGAATAAGCACAATGCTTGAGAACGTACAGTTGAATTTAAGTCAGTTGTAAACAACGTACTATAAACTAAGACTCACTATTTGATAGTTTTGTAGAACATGTCCTCATGATAGATGCATTGATGTATATGTCAGCTTGCCAAAGTATTTGGTCTGGGTCAATATTTCCATTCGAAAAGCTTAGATTTGTATTTTGGTGGAGACTGTTCTATCTTATTTAAAATGTTGACTTGGTAGGTTTTTGGTCCTTGTTTTCACAGCTGTCTCCTGCTTTGCCAAATTTTCTGGAAGTGAACTATTGTTTCATTACAAAAGCAATTGATTTCAATAACTGGGCACTGCTCATGCTTGTGAGGTCCTTTTGCTCCAGTTTGTTGGCAAGAACCTTTAGATTCTGATGTCTATCCTAACCACAGCATTGGCACATCACATATGTCTTTTTGTAGTTCTGTTCATTAAAAAAGTTGAATGGATTCCAAATAACTGACATGCCAAACTTAATTTTCTCCCTTGGAATTAATTTATGTTGTTTCTGGAATCTACTTTCCTCATCATATGATTTGCTTTCTGTAAAGTCAGGTCTTCTTTGGACACTAACAAATCCAATAAACACTTATCAGTATTTGCACAACAATTGGTCTCTTAATAATTCTGACTTTAAACCATCTTAGTCACGCCTATCTATTAGAGTGTAGAGATCTATAATTAAACCATTTATAAATTCCCATCTGGCTCTTTTAAGAATTGTTATAGTTCTGTGATTGAAGTAATTGCTAAAGCCTTTCACTACCACTTTGAAAATGTCTGTTGCTTTTTTGATCCTTTGACGAGCAACAAAAATATCTGTTATTTTCCCAGCTGTGTGTAGAAGAGTATTTACTTGTTCAGCTTTTGACTCAGCATCCAGCTGAGAAGTAATTATTTTCTTCAAGGATTGTTTCCTCTGGGATGTCCAATTTTCTCTTCTATTTGGCCTGACCTTTAGCTTTAAGTCTTTCTGGAAAAACTATTTTAAGGTTTCCTAATGTGGAAAGACTTTTTTTTAATGACCGTTTTGCAATAATTGTAGTTCTTCTGTGGTTTTGTACTATATGAGCAAGTGTTCCCACTCTTTTTGACTTCAATGAAGATTTTTCATTCTTTTGCAATGGTAATTGCATGCTCTCTCTGTGTCTGTGTGTGTTTCTTCAGAGTGGTCTGGATTCCTCCCACAGATGTGCAAATTAGGTGAATTGGCAATGCTAAATTGCTCAAAGTGTTCAAGAATGTGTAGGTTAGGTACATTAGCTATGGCAAATGCAAGGTTACAGGGATAGGGAAAGGGGATGGGTTTGGGTGGGATGCTATTCAGAGGTTCGGTGTAGACTTGTTTCGCTGAATGGCCTGTTTCCATACTGTAAGGATTCTATGATTCTTTGATTCTAATGGACGTTTGCTTTTGTGGCTGCAATGGAATCTCCTAAAACCACTTTATGTTAGCCCAGAATTGCTGATTTCTTTAAATTACTCAATATTTATACACTTAAATAATTGGGTTCACAATTTCCCCAAATCTTTGCTCTCAGCTTATGTAAGTTTCTCTCTTAGCTCTGTTGCATGTTTTTCCCTTTTGCTGTGTTGTGGTAACCATGCACCATGGCAGCAATACCTGGTCTGAACTGCAACTTAATTTTTAAGTATTAGCCCTTCAGCCTGAATTACAGTATTGTTTAAAATTTTCACTTTGTATTATATTTTTGACTCATGTGATGTCCTGTGACTGTCCACTTATGGGCTTAACTCAGACTCAGTACCACTCCCACAGACCATGCTTTGCAATGCAGCCTGCACCTGTTGCTTGGAGTTAGTGATTTCTTCTGTTTCAGTGTCAATCTTATTAGGTCTGGAAAACTTTCTGTCATTCTTTGAAATATTCTTGAAGGATATTGGATATTGCCATCAAGTACTTGAGTTCACTGTCCTCAATAAGTGGCATAATCTGTTTTCCTTGAAGTATTCTGTATTATCAACATGTTTGCTTCACTGGGACTGGTGCTGCCAAATCCAACCTTCAGGTCACGATGATGAGTGTATATTCTTTCTGGTCTTACATGGCCTACTGAATATGAGAACCTCTGTGCTAATGAGGACAGTCGTTAAGAACAAACGCAATGTAGTTTACTACAACTTTGCAAATATTTACAATTACACTAATAATGTCCACATTGGTGTTAGCACTGTAGGGAGGACATAGTCTTAGGTCCCACGCCACCCTATCTTACTCTGTCTCTAAGTTCTTAAAACAGCTTCACGATGGATGGTACTTATTATAATAAGTCAACCTTTCAGTCCCTTCCATAGACAACAAATATTGTGAGATGGGGAGGTAGAATGTTATGAAAGATCTTTAAGGCAAGAAGAATAACAAAATAATTTCAATAGGGCAAGGAGAGGAGCATTAGGAAGAGAGACCAGAGGTGCCGGGGGCTTGAAATTCTATCTGGGTGAGGGCACAGTTTGTAGCATTCAAAAATGTGTTAAAATTGAAGGAGGTGAGGAAACCAGGCAGGACAATGTTAGCAATGTTGAACTGTGCAGAACAAAAGGAGTGGTGGCAATGCGGAGAAATGGACATGGAGATAGATACCATTTTGGATATTACAGAGCATTAATTCAGAAAACATGTAGGTGACGAAACTTAAGAACCGAACCAAGGTGATGCACCTGGTTACATATGCAAATCCAGAGGTATATTGGGAAGCATAATTGTTAAAAATTATGTCACTGCACTCACTGGCATTAAGCTAGAACAAAGTTTGATTCATTCTGGTCTTAACAATAGCTGGCAGTTAGAAACGTAGGAACAAAATAAGGGTAGTGGCCAAATTGTTGACCATACGCATGACAATTATTTCCATGTTTTCAGATAATACTCACCAAAAGGCAACATGTAAATAATGAAACCAAGGGTTTATGCTTCAGTGTAGCTGATAAGCCCAGGTTAGTAAAAAGACGAAGATTTCATTATGATGAAGTAAAGAGGTGATGAAATGGTTCCACTCTTTTAAACAAGCTCAGTTGGCTGCAGAATAGATTTAATATTCACTTTTAGTGCACAGCTTTACTTCATTCCAATTAAAAGTTAGTGATTTGTTCACCAGGAACAAAATAAGGAGCCTATAACGAGCTCTTCTTGAGTGAAAGGGAGAGCAATTATATTATTTGCTAATCCTGTAAAAATAATCAAGGACTGCATTAACACACACAAATAAAATACAAAGTTTAAAAGATAATCCAAAAAAAAACAAAAGAATAAGCACTTCAAAATCCTTTGGGTATTAGGTATTAACTTCAGACCATGATTAGCGATTGGTGTCTTGCATTAGCAGCAGTCATGAAGATTGTAGGTATCTTTAGAATCTTATTGTTCAGATGTTTCTCCAGTTTGTGTTGTCAGCAGCTGCTTTATCATTCCCAAAGCTGAGAGGGGAAAGATTTAAAATGGATCTAAGAAGCAACTTTTTCACATAGAGGGTGGTGCGTGTATGGAATAAGCTGCCAGGGGAAGTGATGCAGGCTGGTACAATTACAGCATTTTAAAAGTCACCTAGACAGGTACATGAATAGGATGGGTTTAGAGGGATATTGGCCAAATGCTGGCAAATGGGTCTAGATTAATTTAGGATATCTGGTCAGCATGGACGAGTTGGACTGAAGGGTTTGTTTCCACGCTGTACATCTCCATGACTCAATGAGTGAAAACAAAGAGAGAAATCTTCTTTCAGTTCACCCCTTTTTATTTGAAATACAGCTCATTTTTGCATTCCTGCATTTGGGATCATATTTCTAAGCAGGATTATTGCCTTTCATCTCTGATATGTAAAAACTATCACGGGGTGTAAATTAAAAGTAGGAGATATGAGTTTCTTCACAACTGACTGATTTCAGTCATTTTATGAAAGGTTAATTTCAGTTCAGATAATTCTATTTCTACCAAGTGGTTTCCTGGAGCTAGGCTCCACCTGTAGCAAGCTGATCACTGTGACCATCTTTAAGCGAAGGCCTTTCCTTTTTAAAATCATTTTAGTCCAAAAAAGTCCCCGGTAATGAAATCAGGTGATGGAAGTTGAAAATTGATAACTGATGTTTTGTCACTATCATGACAAAAGTGATACAATGGAAATGAGCTTTCCATAGTCAAGGATTGCAGTGAATAAATATTGGACAATGATACAGAAGCTGATTGAAGTAAAAAGATTTCTTAACTGGGGAAGGATAAGTTGAGAAAGAGTTGATCTCAGCCTTGATCTCAGTTTTGACATTTGCTGTGAGCAGGCCAGAAAGAGCATTTGACGGTGTTCAAGAAGGAATTGTGAAATCATTGGCTGTTACAATGCACCAATCAAACACCTTGGAAAGAAAGGTGTTGGTAATGGGGCAATATTTGGAGATACAAAGATGGTTACTGAAGTGAGGAATTTTAACTGCAGTGTCAAAGCAGCCAGGGGCCTCGTGAGAGAGTTGAGACAGGCTGATGACATCAACAAGTGTATGGCTGAGTGATTTACAGCTGAGAAGAAAGGTATTAAGTGAGGAATACCCAAAGGCTTCATGGACAAGATGAACAAGTCAAGAAAAGAAGAAAAGAGGGTGAAGAATTGCATAATGTAGGATGGATGAGAGTGGAACAAAGATGGGAGATGAGGCAAGAAGAAATAAGAGGAGATGTGTGCTTAAATGATGAATTTGGATACAAAACATACAAATGAGAGAGTGAGAGAAATATTTGAGTTGGTTGCTTTAGGTCTGGCAGCCAAGTTTATTGCAAGTCATGTGAATTCAGTGTTATGGCCTGAAGATTTAAAAGCTTTGGAGAGGGACAATGTTTCAGGTTTTATCTTATTCCTTTTAACACAAAGTTCATTTCTTATTGTTAAAATTATTAATTTTCATTATTCTATCCAGTGCTAGATTGGATGGCATATTTATCATTAGTAGGTAATATACCATGAAGGAAACCAATAAATCACTTGATAGTAATTGGATGTTAATGTACTCAATACATTTGCCTTTAACAGCCACATATAGGATGATTCCTGGTGACATTTTTCACAGGGACAGACTGACAACTCTAGCTCTATTTAAAAGTTACTCAGTAAAGAAGCCAAGAAATATAGAATACAGTAGTATTTAATTCATTGCCGTTGGCACAAAAAGATTACTTGGCATGGCATGCAGAGAAAAAAAAGAATGACCTACAATTGAGGTTGTATTAGATTAGTGCCTTAAAGATGAGGCTTTAAAGGTGTAACTGTAGACTGACTTTCTACGTGCAGTAAATTGCTCATGGACTTAGGCTTTGGTGTCACATTCCAGCTAATATATATATATCTGACAACATGTGGGATGCATAGGTTCCTTCCATACCTAACTAACTAAATGTGTTACCTATTGTTGAGCCATGTGCATCAACATTCAATTTTATCCGTTGGTTAAGATCAAAGTTGAGGCTCACATGATATAACTCACTGCCCCTAAGCTGGTGAGTTGAGTGGAGAAATCAATCAAAGCTTGAGATTTTCTGGTGATCTCTGGTAACAACAGGACCCTGTTTAGATGTCACATGAGTTTTTGGCCTTGAGAGCAAGATAGATCACAGTTGACTGGCTTGGAAGTGGTTTTATAGAATCCCTGCAATGTGGGAGCAGGCCATTCAGCCTATCAAGTTCACATTGACCCTCTGAAGAGCATCCCACCCTCTACCCTTGTAACCCTGCATTCCCCACGGTTAACCCACTTAGCCTGCACATTATGAGTAATTTAGCATGGCTAATTGACCGAACCGGCATATCGTTTGATTATGGGAGGAAAGCAGAGCACCCGGAAGAAGCCAGAACAGACGCAGGGAGGATGTGCAAATTCCACACAGACAGTCGCCCAAAGCTGGAATTAAACCCAGGTTCCTGGCATTGTGAAGCAGCAGTACTAACCAATGTGCCACAGGCTGCCCTTAACGCAACATATAAAAACTGGATCCCTGCATGGATGAGTGCACTTGGGAAAGAAAGTTGGGACATAAAATATTGAAGAGTAGCTGGAGTATCAGAATTCTCATCCACAGTTGTCAGACATAACAGGCTTTAGAGAAACACTGGCCCAATGCCATCCTTCGCATCTCATAACATAATATAATGGAAAAGAACAGGTTAATGGTCTGGAATTTTCTGATACCTGCTTGGTTGTGTGATGCAGTCCATCACATGCAAAAAACCCATTAGCTCTTGAAATCCAAACCCAAATCCTCTGATAGAATAGAGGCCTCCATCTTGAATTTGAATATTATAGGAATGAATTTCTATGGGTGAAGCAAAGTGCGCTTCAAGATAGCAACACATTGATTACTTAAATCATATAACTCCCTCTCCACTTCTCTCCCTTTCTTTTCCTGGCTCTCCTCTCCCCTCCCCAGACACCAGCAGGATATTTTCTTGGCTGACTTTGACTCTTGGCTGGAACAAATACCCATCCTGAGAAAGCCAAGTCCTCTTTGCTTCTTCTGTGGACAACACAGTCCATGAGATTGGGGATCAGGTCAGTTCGGTTGACATTTGAATTGTTCAGAGTAGGATGGGTGTTAACAGGTGATGAATCCTGGAAATTGCTCACATGTATACATCAGAAGGAGCGATAGGTGTCACTTGAACCAGGACTTGGAAAGGCTCACCCAGTTAGTCACAGAGGGATGTCAATGATCTTTTTATGGAATTAGTGTCCGGCACAGGTGAGGAATGGGGGGTGGGTTTGAAGGGGTTGCTGGTTTTATTAATTGCCAGTTGTGGCCAGGGCTGCTCATACATGCCATCAGTGAGGTTTATTCAACAGGAAAGAAAGCGGTGATCACACAATCAATTTTCAGAGTGAGGAAACCTATTCCCATACATTGTTATTTAAATGAGAATTCTGGATAATGGGTTATATAGGATAACCGGGCATTTACTGTATTACTTTGCAGGTGATAAGGTAAAAAAAATCACAGGATTTGTTTATATTTATACACAACCTATGTCTAAACCTTCATCTGCCTTTGGACTCTTGCATTCTTGCCTTAAAATCTTTGTATTTGGCACAACAAACCATTCTAATAAAATAATAAAAGAACTGCAGATACTTGAAATCAGAAATAAAAATAGAAACTGTTGGAGAACCTCAGCAGATCTGGTAACATCTGGAGAGAGAAAACAGAGTTAATGTTTTGGATCCAGTGACTCTTCAGGTTAAATGTTGCTATGGATTAGGCCAGACCACTCAAAATATTCTTAAGCAGGCAGCCCAGACCATAACTTTGCAATTTGCCTCAGTAAGCGTACAGTGAAAATTACCCTGATGAAGTTAGCAAGGTTGACTACCAGGTTTAAAACAGACAAAAAATTCATTCACAAAATTACACATTGAAACATGAAGAACAGAATAAAGAATGCCTACAGAACTCTATCCAAACTAGACTTAATTATACTGTTCTGAATATACACAACCGTCCCAATAAGCAAACTCCCTTTAAAACACAGCACAAAAAAGGATCAGATACTTACAAGTTGGAAGGACAGAAGAGAGTTTCCACACAGCTCACTGTTGAACTCCCAACCAGTTCTGGACTGAATCAAACTGCTCAGCTAGAGAGCTGACCACTCCCCATTTCATTATACAGGTCACTTCTAAAACTTTGGCCTGAAGTCTCACCTGTTTACATATAAGTGAAAGGCCTCTCAAAATCCTTTTCATCTCTGTACCAAACCAGTCTGATCGGAGCCCGGCCTGGTTTATAAATCCTCTGAAAAATGTCAATGAAAGAGTCTCCTTGAGCCAAGGAACAGCTTTTAGGGAAAAAAGGACTAGCTTTGTAACACTTGCCTCCTTAAAAAAAATGAATCATCAACACCAAAAGATGGCGTCATTTTTAACCCTTGAAAATCGACTTTTCGGGCATAAGCCCTGAAGAACTTCTCCTGCTCCTTGGATGCTGCCTGGCCTGCTGTGTTTTTCCAGCACCACATTTTTCAACTCTGTTCTCCAGCATCTGCAGTCCTCACTTTCTCCCACTGCTGATGCTGGAGTCAAGATTAGAGTAGTGCTGGAAAAGCACAGCATTCCTAATGAAGGGCTTTTGCCCGAAACGTTGATTTTCCTGCTCCTTGGATGCTGCCTGACCTGCTGTGCTTTTTCAGCACCACTCTAATCTTGCCTCCATATCTCATTTAAGTCTTTCATGACCTGCCACCTGCAAAATTGTCAAACTGAATGGCTGCGACAACAAACTCCATCTAAACAGTCGGGCATTTTTGTCCTCAAATTTTTCCACAAATGTCAATGGGTGGTGATCAGTGTATGCAATTATCTCAGATGCATTACTGGTAATATAAACACTGAGATGTTATAGTACCAACACCAAGCTTAAAGTCTCTTTCTCCACCGTTGAATATTTCTGTTGATGAACATTCAACTTCCTGGAAAAATACCCGATGGGTCTTTCTATTTCTTACCTGATGAAGGACCTTTGCCCGAAACATCGATTTTCCTACTCCTCAGATGCAGTCTTACCTGCTGTGCTTTTCCAGCAACATTTTAATTTTGACTCTGATTGCCAGCATCTGCAGTCCTCACTTTCACCTTTCTATTCCTTCGTCATCCTCCTGCAGGAGGACTGCACTGCCACCCACATCACTAGCATTGATAGCCAACTTCAAAGGCTTTGTGTAATCCAGTGTGACTAATATTGGAGCAGTGGTTAACACAGTTTTTAGGCTGTCAAATGCCTTTTGACAGTCTGCTGTCCACTGAACCTTCTGGCCCTTTTTTAACAAGTTGGTGAGTGGAGCAGCCACACTGCTAACGTTCGGCACAAACCTTTGGTAAAATCCACTCAACCCCAGAAACCGTAGTACTGTTTTATTCCGTCAATGGTGAGGGAAATTCCCCAATTACTTTCATTTTTGCATCTCATGGGGCCATTTGTCCATATCCAATAACTTGGAAGATGACATGGGCTTTGGCAAATTCACTTTTAGTTAGGTTTATCATCAAGCCTGCCTTCCGGAGTAAATTGAACAAGTCCAATAAATGCTGTAAATGTTCCTTAGATGACTGACTAAAGATCACCAGGTCATCAATATACATCGAGGAGAAAGTGAGGACTGCAGATGCTGGAGATCAGAGCTGAAAATGTGTTGCTGGAAAAGCGCAGCAGGTCAGGCAGCATCCAAAAAGCAGGAGAATCGACGTTCTTCAGGAAAGGCTCATGCCCGAAAGGTCAACTCTCCTGCTGCTTGGATGCTGCTGACCTGCTGCGCTTTTCCAGCAATACATTTTCATCAATATACATCACACAGTTGGGTAATCCGGCATTATTGGTCAGTCTCTGAAGTGTGGCTAGAGTATTTTTCATACCAAATGACATGACTTTGAACTGATTATAGTCCATTTGGCATTACGAAAGCTGAAATTGCCTTTGCTCTCTCTGACAGAGGTACTTGCCAGTAGCCTCTGAGCATGCCCAAATTAGAAATGTAAATCGCTTGTCCCACTTTTTTGACACAGTCCTCCAACCGTGGAATTGGATTAAGGTGAAGGGCAAGAAGGTTTGAGGATACTTGAGGAAAGCTTCCTTTTCACCCAGAGGGTGGTGCGAATCTTGAATGCACTGACTGGGAGGGCAGTAGAGTTGGGAAATCTCGCAATCTTGAACATTTGGATGGATGAGCACTTGAAATGTCACAACAGGGCATCAGCCAAATGCTGAAAAATGAGATTAGTGCAGAGAGGTTGATGCAGATTCAACAGGCTGAAAGGCCTCTTCAGTGCTGTCTTATTCTTTGACTTACTATGTAGCTGCTGAAGGAAATGTTTGGACTTTCAAAAGATAAGCTTTTACTGGTGTCGTAACAGGAGTGAGCGAGGGATATCATAATATCACAAGCAAATAAGTAGATAATTGGGGTTAGTTGATTTATAAATTGCCTGTGTAGATAGAAGGGAGGATAGTGGGATAAGGGTGTGGAAGGAGTGTAAGATTAAGTATTGAATAACTCTATCCACAAGAAATGTGTCTTGGTTTCTCTCACTGACTGGCTTGGATCCAATTTGACACTTGATAGCAGAGAACTGTTGCATAACAGCAAAGATTGAAAACTCGGAGTTCCTTTCAGACAGAAGGTTGTAATTTGAATTAGTTTTGAAGAAAATGCTTTGTATAAATTTTTGCAGATCAATCAAGTTGTTAATTAACATTTACTGTGGCAAGGACTGTCCATATGAAAAACTCACTGTAAATGTTTAATGGCTACAGTTTATATCAATTGATTGTTGGAAGAAATCCAAAAATTTTGATAGTAATGAGTGATCATCCCATGGCTTGGGAAGGAACTACAGTTAGTTGCAGTTTGTCTGAGCACTTGAATGCCTTGTAAGTTGAGAGAAGGCTACTCATTCAGGTTGAAGCTTCAAAGAAAATTTGGCAAGCCTGTTTCACGCAGTCAGAAAAAAGCAATAATCCAGGAACCTGGCATATTACTAAAGAAAAGGACGGTAAGAATGGAAAACTCTGGGTAAAGTTATTGGTAGTGATGGGAGAATGGTAATTTTACAACATGAAAATCAAATTCATATGGAGAATTCGTCAAGGTTAGTTCGTACTTAGTGCACACTTAGAGAATCTGAACCAGTCTTAGAAAATCACGAGGCACCATAAACTTCACATCCAATAATGTTGGACAATTATGAGGACCAGACTGTGGAAGATAATGGGCTAATTGGATATGGACAAAGTGATACAGAGATTCATGACAAGGCTATTTAGCCCAAAGGACAATAATGAAAGTTGGCAGTAAATGAACATACATAAATGAAGGGGCTAATGAGTGAAAGAATACTAATAGTAAAGGGAGATTAGGGAAAACCAGTGGTAAACATAAGGATTAGCTATATGTGTATAATGAGAGACAGTTGGATTGAACAAATGAAGTAAAGCTGCAGAAGGCCAGAAAATACAGTGTGAAGTTCTGAAAGTGGAACTAGAATGTAGCTCCATATCAGGCTTGTGACCTTATGAGAGGAATTCAGGTTGTGGCGGAGGGGAGGGGTTGGTAATTTTGTGGTAATCATCCAGAACAGGGTGGGAAAGTAAATAGATGTCACTGTTTGACAAGAATGGGGACAATGGAACAGGCTGTGAACACCATAAAAAATATAAGCCCTTATGGGTGTGAAAGTTTAGTGGTTGCAAACAAATTGAAAGACAAATTGATAAAATTTACCAAACAAAATCAATTTGGAAAGCATTTAATATGCACAATGAAGTATAAGATAGGGAGCTAACAGCCTTATAATACAGAAGAACACGCACAGAAAAAGTGCTTTCTATTGGGATGTATAAGGCTTGACAATTGAGGTTTGGAAGAAAAACATAATGATCAAAATATTAGAGTGGATTCCCCTATTTTAGAAATCATAATCTTGTAGATCTTCCTAGCCATTTGGTCAACATGTTCCTGAAAATGTAAATTATTTAATACAAAAGCTGCATTTTAATTTACAAAATTTCAAAGGGAAGTATTTCTGAGAGAAAAAAAACCTAAGAAGGCAGTTGGTATAGAGGGAAATTAAATGGACTTGTTTATTGGTTGAATGATGCAGTGTAAGTGTAGCAATTCTCCATTCGATTCATCTTGTGGTAAGCAGGTTACATTCAGCCTAAAGAAGATCAAGCAATGTGGCACTGGCATCACAAAGAGAAACTGGCAGGCATCTTTATGATTCATATGGATATTTTCTGTGGGATGTTATATGGAATTTGAATAATCTATGACAGATGAAATAAAAAAGGAATTTTAGATCTAAAGTCAGGTTTGACATTAAGCAGAATAATTCAAGAGGGACTTTTAATTAAAGTATTACTTGGAAAGTATTTAGATCCTCACAAATTGGGCTAGATCCTCACAGATTGAATTGAGAATACAGATGAGTTGGGAAGTTTTATTGAACAGTTAAACTGCTTGTGCACTTAGACTGCACATAATAGAGGTTATGATGAATTGGAACTCAGTACTATGATCAAAGATCTTACTGTTGAGGAAGACTTGAGAGTGAACAAAAAATTAAAGAAGTTCAATTGAGAAAAATGTATACTTAAGTTTTCAGTTATGGATGACTCAGATGATATAAAGATAATGCCTTTTAGCAATGCTTCACATGCTAATTGTAGATAAAATGTTATGGACAAGATCAAACTCCCTCAAACTATTTTAGGAAGATAGCCTCGACCCTAACTATTTCTTATTTTAAAAGTAAGTGTAAGGCATTGTGTTCCAGATACAATTCGATTGGTCAAGCTTCTTGTCTTTAAACAACACCCAATTTATTTTTGCACTACTGTTAACATATGGGCAAAATAAAAGAAAATAATTGGCTTAACTGTAACTCTATTGAAAAGCTTAATGCATATATTGACAACTACTAACTAACTGTTCCAACATAGCATCATCCCATAAACACACCATTGGAAAGACAAGTTCAGTAAAATAGATGGTCTCACATGAAATTCAGGTAGCAGAAAGAGAACCCCAACTTTTAGCTGAGATGGAATGAGGGATAAAAGATTCCACATTCAACTTCAAGACCCCAACAACTATTATGGAAGGCTAAAGCCAGAAAACAACCTGATTCTGTGGGAGCTTGACCATATCCACTCAGGATACTTCTATTGTTCCAGAAAAAGAAACTCAAGGCTTCACAAGTTGTTCACTTTAAGCAGATTGCTCCTACCTCCGTCTCAAACTTTCTTCATAAAGGTACCAGGCCAAAATACACTCTTAAAACCATAGTATCAATACAACAAGATCTATTTATCCAATATTTTAAAGTGAATCCTATACAATAGGAAATCTGTGATACATTTGCCCACAAAATATTATTAGGATAACTATCTCTTAGGGACAATGTGCTTTCAACATAAGACATCAGTGAGAAAAGGATAAGGATTGACGTGAAGACCATAAAACCATAGCACCACAAAACATAGGAACAGAAGTAGGCCATTTGGTTCATCAAGCCTGTTCTGATATTCAATAAGATCATAACTGATCTGATAACACTCAACTCCACTTTCCTGCCTTTTTCTTGTAACCCTTGTATCCCTTACTAATTAAAATACATTTCAGGTTTGAATATACTTAATGCCCTTGCCTCTGTAGTAAAGAATTTCACCAAATCATGTCTCTCTGTGTGAAGGAATCTCTCCTCATTTCTGTGGTAATTTGGCAAACCCTTATTGGAAATGATGCCCCTCAGCTCCTAGACTCTTTCAGCAGGGGAAGCAACCTTTCTCCATTTAAGTCAAAATAAAATAGGCTGAGATAAGTAAGTACTTCTCAAATTGTTTCACAAGAAAATTTGCAGATTGCAAGAAATTGTTGGAGATTGTTAAAGAGAGATGCTCGGTGATATAGAGAGTTATAAGAACATGAAATTTAAAAAAAAAATGTTTAGGTTGCTTTTTGATTTACCATTGTATAAATTATTTTTTAAAAATAAGGGGGATATTAAAATTTGATAACATGAAAAACAAAAAATGAAAAAATGTATTGATTTGATTTATTGTAGCCACATATGTCTAAGACAGTGAAAAGTTTTGTTTTGTGAGCACTGCAGGCAGATCATAGCAAACATGGCCATACTGACCATGGGATCCTTAGTAAGAGCAAGGCATATAGGTTACACTGCTCAGGTGGTGCACAAAGCAAGATCAACATTATTTGAAGTTAGAGAGATCCATTCAGCAGTCTCATGACAGCAAGGAAGAAACTGGCCTTGAACCTGGTGGTGTGTGTGTTTAAGCTTCTGTATCTTCTGCCAGATGGAAGAGGTCGGAAGAGATCATTACCAGGGTGGGAGGGGTCTTTGATGATGTTGACAGTCTTTCCAGCGGCACCAAGAAGTGTAAATGGTGACCATGGTTCAGAGATTAGCTTCCATGACAGTCTGGGCTGTGCACACAACATTCTGTAGTTTCTTACAGTCTTGGGCAGAGCAGTTGTTGTACCAAGCTGTTATGCACCCAGATAGAATGCTGTTTATGATGTATCTATAAAAGTTGGTGAAGGTCTTTATGGACATGCTGAATTTCCTAAGGCACCTGAGGAAAAAGAAGCAATGTTGTGCCTTTTTGACCATCGCATCTACATGGAAGGTCCATGACAGATTGTTGGTTATTATCATTCCTGGGAAGTTGATGTTCTCAACCCTCTCTACTCCTGCTCCGTTGATGTAAATAGGGGCATGTCCTCCTCCTTTCTTCCTGAAGTCAATGATCAGTTCTCTTGTTTTGTTGACATTTGGAGAGAGATTGTTATCATTACACCACGACAACAGGCACTCACTCTCCTTAATGTATTCCAACTCATCATTGCTTGGTGTCCGGCCTACCGCAGTGGTGTCATCAGACAACTTGTAGATAATCGCATTCATACAGAATTTGGCTACATAGTTATGGATGTACAGGAAGCACAGTAAGGAGCCTGAGAATGTATCCTTAAGGGGCATCAGTGTTGAGGATTGTCATGGAGGAGGTGTTGTTGTCTATCTTCATTGATTGCATTCTGTGGGTCAGGAAGCTGAGGATCCAGTTGCAGAGGGCAGAGCCAAGAGCTAGTTCCCAGAGTTTTAAGATTAGAGGATATACACTATGGAAAAATGCTCATTTTAAATTTATGTCTTCAAATGTTTACTTTAAGGGGTGGGATATCTGTCAATGCACAATTTGTTTGGAGTTATTTGATCAATTAGTAGATGATACTGGGTAGGTGAAAAAGTAGAATAGATAGGATTGGTTAGTGGAAGGGGCTGCAAGACTAACTAATTAATAAACTTATCCACAAAGAAATGTGTCAGTGTTTCTGTCTCACTGACTGGCTTGGACATACGAGCCAAGATGGACAGGCTGGGGGAGATTTGAGAGGTTCGGACTTAACCAACTGTGGGATGATGGCAAACTGGGTTTGTACAAAAGGCCACAATTAGAGAGTCTCAGAGATTTATGTGAGTATAGAACTGGAGGTGATTACAAAATTAGGGAGAGTTAAAGACCGCATGACTCTATTCATCGAAAGAAAGACAGCAAACAAAGTCAGTTTGATTTTTATAAATCTAAGACTATGTCGCATTTTAGCAGCTTTGTTGAACTACAGTGGCTCAATATACATGTTATAAAATAGTCTCTTAATGTCAGTAACAATTTGTAGATTCAGTCATGTGTGTGCCAATGAAACAACTACAGGGCTTTGGAGAAGTATAATTAATCTTTGACTGCAATATTCAGCAGTACAAGTTTCCTCCTGACATAAAGCAGCAGAATTTGATTAGCTGATTGTGCCACACTGATTTATAATTGCCTTTTCTGTGGTCTGTACAATGTCATTATCAATCATTTGGACTTTTCAGGTGAGATTCCAATTAGTTTAGTTCTATTTTTTTTTCCAAAATATTTGGGAAGATGAAGCCAAAAACAGTGCAAAAGAAGAAAATTAAACCATTGCCTTCAAATTAAAGGAAGTAATGGGAGTTGATGACATTTCATACATCAAAAGTTATACCCTGCAAGTCACTTAAGTGCTTCAGAGAGAATAAAATTTGGGAGCTTCCCTGTCTGGACAGTCTTTTAGAAAGCGTGTCGTGAAGTGGGTGTGCACCTCAGCTGGTAGCACAGGTAAAGATTCCTGTCAATTTTTCCTGCTTTTCACTGTGTGATAAAGGAAAGTACATTTTTTTTGTAGCAATACAATTGTCAGCTTTTGACTAGCTGACTGAAAGATGAAGAAAGGGAGTAAGTGTGCAAAGTGGTTACTTGGAGGGGCAGAGGTTCCCATTAGAATTGATGTGAACACCAACCTACATCTATAATATATGTTAGCAATTAAGACTTTGGAATGAACAAAACAATTTCTGTATTTACTGATGAATTGTCAGGGACAGTCAATGCTGAGGAAGACTGCATCATATTGCAAGAAGGTATTAAAAACATTTGCAGAATAATTGACAAATGAGTTTTAGCATAGATAAGCGTGAAGTCGGAAAATAAGAAAAACACACATTACTTGTAAAACAAGATTATAAAACGAGTCAAGACCGCAGCAGAATCTGGATGTAGAAATGTACTAATCATTGTGAGCGAGACACACTGTATGGTCACAACTAAGGCAAAGCAACCAATAGAAACCTTTTAGAGGGATATAAGTGAAAACTAGGGAAATTATTCTACATTAGTATGAAATGCAGTTAGACCATACATAGTAATTCTGAACACCATTCTATAAAAATTCATAAGGCCACTGGCAATGCTGAACAATGATTTCTTAAGATGATCCTAGAAGTGCAAGCTTATATCTCTGAGTAGAAACTGAAGAGGTTCCTGTTTTTCTCTCTCTGTCTTCAAAAGATTTAAATTTTCCTGTGCACCCCTTTCCTCGTTTCCCCACTTTTGTTTCTTGTAATTGCCCTGATGGGCAGTGCTTGCAAGTTGTTATGTGTTTAATGAGTTAAGTGGGTGATTTGATGGTGGATCTTCCAAAATAATTTAAAGAAAACACAAGGAGCTGAATGGAAAAGTTTACAAGTGATTTTGAACCTGAGCAACACTCTCTGCCATTCTTTCCAATGAGATTTGGAATTGCTTCTCACTACAAACTTGGGCCACCAAGGTTTCATCACCTCAGCCTGATGAACTGTGAATGTTGTAGTTAGTGTTACAGTTAGTATGCCAGTATACCTTTAAGAGGCACGCTCATGATATCATCACCCTGATATAAAACCTCTGAGTACAAAGGTCTCATCCACCATCTTACTTGTGATGTCTTGAAATGTGAAAATACTGGAAACATGCTGCTTCATGTAACAAAGCAACTTAATATTAGCCCAGACACTAATGTGTCTGTGAATGCAATGCAATTGTATGTAATAGTTAACAGTACTATCTGTTGAATTCTTCAGCAACATAATATCTAACCTAATTTCTTATGTTATGTGAGATTACATATCATTGTCACATAAGCTAGAACTCCCTGTTTAAACTTAAACTCTATTGATAGCACCTTGGAATTCAAAGGCAAAACTGTAGCAGTGATAACTTCTCAGGAGCATGTGTAAATCATTCCCTAAGTGCAAACCCTTGTACATTTTTACCAAAGTTGAGTAGCAGGAATAGGAAACGTCAAGTTACGACTTGTGTAATGGTAATTATTTTCACCTCATAATTACAAGGAACAATAGAACCTTGAAGCAAGAAACTCCACTTACCTGGATGGGTGCAGCTGCATCAACATTCAAGAAGCTCAACATCATCCAGACAAAGTATATCACTTGATTGCTATTTCTCCACCACCTTTAATATCTGCTGTCTTCACCTCTGATGCACGGTGGCAACAATGTTAACCACTTGCAAGATACAGCACAGCAAATAGCTCTTGCCAAACCTGTGATCTTTATCACCAAGAAGGATAAAGATACCAGGTGTACAGGAACATCATCACTTGTAAGTACCCCTCCAAGACACACACTATCCTGAATTTGTACTTGATTATAGTTCCTTCACTGTCATTGGGTCAAAATTCTGGAATTCCCTTCCTGTCAATACTGTGGGTGTAACCAAACCCCAAAGACTGCAGTGGTTCACAAAGGCACCTCATCACCTCACTTCACCAGGGTAATTATGGACGGGAAATTAATGCAGGCCTAGAATTGATTCCGACATGGTAAGAATAATAATAAAATTCTCAATTTAAATTTAGCAACTTTTACTGGCACTAAAAGTGATGACTGGAGTCAGTGTGGCACAGCAGGACAGAGACAAAACAAAGCTTTAATTAAAACCCTTTAGTTATAAATTCTTTTGCAGCATTATTTTTCACTGTCATGTTAAAGTTTTGTTTTGCTTGTGGTCACACCTTAATGGGCATCGTTGTATATCCCCAGTGTGATGATTGTACCCTTGTGCAGTAAACATATGATTGAAAAGGACTTTCAACTGTCTCCGAGCAATGCCTTTGAGAAACAACATTTTCCAAGTTACTGTGCAATAATTCTTCTGCTTGGTTACATTCTAATTGACTCCCTCAAGTAAAGTTAGTTGAAATCTATCGTTGAGCCACACAATAGGGTATAATTTTCCGATGCGTCAGTTACTGTGTATTTGTCCATGAGATTGGAGGCTGAGGAAGACAGTCACAATGTAATACTTACTTTCTTTTGTTACACTGACATCATTTCTTTTTCTGAACTTGCCCTGGCTTTCTCTGCAATCACCTCAGTCTATTGTGGCCAGCCTTTTAATGTTCTGTTTTTGAAGTAATTTAGAATGATGCATTCATTAAGTAATTTATCAGGACTTCCTTTCCTCAGCCAGAAAAAATAATTCGGGTTTAAAATGAGAGCTGGAGCTGTGCTGTGCCTGGATTGATTCTCCATGAGAAATCCCTCTGAAAGTGGGCAAACCAACTGAAGCCCTCCAACAGAACTATAGAGGATAAATGCAGGAAGGATGTTCCCACTGATCAGGGAGTCCAGGATGAGGGGATCATGGTCTAAGGTCAGAAGGTAGGCCATTTAGGAGTGAAATGAGGAGAAATTTCTTCATCCAGAGAAGTAATCATGTAAAAATGATGATCCGCCACTGAAAACCTCAAAAAGAATTGAAGTACTGCGGATGTTGGAAATCAGAAACAAAAATAAAAGTTATTGGAAAAGCTCAACATATCTGGCAGCATTTGGGGAGAGAAATCAGAATTTACATTTCAGGTCCAGTTCTGAGGAAGGGTCACTGGATCTGAAGTGTTAACTCTGATTTCTCTACCTAAAATTTTATACTTCTTTTCAACTGTATATATGAGCGAGCTTAGAAGAATGAAGAAGAATGTCATCAAAACCTATAATATTCAAACAGGGCCAGACAGGATAAATGCAGGGAGGATGTTGCTGATGACCAGTGAGTCCAAAACCAAGGGTCACAGTCTAAGGATTCAGTGTAGGCCATTTAGGACTGAGATGAAGAGGAATTTCTTCATGCGGAGAGTGATGAGCTTCAGGTATTCTCTCTTGTAGTAAGTGGTTAAGGCCAAAATATTGAACGTTCTCAAGAAGCAGTTGGAGATAGTTCTCAAAGCTGAAGGGGTCAAAGGGTGTGGGGAGAAAGCAGAATCAAAGTACCATGTTGGGCGATCAGCCCTCGTCATTCTGAATGGCAGAGCAGGCTCAGACAGCTGAGTGGACTACTCCTGTTCCTAATTTCTACATTTCTATGAATCTGCGATCTTGAAGCTTTGTCACTGGCAAGCGATTGGAATATCTTGGACTAAGTCTTCTGAGTTACTATTTCTCATCCATAGAGGAGAATGACTAAGCTCCTATGGGCCCAGACAAGGAATCACTACATATCCATTTGGTGTGTTTAAATATCAACTTGTAAAAGGGCAGTGACCACACAGGCTTTAAGAAGTCCACCTGTGACCCGAAGTATTGCGCCATTATTTCAGACTGCTTTCTATGGTTCTTTGAATTCCAAGGTGCTATCAATAGAGTTTTGTTTGAAGAAAGTAGATAGCTGAGATCAGCCAGCTACTTCTGGAGGCTAGCAGACATTTCAGGTTTATCAATAATCAGCCTCACAGCAGTAAAGCAAGATTTCCTTTGTTTAAAGCTTTGTTCTGCGACATTTGTTGCAAAGGTCGTTCATTGACCTTTTTATCTCTTGATGGTGGAAACTGATTTCCATTTTCTACTGCATCATTCTTATTCAATAAAAGGTTACTGTAGCTATTAAGCTGTGTTAAAGTCCATATTTTAGAATGTCATACTGGGGTGCAACAGCCCTTGTGGACCCTTCACACTGTGGTACGTACTGATTGCTTCAAATTACAGTCCATGCGAGGCCACCCAATTCTTAACTGAACAATAAAGTACTATAGATTTTTACAGAAATTCACTCTGATCTACCGCAAGAATCTTAGTATAAATTATCTTTCATTCTCGTCTTGCACCTTGGATTTGCATTTTCTGGCATTTCTTACAAGACGGCAAGGACAATTTAAATTGCAGGTTTAATTTTGGCAATTGAGGTGTTTCTTTAACTGCATTAACTCAGATGTTAGCCAGCAGTGTTGTTCTACGAAATGCAAGGAAGGCATAATTTTCCTTTCACATTTTGATCAATCTGACTAGGCCAACAATATAATTGAAGGGTCCATTACTATTAATTGTAAAGTGATCAGTTTTGTGATTGACTATCACATAAGTGTGATAAAGGTGAGGCTGTACAAAAGTCGATGTCTTGACTTTTGGCAAAAAGAAACCTGTCAATTTTTCTTACACCCCATGCAAAATTTAACCCTATAGCTTTCAGGGAATAAAGTCCAAGAATCTCTGAACCAACCATTTCTGGAGATGTTAATGGTTCAATTTCATTGTAAATATGAAAGCAACTTTGAAAATGAATACCAGGAAATTAATGCTTAAACTACTTACATATTTAGGTATTTGTGTTTTATTAATGCAACTGATTTAAATGATTTGATTATGAATGAAAACTAACATTAATTCTTTTAGTTTTCTTTACCTTATTCTATTTTCCCACAGTCATTTTTTTGGATTTCACTTAAGCCTAATTAAACATAGACGTCAACCCCTTGAAGACATATTAAAGATAAACTTGTGATCTTTGACCTCAAAAACTGGTTTCAAAATATCAGCTTTTACACCAGAAAATCGGCAATTAAGGTCTCCAATGGTTAAAAAAAAGGCCTGATCTTTCTAGGGACCAGAGCGTGCTACTTTGATTTAAAACTGAAAAAATTCAACACGGCCGATGTCAATGAGATAATTGAGAAAAAGAGGAAATGAAAAAATACTCAACAACCTCTTTACCAAAGCCTCCCTTCCTCACCAGTTCATCTAATGAGGATGTCACATAATAAAAATAATATTTGCTTGAATGAAGATTATTTTCTACTTTAAATTACTGATTGCCATGCAATTTTAAAACAAAGCAGAGATAAAAAAAACATAAAATGTCACTGTGTGTGGAACACTGCATGATTTTAGAATCTTTTTTCCATAACTGGAGACTTTAAATATTTTGCCATTATAATGAGATCTGTTTTATGTCTTAAAACATCTGAGAGTCACAAAAAGCTATTGCCTCATTTCTTTGCATAGCGAAATGATCCAGTGTTGCTTGATAAAATAGTCATAAAACTGTCAGATGCCACCAGTAAAATCTTGCAATGAATAAATGTTGCTAACAGGATAAGTTCTAAAAAAAATCCTTGAATGTTCCCATAGGATTTCTTGAATGCAGCATTTTAGCAGGGAACTGTGAATGTAAAATCCCAACAAGAATGTAATAAGAAAAATCCAGGAGTGGATGTAAGCACAGATAAGCCTCTGCAAATATCAGGCTTGTATTGTAGCAAGGGGCACCAACAAGTGGGAAAGTTCCTGTTTGAACATGAAGCAACAGATGAGCATAGTACTTATTAAAAACACTGCCAACTGATGTCATGGAATTTCATGACATCAGTTACACTGCAGATTCATGATAATTTCTCAACTTGGATTGGTTCCATTCTGGTGAAGGGTCATTGATCCCCAGTTTAGTGTACAATTTTGGCCTTTGTGTCTAAGGAGGGATATGTTCATCTTAACAGGATGTAACAAATAGTTATTAGATTGCTTCCTGTGAGGAGAGACTTGCTCTATGTGGAAAGATTAAATGGTAAGAGCTTTTGTTCTCTGGTGCTTTAAAGGAAGAGCAGTATCCACATTGGAATATACAAGATTTTAGGAGGGTTTGACAGGCTAGGTGCTGAGAGATTGTTTCCACTGGTCACAGCATCGAAGAACTGTCCAAAATTAAAACAGATCCAACTCGTCCATGCCGACCAGATGTCCTAAGTTAATCTCACCCAATTTGCCAGCATTTGGCCCATATCGCTCTAAACTTTTCCTATTCATGTACCCATCCAGATGCCTTTTAAATGTTGTAAAACCTTTATAAGGTCACCCCTCAGCCTCTGATGCTCCAGGGAAAACAGCCTGAGCCTATTCACTTTCACCCTAAAGCTCAAACTTTCCAATGCTGGCAACATCCTTCTAAATCTTTTGTGAACCCTTTCAAGTTTCACAAAGTCCTTCTTGTAGCAGGGAGCGCAGAATTGAATGTGGAATTTCAATAGGGGCCTAATGGGTAGTTGACTGTATAAAAAATGAGGCTGCTCCTTTTTGAGGTATTTTCAGTGCTGGAGTATCTAGGATTTGGATTCATTATCTCAAAGTGACGGGTTGGATATTTTGGAATGAGTTAAGGAGAATTTTTTAATATAGACTGGTTGTGAATGTTGAGCATTTTGTACCCCAGAGGCTGTGAGTGCTCAGTTGTTCGGTATATTAAAGACTGAAATTGATAAATTATTAAACCTGAAGGAAATGAAAGGATATACAGATGAAGAGATATAGAGGGCAAGGTTCAATCAGGATCAGTCATGAGCCATAGACCTCATGACCAACTCCTGATCCTATTTCTTACCTTATATAAAAGTCTGACAAATGTTGGCAGAAATACACAGCACATAGTTCATTGATAATTGGCTTTCAACCTGACAAAGATTCTCAACAAAATCCCTCCCTTACATGTAAATTTATTTAAAACTACAGCTATTGTCATTTGATCATTTGGAAAAAAATCCCTCAAAAGCCAAGGTTGATTTACAACTAAGCTAATGTGAGATTTTTACTTTATCACATGAGCAAATTGTGACCCAGGATGGACACTTGATTCTCATTTATTCAGGTTACTTTTAAACTTTCAAAATTTGTACTGGTAGAGTACAACAGGATATAACAGAAAACAGTTTTTAATTTCAGAGGCAGAAGTTGAACTTAGTAAATTTTAATACACACCTTTTCTTCAGGTTGCAAGTTTGCACGCTGAGCTGGAAGGGTTGTTTTCAGATGTTTCATCACCATGCTAGGTAACATAATCAGTGAGCCGCCAGTGAAGCAATGGTGTTATGTCTCGCTTTCTATTTATGTGCCTTGGTCTCTCAAGGTGGGTGATATCATTTCCAGTTCTTTTTCTCAGAGGTTGGTAAATGGGGTCCAAATCAATGTGTTTATTGATGAAGTTCCAGTTTGAATACCAGACCTTTAGGAATTCCCAAGTGCAGCTCTGTCCTAGAATGGATATGTTGTATTGGTCGAAGTAGTGTCCTTTGTTTTCTGTATGTAAGGATACTAGTGATAGTGGGTCATATCTTTTGGTGGCTAGTTGGTGTTCATGCATCCTGGTGCCTAGTTTTCTGCCCTGTCTGTCCAATCTAGTGTTTGTTACAGTCCTTGCATGATATTTTGTAAATGACATTCGTTTTGCTGGTTGTTTGTATAGGGTCCTTTAGGTTTATTAGCATCTGCTTTAGTATGTTGATGGGTTTGTGGACGACCGTGATGTCAAGGAGTTGGAGTAGTCTGGTAGTCCTTACAGAGATGCCTTCTATACATGGTTATGTGGCTAGAGATCCTGGGTGCATTGTGTCTGCTTGTTTGGTTTTGTGTTTTAGGAATCGGTGGACTGTGTTTATCGGGGACCCGTTCTTCTTGAATACGTTGCATAGGTATTTTTCTTCTGCTGCTCACAGTTCCTAGGTGTTGCAGTGTGCTGTGGTCCATTTAAATAATGCTCTGATGCAGTTCCATTTGTGGGTCATATCCTGTTATATTCTACCAGTACAAATGTTGAAAGTTTAAAAGGAACCTGAATAAATGGCAATTAAATGTCCATCCTGAGTCACAATTTGCTCATGTGACACACTAAACATATCATATTAGTATAGTTGTAAATAAACCATGGCTTTTGAGCACTTTTTCCACATGTTCAAATGATGATAGCTGTAATATTAAATAAATTTATGTGTAAATCTTGGAGAGAGTGATTTTGGAATCATTGCTTCTGTAGTCGAGTATCTGCTCTTTGTGTTGCTTTCCTGCAGACGCTGTTTGTTCCAGTGTGACATCCAGGAAAAGGAGTCTGTTGTTGTTCTCCTCCTCATTTGTGAATTTTATGCCAGAAAGGATATTGTTAATGATGTAGTAGGTTTCCTCTAAGTTGTTCCTTTTTGTGATGACAAAGGTATCGTCCATGTGGTAGACCTGGCGTTTGGGTTGGATTGTGGGAAGGGCTGCTTATTTGAGTCTCTACATTACTGCTCCTGCAAAGTGATCTCATGGGTGTTCCATTGATTTATTTGTAGGTGTTGTCATTGAAGGTGAAGTGGGTAGTGAGGCACAGGTCTACTAGCTTGAGGATGTTGTCCTTGCTGATGAAGTTAGTGCTATCTGGTGTTTGTGTCCTTGGTTCGTCTGGTAGTGAGGTCTAGCTTTGGTCAGGCTGGTGTTAATTGATGTGAACAGGGCTGTTATGTCAAAGGAGACCATTATTTCATCCTCTTCTGTCTTGGTGTCTTTGATGGTGTTCAGGAAAACTTTGGTGGAGTGAATGGAGTGGTATGAGTCTTCTACTAGATATTTTAGTTTTCAGGTGGAGTCCTTAGCTCGTTTGTATGTCAGTGTTCCAGGTAGTGAGACTATGTGTCTGAGGAGGACCCCTGGTTTGTATACTTTAGGTCCTCTGTAGAAGTGGGGTGTGTTGGATCCATCAGGCTTCATTTTTTGGAGATCAGTCTTGCTAATTTGTCCTGATTTATCAAGTTTCTTCAATGTGGCTCTGACACAGTTTTCCAGCAGTGGAGTTGGGTCTACCATCACCTGTTGGTAAATGTGAGCAGTGAGTTCACTTTTTCAACGTACTGTGTTCTGTTTAGGATGACGGTCATGTGTCCTTTTTCTGCAGGTAGGATTACAATGCTTTTGAGTCCTTCTAAGACTTTCTTTTCCTGTGTATCGAGGGTGTTCCCTTCCTTCTTCCTGCTTAGTGTTGGTGCAACTGTCTGCCTGATGACCTGCTGGGTTTCCTCTGTGAGTCCATTTGCAAAATACCGCGCAAGGACTGGAACAAACATTATATTGGACAGACAGGCAGAAAACTAGCCACCAGGATACATGAACACCAACTAGCCACCAAAGGACATGACCAGCTATCACTAGTATCCTTACAGACTGACGAGGAAGGACACCACTTCGACTGGGACAACATATCCATCCTAGGACAGGCTAAACACAGACACACACATGGGAATTCCTAGAAGCCTGGCATTCAAACTGGAAGTCCATCCATAAACATATCGATTCGGACCCCACTTACTGACCTCTGAGAAAAAGAACGGGACGTGATATCATCCATCTTAAAAGACCAAGGTATATAAGTAGAAAGTGGGACATAGCACCAGCACTTCACCAGTGGCTCACTGATGATGTTACCTAGCATAGTCATGAAATGTTTGAAAACGAACCTTCCAGGTCAGTGAGCAAACAGACAACCTGAACTTCAACCTGAGCTACAAAGCTTCTCAAAAATCACAAACCGCATTTTATGCTAATAGATTTAAGAGGAAGATCGATGCAGGACAGAAGGTGGTTAAAATTGAGTCAATATCCATTAAATATGGGACTGATCTCAGTTGGAAATGTGGCTTTCCTTTTTCAGTTGCTGATTAACCAGCTAAATGTTTCAAACATTGCCATTATCTAAAATGTGAAGCCAGAAATAACATGGTGATGCCAGTGAAATAGCACGCAACAGAGCTGACCTTCATTTCATGTGTGAACCATTTGTAAAATTGGGATAAAACTTTGCTAAAGGTACTTAGGACAAGAATGCAGTCCCTTCCAAATTTAGGATGGTTCCTGATTTAGTCAGATTGCATTGGTCCAATGAATACGCTTAGGGTAATGTAGTTAAGGTAGAATGCATGTGCAAATTGGCACTGTCATTATTACTTCCTCAGGTCACATACAAATTGTACTCAGTGCAGAGCTGAAAATATGTTGCTGGAAAAGCGCAGCAGGTCAGGCAGCATCCAAAGAGAAGGAGAATCGACGTTTCGGGCATGAGCCCTTCTTCATGCCCGAAACGTCGATTCTCCTGCTCTTTGGATGGTGCCTGACCTGCTGCGCTTTTCCAGCAACACATTTTCAGCTAAAATCTCCAGCATCTGCAGTCCTCACTTTCTCCTATACTCAGTGCAGGTCAGGAGATGTAGAAGAATATTCGCCTGCTATCCTTAATGCAAGAGTTTAGGAGAAACCACTTCACTAGAACTTTATAATGCTTCTTTTTGGCAAAGTACCCAATATTAAATTAATGGTGGCAGCTGGACAACTTCCTGAAATTGCTTGGGCATTTTGTCAAATTTCGTTCTTATAGTAACTCCATCCCAGTTAGACAAAAAGGAGACCACCAGTTGGAACAGGACATAAAGCTGCTTGGAGGCAACTCCGGAAAGAGGAAGTCCCACTGGTAATACTACCATGCCAACAGAGTATAATGACCCAGGACAAAATCCATCATACTTCCTTTGGGAATGATGCATAAGGAAGCATCACTTTTGCATAGAACATTATAGCACAGTATTGGCCCTTTGCCCCTGATGTTGCGCTGCCCTGTGAAACCAGAGATGCTGGCTTTTAGAGAGGCGGCCACAGAGTTCTGTTACATCTTGCAACAAGATCCAGGGACCACCGTTACCCTTCATAGGTGATCCAGATAAATGAAACATCACTCTGTCTCAGTAATATGTAGATCCCTTTGAAAGCTCCCAGCTGCAGCCTGTTTTTATTAAGTGGCAATACTTGCTACCCTGCTTTGCAAGCAGCATGATTCATGCTAGTAACTCATCTGGTGTATTTAAAGTGAGACTCGATCACGATGATTAAATGGGATTCCAGCCAATGACACCTACCTCTCAACCAATTTGCATCACAAAATGGAAATTGGCCCTATGTCTACATGTCCCTCTCCCTACTACTTACCAGATCATTTGGCCTATGTAACAAAAATATACTAGCGTCTGTACTGAAACAGTCAAACACAGCAACATTACATAAACACATAGTGCATCAACCTAGTATTGAGACCAACAACAATTCTTGACTTATGTTGCACTTTTGCCCCCATTAGAGAGGTATATCTTCTAGTATTGGAAATAAAAATCATTAAACATTACAATTGTTTTGAGAAAGAACTAAAGTGCATGAAAACTAATCTTTGGAAACAATATTTCAGTGAACAAGTGCTAAATCGATGAACTAGACTCCCTGGGGAGATGGTGGAAGCTACACTATTGATTCATTCAAAAACAAATTAGATCAATTTCTTCCAGAAAATCACATCTTGGGATGGAATTTGAGACATGACATGTGGTAAATGTAACACGCTAGGGAGGAGCAGATGGTCTGATGGTTCTCAAAGCTCTCCACATAGGAATCGCTCTCCTGACACATTGAGGTCTGGTATAGACTAACAGATAGAGTTTGATTTTTGTGATTAGTCAACAACTCCATTTATCATTACATCTGGATTAGTAGAAGGCAAATGACAATTCCAAAGACTGTATAGAAATACAGGAAAAGGTAGAGACTTTGCTTTGATATGATTATCAATGATTAAAGGCAGCCATCACATTTCTCTACCGATATTGACCTTCTCAATAGGAATTGTATTGGTACAGTCACTGTATGGCTTAAAATGGCAAGTGCTTGAAGTAACTGATTAACAACCAGAGTGAAACATCCCAAAGTGCTTTCAGGTGTTTTATAATACTAAGTTTGTTACCAAGCCCCAAGAATATGTTAGATCAGATGACCAAAATATTTTTTTAAAAAATGCAGGTTTTAAAGAGCATCTTAAAAGTGGAAAGCAAAGTATGTAGATGGAGGCATTTAAGGAATTTGGCACAGTGGGGGATGGTGGTATGTGGTGGTCACTTGGCTCAGTTGGCTGAATGGCTGGTTTACAAAGCAAGGTAATGCTGTAGCTCAGATTCATTTTCCACACAAGTTGATGTTTCCATGGTTATCCAAGCGTAGGTAAGTATGAGGAGTTATTGGGATGGATGCACATCATAAGAGAGCATGTTGGGTATGAGAGCCATGACATGGAGATGCCGGTGTTGGACTGGGGTGGACAAAGTTAAAAATCACACAGCACCGGGTTATGGTCCAACAGGTTGATTTGGAAATACAAGCTTTCGGAGCGCTGTTCCTTTGTCAGGTAGCTAGTGGGACAGAATCATAGGGCACAGAATTTATAGTAAGACAGCAGTTGTATGATACTTTGATCTTTTACTATAAATTCTGTGTCCTATGATTCTGCCCCTCTAGCTTCCTGATGAAAGATCAGTGCTCCGAAAGCTAGTGCTTCCAAATAAACCCGTTGGAATATAACCTGGTGCGTAATTTTTAATGGATATAAGGGGTCAGAGGGGCTATGCCAGGTTTTCTGACCTGACACCCTTGTCACTGTTTCCCAGGTTATCCACCTGACCTCTAATATAATCTATATACCCACAATCAAATATCTGATATCTGGGCATTATAAAAATTGGGCTCATGGAGCCCAATGTTTTTGTGACTTTTTCCAGACCTAGGAGTCCATTGATTTTGAATTTTGGATCAGCCCACAAACTACAAAACACAAGAATTCCATAAAATTTGGAACGTCAATTAAAAGGACCACATCCCAACCATAGTCATTTACATGTTAAAAAAGTTATGGAGACATATTCAGGCATGAACTGATCGTGTGTCTGAAGGGAGTTGGGAAGCTTACCTACCTGGATGGTTGATGAGTGATGCCAACAACATGAATTCAATTCCCGCACAGATGGAGGCTACCACAAAGGCCTCTGATTCACTACCTCTCCTCTCACCTGGTGCACGGTGAACATTTGGTTAAACCACAACCAGTTATCTCTAATGGGAAAGTAGCCTTATGGTTTGGTAAGACTAAGATAAATTTACCTTTACTTATGTCTGTACAGAAATCATGGAAGGTCTCCTGATCATTGGCAGCCATTTTGAGTTAAAGCCCATATGCCATGTCATTCCTTTATTTTTAATGTAAAAAATATCCATTGTCTTCATACATATACTGCAAGAGTGACATTATTTTTTTTACTTATTAGTAAGTAGAGTGCTTCCACTATTTCAATTTCGGCAGATATCGTTGGTGAAAGCTTCCTCTTGCAATGTTTCACAGCTGAAGGCACAATGCAATGGTTAAATCTGTGGTCTCCTATTGTACAATACATGGATTTACCCACTGAGTCTTCTGGTGAGCTGCGAGGGAGTTGATGTACATATCCTCCTGCATAATTAGCCAATTTAGCATGGCATCAATCTGACTGTTTCAGCAGAATAAATGCTACCTTGTTAGTGGAAGAAGCAAAGAAACAGCAAGCTGTTAATGCAGATGGTGGCCTTGCAGGAAATAAAGGATCTAGTCCAAAAACTTATTTTCCAAAGCGTGAAGAAAAACTTTCAACAAACATTTCGAGAGCACTTCATTAAAACAAAACCAAATAAGACATTTCACTTAATCATGAAAACCTTTACAAATATTCAACATAAAAAATAATGATTTTAATTAAACTTGATTTCATGTAAGTATAGTGGAAATTCGTATTTTAACAATGGATTAATACAAAGAGTATACTGGGTGTTTCTGGTTATGTGCAAATATTGTGTGTCATGCATGCAAAATGTAGTGTTCAGCCATTTTATGCCAAGATAGCCTTCCAAGTTCCTTATGAATATGTATATTAGAGATTTGTGCTTCTATCCCCTGTTTGTATCAATGGTGGGACAGTGAGGAAGACAATGCCTCACTAAGTGGTTGCAATCCAGGACAGAAAGGAAAAGCAAATGCACTGCTGACTGATACAGTGCCTCTGGAAGACTAACACACTTAATTAACTATCTGATCCAAAAAAGAAATTGAGGAGAAACTCAGCATGTCTGTCAGTATCTGTGGAGAGAAAGCAAAGTTAATGTTTGGCTCGTGTGGCTCTTCTTCAGAATACTTTTTTTACACTTAACTATCTTTTTGTTTTTGGTTTAATGTGGCTTGAAATTGAAACTGCAACATGAGATCTTGCTGTGAGTAAAGCTTTCCTGATCTACTTAATGGAACCTTGACCAGCTCAAGTACATTCTACAGCTCACATACAGTGTACCCAATACAAAATTGGTTGTCTCCCAGCAGTCATTTGGGATAAACATAGGGACATAAGAACAGTAGGCCATTCAACCCCTTCAGGCTATTCTACCATTCACAGATTCATGCCTGATCTGTGACCTAATTCCACAGAACTGTGTTTGGTCCAGATCCTCTAATACCTTTGCTTAACAAAAAAATTATCTAACTCAGATTTAAAAGTAACAACTGATCCAGCATCCACTGCCATTTGTTGCAGAAATGTCCAAACATTAAACACCCTTTGTGTTTAGAAGTACTTCTTAACATCTTTTCTGAGCGGTCTGGCCGAAGTCTCAGATTATACCCCCTAGTTCTAGAATCCCCAATCAGTGGAAATTGTTTATCTTTATAACTTTTTTTTTCCCGTTAATATCTTGATGGAGCCAATGCAGAACATATTTTGTTTGCCCTATCCTCTGCGGCTTTGCTTTCTGGAACTGACTTCATGCTGAGCGTTAAATCTCTGGACTGCTACGCAAATCCAATTAAACTTCACGTGAACTCAAGGAGCAACACCACAACCATCAGTTAGGAAATCTGCTCTTAATATTGATTTTATTAAACTCTAGACTTTAATGCTAGCCTTTACTTTGTTACCAGTTGAATACATTAATGCCAACCAGCATTTTGGGGCTGTGTTGAGCTAACACATGATGCTAAGGTCCTCTATTGAACACAATGCAGGCAATATATTCTGCACCTGGGGTTTGGTTTGGTTTTGCCTTGCTCCTCTTCTTTCATCCATTTGAGGAGCTTGCTCCAGTCTATCCTTTTTCAGTTTTGGATTTCAACCCGTTGGAACCATTTCCACAATCTGTGTCATATAAACACGATCACAATGTGTTCCAATTCTTTTTAAAGATGATTGCAAGAGTATTTTTAGATACATAAAAGGTAATAGAGAGGCAAGAGTGGATATTGGAAAATGAGGCAGGAGGAATAATAATGGGGAACATAGAACATAGAACAATACAGTGCAGAACAGGCCCTTCGGTCCTCAGTGTTGCACCGACCTGTGAACTATTCTCAACTCGTCCCCCTACACTATCCCAAAATCATCCATGTGCTTATCTGAGGATTGTTTAAATCTCCCTAATGTGGCTGAGTTGACTACCTTAGCAGGTAGGGCATTCCACGTCCTTACCACTCTCTGTGTAAAGAAAACAAAGAAATAGCAGAGAAACTGAATACGTACTTTACATCAGTTTTCACCATGGCTTCTACCAGCAGCATACTGGTATTTCAAGAGAGTCAGAGCGTAGAGGTGAGTGTAATGGCAATCATGAAGGAGAAGGTGCTGGGGATCTGAAAATTCTGAAGGTGGATAAATCACCCGAACCAGATGGACAATACCCCAGAGTTCTGAAAGAGATAACTGAGAAGATTGTAGAGACATTGGTCATGATCTTTCAGGGATCACTAGAGTCAGGGAGGATCCCACAGAACAGGGAAATGGCTAACGTAACACTCTTGTTTAAGAAGAGAGTGAGGCGGAATACAGGAAATTATAGGGTGATTAGCCTGACTTTAGTCATTGGTAAGATTTTAGAGTCCATTATTAAGGATGAAGTTGTGGAGTACTTGGAAGTGCATGGTAAAATGAAGCTGAATCATATGGCTTCATCAAGGGAAGGTCATGCCTGACAAATCTGTTAGAATTCTGTCAGAATATTAGACAAAGGAGCTCCAGTGGCCATGATCTATTTGGATTTCCAGATGACTGTTGACAAGGTGCCTACTGGTGGCAAGGTGTTAGGGGCAAGGTAGCAGAGGACAGAGAGTGGAGATAAATGAGTCTTTTTCAGGATAGCAGCCAGTGACTAGTGGAGTTCCGCAAGGGGTCAGTGTTAGGATCAGAACTATTCACTTTATACAGTAAAGATCTACATGTAGGAACTGAGGGAATATTTGCTAGGTTTGCAAATGACAGAAAAATAGAGGCAGGGACTGGTAATATTGAGGAAGTGGGGAGGCTGCAGAATGATTTGAACTTTGGCTTTCCATTCTCTGGTTCTTTTTCCATGTCTTCTCAATCAGTTGGTAAAGAACACAAACTGTTTAAATAGGATAGAGGAACAGAGAAATCTGGGGTCGCATAAACAGATGCGAGTACTAATAGAGGTTATTATTAGTAATGATCCTTCAAATATGGTTCATAGTACCAGCTTGTAGGAATTGATTAAATCGTCTTGTTGCTTTTCAAGATCTATTGTTCATCAACTTCCTTTCTGGGTTTTTCCCTTCTTTGCAGGAAGCATAGAACAATTGATACAGGAATCATGAAGTCTCTAAGTTGCTAGTTAAAAGCAACAGCTTGTAGCAAGTGGTGGAAGAAAATAACTTGCTTTCTTCAGACTTTGTCTACTTTCACTGCAGAGATGTCTAGATAGAGCCTGCTTCTTCCAGTTGAGATCTTCTGCCTCCGTATCATTTCAACACATCTTCTGTTCAGCTGCACAAGAGCCAATCAGAGAGTTGTCATAAAACTGATGATCTAGGGAATTCTGCACTGGTCACAATTACACAAACCAATCAGCTATCTGTTGCTGGTCAAATCCCCATTCTGCACACAAACCCTCCAGCATCCGACCTCTCCTGCATGACGATTGAAAAGAGTTGTGTAAACACAACTTACAGTGAGTTCCTATAACTTAAAAGTGGGTGGCTCCAAAACAGTCCTTTTCCATTTTGGTTCATGAACAAAAATGATGAAAAATAACTAATCTATAGTCTTTACATTTGGTGCAGATATTCTGATAACCAAAGAGCCAGATTGGAATTGTGAGTAGGAACTATGGAGAATACCAGTGTACCTACTTTGAAAGAATTACCCAGGAAATTAAATTTTCCAAATGGTAATTCTGTCAATATTCCAAAAGAATCCATTAACATTGGAGAAGTAATTAAATAGTTTCCAAGGACAGGTTAGAGGATTTAAAACTTACTCTAAGTCCTGGATGACTATTAAACTGACATCCTGACTCACCATTGACTCCTGCAACTACACAAATACACCTCCCCTATCTCTTATATTCCTACTGATCCTTGACAACCAATATTCAATTTAATTTGACCCTGTCAGCCCTGATATCTCCATTTGAAAATGACACTTCCCTTTACTGCATACTGGCCACACTCCTGAAAAACCCAACAGAGATAACCCAATCATAACCCCCTCTCTCACCCCACCATCGCCGACTCCCATAGTTACTATGACGATACTTCTTCACACTTGACTTCTTGCAAGGACTCTGTTACATTTTGTCAGTTTCTCCATCTCTGTCAAATCTGTTCCAATGATATCATCCACAGGCATGCCTCTAACATGTCTTCTTTTCTCCCCAACTGAAGACTCCATTCTTAAGCCCCAATAACTTGTTTGGCAGGGCTCTCAGCCATCTTTGACCCATCTCCTGCACTTCTGACTTCAACCCTTCCAGAACAATGATAGAGTTACTCTTGTCATTGCTTTTTGCCCCATCAACCTCTGAATTGCTTGCCATTTCTACCACCTCAAGCAGAATGTCATAATGAAACGTACCTTCCACTCGTCTCCCTTACCAGCATTCTGCAAGGATCATATCTTCATCACACTCTGATCCACTCCTCCATCACTCCTAGCACCTCTATACTCTGACCATGGCATCTTCCCATGCAATCCCAGAAAGTTTCATACTTGACCTTTAATCTCCTCCCTTCTCAGTGACCAGGCCCCAAATGTACTTTCCAGATGGAACAGTTATTTGCCCACACTTCTTCTGCTCTAGTCTCATGCATTTGCTGCTCACAATATGATCTCCTCTACACTGGTGAGACCAAATACAGATTAATGACCGCTTTGTGGAACACCTCTGTCCTGACCTTATGGCTGCTTTCTATTTCAATACTCCACCTTGCTTCCATGGTATCGTTTTTGTCTTAGTCCCAATGTAATATTCCAGCAAAACCCAATTCAGGCAGGATTAGCAACATCTCATTTTCTACTTAGGTACTTGATAGCTCTCAACATTGAATTCAACAACTTTAGCCCATGACACTATGCTCCATTTCGATTCTCTCCTCCTGTCCTGTATGCCCAGTTTTGCTCTTAGTAGAGCTGATCTATTTTCTAGTATTAATACCAGCATTAACATCTGTGTCTGTCCTCCACAGCCATTTGCTCTCCTTCGACCTTTGCTCTGGGCACCCACATCATTTGTTCTCATTCCTTTTGCTTCTCCCCTTTTGTCAACAGTTTAAGAGCCATCATTTTCAGCCCCTCTCGTTTCTGAGCAGATTATATTGGTTGTGAATCATTAACTTTTTTTCTCTCTCCACAAATGCTGTCAGACCTGTCAAATTTCTCCACAACTTTGCTTTTCTTGTATTCTATTTTAATCCTTACTCACTGTTTTTGCTTTGAAACCAACTTGTCCACATCATCTTCCCTTGGCCATGAGTATACAATGTCAAAAGTTATCAATGATTTGCTTTGTAATCCAAGTATATTATGTGTGTGAGAGCTTGTGTGCTTTCCCTGTTCACCTTTCCTTTGTTAAGTTTCTGTTTAAATGCCTTTCAACAGTAATATCTTCCATCTCTGGTGAAGCAGCCACATCTGAAATGTCAGTTTAATGTGGATAAATGTATGATTATCCACTTTGGTGGCAAGAACAGGAAGGCAGATTATTACCTAAATGGAATCAATTTAGGTAAAGGGGCAGTACAAAGAGATTTGGGTGTTCTTGTACACCAGTCAATGAAGATAAGGATGCAGGTACAGCAGGTAGTGAAGAAGGTCTGCTGGCCTTCATAACAAGAGGGATTGAGTATAGAAGCAAAGAGGTTCTTCTGCAGCTGTACAGGGCCCTGGTGAGACCACACCTGGAGCACTATGTGCAGTTCTGGTCTCCAAATTTGAGGAAAGACATTCTGGCTATTGAGGGAGTGCAGCGTAGGTTCACAAGGTCAATTCCTGGAATGGCGGGACTACCTTACGCTGAAAGATTGGAGCGACTGGGCTTGTATATCCTTGAGTTTAGAAGACTGAGAGGGGATCTGATTGAGACATATAAGACTATGAAAGGATTGGACACTCTGGAGGCAGGAAACATGTTTCCGCTGATGGGTGAATGCCGAACCAGAGGACACAGCTTAAAAATATGGGGTAGACCATTTAGGACAGAGATGAGGAGAAACTTCTTCACCCAGATAGTGGTGGCTGTGTGGAATGCTCTGCTCCAGAGGGCAGTGGAGGCCCAGTCTCTGGATTCATTTAAGAGAGAGTTGGTTAGAGCTCTCAAGGATAGTGTAATCAAGGGTAATGGAGATAAGGCAGGAACAGGATACTGATGCAGGATGATCAGCCACTATCATATTGAATGGTGGTGCAGGCTTGAAGGGCAGAATGGTGTACTGCTGCACCTATTGTCTTTTGTCTATTGTCTATTGTTCCTTTACTCCACAGACCTTACCTGACCTGCTGAGTCTCTCCATCAGTGTCTGCATTGGTATTCAGAGCAGAGTATTGCTCTGTTGAGCAATGTCAGTTCCTTGAGCTGCAAGATGGATTGGAAACTATCAATCAAGAGTTTCTTTCTGTTCTTTCATGAGAGATGCTGCATTTTGGAAAGGCAAATCAAGGCAGGACTTATATACTTAATGGTAGGGCAATAGACAATAGACAATAGACAATAGGTGCAGGAGTGGGCCATTCAGCCCTTTGAGCCTGCACCGCCATTCAATGTGATCATGGCTGATCATTCCTACTCAGTATCGGCTTCCTGCCTTATTTCCATAACCCTTGATTCCACTATCTTTGAGAGCTCTAACCAACTCTTTCTTAAATGAATCCAGAGACTGGCCTCCACTGCCATCTGGGGCAGAGCATTCCACACAGCCACCACTCTCTGGGTGAAGAGGTTTCTCCTCATCTCTGTCCTAAATGGTCTACCCCTTTTTTTTAAGCTATGTCCTCTGGTTCGGCACTCACCCAGCAGCGGAAACATGTTTCCTGCTGCCAGAGTGTCCAATCCTTTCATAGTCTTATATGTCTCAATCAGATCCCCTCTCAGTCTTCTAAACTCAAGGATATACAAGCCCAGTCGCTTCAGTCTTTCAGTGTGAGGTAGTCCCTCCATTCCAGGAATTGACCTCGTGAACATACGCTGCACTCCCTCAATAGCCAGAATGTCTTTCCTCAAATTTGGAGACCAGAACTGCACACAGTACTCCAGGTGTGGTCTCACCAGGGCCCTGTACAGCTGCAGAAGCACCTCTTTGCTTCTATACTCAATTCCTCTTGTTATGAAGGCCAGCATGCTATTAGCCTTCTTCATTACCTGCTGTACCTCATTGACTGGTGTACAAGAACACCCAGATCTCTCTGTACTGCCCCTTTACCTAAATTAATTCCATTGAGGTTGTAATCTGCCTTCCTGTTCTTGCCACCAAAGTGGATAATCATACATTTATCCACATTAAACTGTATCTGCCATGCATCTGCCCACTCACCTAACTTGTCCAGGTCACCCTGTAATCTCCTAACATCCTCATCACATTTCACCCTGCCACCCAGCTTTGTATCATCAGCAAATTTGCTAATGTTATTGCTGATACCATCTTCTATATCATTAACATATATTGTAAAAAGCTGCGGTCCCAGCACGGATCCCTGCGGTACCCCACTGGTCACTGCTTGCCATTCCGAAACTGAGCCGTTTATCACTACCCTTTGTTTCCTATCAGCCAACCAATTTTCAATCCAATCTAGTACTTTTCCCTCAATACCATGCGCCCTAAGTTTACTCACTAACCTCCTATGTGGGACTTTATCAAAAGCTTTCTGAAAGTCCAGGTACACTTCATCTACTGGATCTCCCTCATCCATCTTCAGAGTTACGTCCTCAAAAAATTCAAGAAGATTAGTCAAGCACAATTTCCCCTTCATAAATCCATGCTGACTCTGCCCTATCCTGTTACTACTATCCAGATGTGCCATAATTTCATCCTTTATAATAGACTCCAGCATCTTTCCCACCACTGAGGTCAGACTAACTGGTCTATAATTTCCTGCTTTCTCTCTCCCACCTTTCTTAAAAAGTGGTATAACATTAGCCACCCTCCAATCCTCAGGAACCGATCCCGAATCTATCGAACTCTGGAAAATAATCACCAACGCATCCACGATTTCCCGAGCCACCTCCTTCAGTACCCTGGGATGTAGACCATCAGGCCCCGGAGACTCATCAACCTTCAGACCTAACAGTCTCTGCAATACCAAATCCTGGCAAATATAAATTCCCTTCAGTTCAAGTCCTTCAGCCACTGTTACCTCAAGGAGATTGCTTGTGTCTTCCCCAGTGAACACAGATCTGAAGTACCCATTTAATTGTTCTGCCATTTCATTTTTCCCTGTAATATATTCCCCTGTTTCAATCTTCAAGGGCTCTGTGGAGTGTTGCCAATCAGAGAGATCTTGGGGTGCAGGTTCATAGTTTCTTGAAGGTGGAGTCGCAGGTAGACAGGGCAGTGAAGAAGGCATTTGGTATGCTTGCCTTTATTGGTGTAAGAGTTGGAATGTCATGTTGCTTCTGTACAGCACATTAGTTAGGCCACTTTGGGAATACTGCATTCAGTTCTGCTCTCCCTGCTTTGGAAAAGATGTTGCTAAATTACAAAGGATTCAAAAAAGAGGATGCTGTCAGGGTTGGATGGTTTGATCTATAGGGAGAGGCTGAATAGGCTAGTGCTGTATTCCCTGAAGCGTCGGAGGCTGAGGGGTGACCTTATTGAGGTTTATAAAATCATGAAGCATGGATAGGGTGAATGGCTAGGGTCTTTTTCCCAGGATAGGGGAGTCCAAAACCACAGCGCCATAAGTTTAAGGTAAGTGAGGAAAGATTTAAAAGGGACATATGGGGCAACATTTTCATGCAGATAATGGTACAAAAATGGATTTAGCTGCCAGAGGAAATGGTGGAGGCTGGTACAATTAAAGCATTTAAAAAGCTTCCAGTTAGGTATATGAATAGGGGGATAGGTTTAGGGGGATATGGGCCAAACGTCGGCAAATGGGACTAGATTGGGTTAGGATATCTGGTCAGCATGGACACATTGGACTGAAGGGTCTGTTTCTGTGCGCTACATCTCTCTGACTTTAAGATGTAACCATCACTGGCAAGATAAACATTTGCTGTCTGTCCTTAATGGGCTCGAACTAAGTGGATTGTTAGGGAAAATTCAGAAGACTCTAAGAGTTCAGGGTCAACCACATTGCAATGGATCAGGAAGGATGTGTACACTAGACTAGGTAAAGAATGGCAGATTTCCTAAAGTATCTTATTGAGGCAGGTGTGCCTTTACAATAATTGATGGTAGATGTCATGCTCACTGTCACTGAGACCAGATTTCTATTCCAAATTTATTTAAATCGCTTACATTGTACCAGTAGCTGGGGTGAGGTTTGAAACCATGATCCCAGAACATTAGCTCTGGGCTAAGTTATAAGGAAAATACTGTGGGTGCTGGAAATCTGAAACAAGCCCACAGAATATTGGAGACACTCAGCAAGTCTGGAAGCACTGTGGAGAGAGAAATAGAGTTAATATCTTGAGTCTGGTATGAATCTATCACACTGGCCTCAAACATTAATTCTGTTTCTCTCTCCATAGATGCTGCTAGACTTTCTGAGTTTCTCCGGCATTCCCTGTGTTTGCACTAGCTCTAATTTGAACTATTATTTCACTGACATGACACTGAACACACATCAGATGTCAGGAATAAGATAATAAGGTAATAATTACAAGATAAAACATGGCTTGGAAAGGGTGGACACGAGGAAATTGTTTCCGTTAGGCAAGGAGACGAGGACCCGTGGACACAGTCTTAGAATTAGAGGGGGTCAATTCAGAACAGAAATGTGGAGACATTTCTTCAGCCAGAGAGTGGTGGGCCTGTGGAATTCATTGCCGCAGAGTGCAGTGGCGGCCGGGACGCTAAATGTCTTCAAGGCAGAGATTGATAAATTCTTGAGATCACAAGGAATTAAGGGCTACAGGGAGAATGCTGGTAAATGGAGTTGAAATGCCCATCAGCCATGATTGAATGGCGGAGTGGACTCGATGGGCCGAATGGCCTTACTTCCACTCCTATGTCTTGTGGTCTTATGGTCTTATAACATCTTGAATTCCTGCAGGTACCAAAGCTTGCATTTTTTCCAATGCCAAGGGCAAACTGTGTGTCACACAGCCTCCAATTAACTGAAATGTGCAGATCTTAAATTTCTTTACTTCAGCCTGATGATCTACATATTTATTTCTCTGCAGGTTAGGAAAGAAGGTTCTGTCATGACATGTCATTTTCCTGTGATTGGTTACTTTCATAAAGTTCTGTGATTGTTCCCTTCACTGAACCAGATCAGCTCTTCCAACCCATGTGGCTTAGCTGTTGTACGCTGCATTTCTGCTTGTGCATATTTCACTTTGCTGACGGCAACACTCAATGAAAACATGATGCTGTCACTGATACCTCATGTATATCAACTGAGACTGAAGTCTTTGAGATCCCTGATGGGTTATATTAAACTGAAGACAGTAAAAAAATTAAAGCTGTGAGACCAACATAATGAACAAGCTATGTGCGTTTGGTTACAGAGTATGTCTCCCGAATGTGTTATTACAAATTAGTGAACATACAAACAATTAAGAAATGTCAGAGCAAATGCCACAAAGAAGTGCAGAATTGTATAATATGTCCCCTGAGATTTGAAGCATGCTGTGATTGTATATTCATCTATATGCACTGCTTGAGACATTTAGCAGAACCAGTGGCCTTTTATGATTGCTGTTATTACTTCTGTCCAAAGACCCAGTGGAATAGAGTTCTGCTCTCCTGCATTCAGCACGCACCAGTGGCCCTCTAACTCTTTGTTCTTCTTCTGCTGGCAGTCAAGCTTAATATTGTCCTTGTCAATCTGCTTGACTCCATTGGATATCTTTCCAACATGCAAACTGGTTCTTTTATTGTGAAAAATGGTGTTCAAATATTCGTCAACCTTACTCAAGGGCATTCAAAGGAGTGTGATAGATTTAAGTTTGCACACAAGCTTGGTTCGGCCTGCTCTCCAAAAAACAAACGTTTGCATACCCTGGTTTTCCTGAGTCCAATGTTGGACGTCTTTGTCATTTTAAACAGATGTGGTGACTGAATAAATTGTGACCGAAATGTAAAGTGAAAACTATAGTCACCATAATCCTAACGAATCCTAGGGAGTCTCTCTCATGAGAGAGGGATGACTGATGATGGTTTAACCTGAGGGTCACTTTGCCTCAGGCAATGGGGAAGAGGTTGAGAAGAAAGGACCCTGATGGTAATTTCAATTGGTATGGGAATTGAATTTATGTTATTAGAATCATTCTGCATTGGAAAGCAGCCATCCAGTCAGCCACACAAACCAACTCCCATTGTTGACTTCAATGCATTGACTAGTAAAAAGATTATAAACATCAGATGCTGAATTCCTCTGTGTTGGGATTGCTGTGTTCAGCTGGAGTTACCACAGTTAGTCAAGGGTCACAGTCAAAAAGAAAATGGGTTGATCTTCTCCCTAGTAATCTGAATCCTGCAAGAAAATGCAAAGTTGAATGTCAAATGATGAACTGACTGGGCTGTACTGTGATGACAAGTGCTGGCAAATAAGCAGCATTTTAGATAGCACATGGGGTGAGAAACAGTATTATTTTTCAGGATTTTCAAAGGGATGCAGGATTGGAACCTAAGATAGGCAGGTTTTGAAAATTGTTGTCCCGGAAGTTATGTGGCAACCGTTTGTCTTTGGGATAGTTCTGAATTTTCAAAGGACCAGAGGTAGGGAGGATGGAGGATGGAGGAAGTTCCTTGCCTTCACTTAATAGACCCTTAGCCCCTTAAGAAGCCTGCTGAGAACAAAATGAAATGTTCTACACATTCCAATGCATGTTGCCTACATCTATTGGATAGGCCATGAGACCAGAATTAATTCATTTGGAAATGTCCCTGAGGGGAATCTCTGTGGCTGAAAAGGTTCTTTACCTTGTCGTAAAAAGGTTATTCTCCATTTCTTTTGATCTCCTTCCACTTTCAAGGAGCTGTCCACTCAAATTGGCAAAACTGTAACAGTCCCCAACATGGCCCCACCTGCTTTCTCCCACCAACAGCAGGGAGGCATCCACCATCTTGAGCCACTTGGTAAGCCCAATAGGACGCCGAGCTGACTAATTAGCTAATTTGAATTTGGATACTTCAATGGGAACATGAATTTATTTCTGACACTGCATTGAAAATCCAGCCCACAGTTCAGTTAATTCAGTTTCTCCTGCCCAGACACATTCATACAAAAATAAAACACACACACACCAAACCTGCGAGTATTTCCATTATTTTTCATTTTTAGCTCAGACTTTCAGTGTCCGCAGTCCTCTGAGGTTGCCAAATGCTCATTCTCCAGGGCAACATAGACAAGGTGATCCGTTGAGTAATAAAAGCATTGCCAGCCCTGTGAGGGAAATCATATTAAATCACGAGTCACTGAATTTGAGGGAGAACTGAAGAAAATTAGGAGACAGAAATGAAAATGTCTTTTCACCTGATGGCTTCACTTCCCCTTCACATCCCATCAGCAGGAAATTACCATGTGAAAAAGCAGAAAATAGCATTCAAACAATTGGGCTGTAACTATGTGCAATTACCATATCGTTACTGACAAAATAGCCTAACAACCTCAGACAGGACAATTCTGGTTTTCATTTTTTTGAATATTGCTTTGCTGACTAACATGACAAAACCAGTTAACTCAATGAAGCAAGGCAACCTTTAGCACATTGCAACTTCAGCACAATGCCAGGGAAAGAGCAATGGAAGAATCTGTTACTGAAAGAATTAAAGGAGGACCTTTTCTTGTTTTCATTGCGGGATGAGGGCGTCACTGCCTGGACCAGTCTTCATGCTCAGAGGGCAGTTAAGAGTCAACTACTGTGGGTCTGGAGTCACATGTAGTTCAGACCACATAAGGATGGCAGTTTCCTTCCCTGAAGGGCATTAGTGAACTAGATGGGTGTTTCCAAACAATTATGTCATGGTCTTCACTACATTCTTAATTTCAGATTTTTGGTGAATTCAAATTCCACCATCTGCCATGGCAAGATTCAAACCCAGGACCCCAGAACATTAATTGGATTAACAGTCCAGCAATAATAACACTAGGCCATTGGTTCCCTGTAATCTCACCATTAGCTTTTCCCTTCCTGACCTAAGGCCAATCTTCAACAGCTCTGACCATTCTTCACAAAACCCCCAGCCAGTGAATGTCAATTAGGTGAAAGTGAGGGCTGCAGATGCTGGAGATCAGAGTCAAGATTAGAGTGGTGCTGGAAAAGCACAGCAGTCAGGCAGCATCCGAGGAGCAGGAAAATCGACATTTTGGGCAAAAGCCCTCCACCAAGAATGAGCTATAGTCTGTACTGGTTGTCCTGTTTGGATCCAAACTATGCTGGTTTGAATGTAGTCCGGAGTCCATGTGGGATCAATTGGTTGCAGAAGCAAGCTCCGAGGAAGCAGATGTGGCTGTGGTAGTGAGTCTGTTTCAGGACATGGTTGAAGAGCTTCAGGGCAGAGGAGATGAACTGGGGGTTGCAGTGAGAGAGAGACTCACTGAGATATTTGTAGAGAGAGGAGGAGAATTTCTTCACGGTAGGCATCCTTGCAAGACGATTCACAGTAAGGTTAAAATCAACTAGGTAAAAGTGAGGACTGCAGAAGCTGGAGAGCAGAGTCAAGATTCGAGTGGTGCTGGGAAAGCACAGCAGGTCAGGCAGCATCCAAGGAGCAGGAAAATCAATGTTTTGGGCAAAAGCCCTTCATGCAGTGAATGTCAATTGGCTATTTAATCTTGGAGTATGCAGCTGGAAAAGGCTAGCACAACCTAAATTCATGGGTGATGTCCACCATAATCAGGTCACTAGCTACCAATGAGAAAGAGGTAGAGCTAGGTTTTCCTCAGCCTAGATGAGGAAGCAGAGGTATGATGAGGATAATTGCAGCAAGGTATTCTCATGTGGCTAGAGAGGATAGTCTGATTGAATTCAACAATAACTTTCAAACGGTGGTTGTATAGCGAAAGGATGGGTTATCACTTGTAAAGTTAATGGGAAAGAGCAGCTAGGGGAATATCACCATTTGGATTAATCGTCCAAAAAGCTCTGACAGACTCAAAATGCTGAATGGGCAACTGTGTCTAAAAAGGTTAATATTTACTTGAGTGCAAATATCATATGATTTGATGCCACACTATGAGTTTGCTGGCTTTACTGACTGATTGAGGAGAAGACAAAGTCCAGAACTGTCTTTAGCCTTAGCCTTCAAAAGAATAATACTTATGATACATTTACAATGAACATTCTAATACTTGGTAATCACTACTATGCAAGGTTATGATTCATAGTTACATTAAGTACAGATTAATCTATATCCTTTGTGTGTTCATGTCAGTGTGTTTTGAAGACTTCTTCTCATTCCTGAGTGATCTAAACCTGCCTAATTAACAGCATTTATAAGCAGTGTTGTGTAGCTCCATGCAAGTTTGCACAAGGGTCCGGAAGCCCTAACACAACAGTAAGCACAACTGATAGTGTACATGTCATGAAGACTTGGTTAGAATAAAATAGGAGCTGATAGAGGACATTCCCAAGGCTGGAGTGCTTTTAACAGTTTCTCCTAGAGTCACAGAGATATACAGCAAGGAAACAAACCCTTCAATTCAACTCATCCATGTCGACTAGATATCTGAAATTAATCTAGTTCCATTTGCCAGCACTCGGCCCCTATCCCTCTAGACCTTCCTATTCACGTACCCATCCTGATGCCTTTTAAATGCTGTAATTGTACCAGCCCTCACTTCTTTTAGCAGCTCATTCCATACACGACCACCCTCTGTGTGAAAAAAAAATTGCCCCTTAGCTCCCTCTTAAATCTTACCCCTCTTACCTTAAACCTATACCCTCTAGTTTTGGATTCTCTTACCGTTGGAAAAAGACCTTGGCTGTTCACCCTATCCGTGCCCCGCATGATTTTATAAATCTCTATAAGGTCACCCCTCAAAAATGTTGTAATGTTGATTATATTCAAGTAAACTCTCAATTGCTACAGTAATGCAGTAAAACGCCTATTGTTTACTCTACATGACTCATCCAGTTGGACCACTAAACTAGCTGTTATCATCCATGCTGTACTATTTTGGGCTTGAAGGAACCAATGTGAACATGATGAGCAGTAATTGTTGACCCAAGCTACAGTCTAGTGAGCATCACTGTAACTAAATGGAAATAAGAGAAGTTGGGCTTTAGGCCATCAAGAAAAAGCGGGGGAGAAAAACACTGGTGATTGACAAAAAACAGATACTGCTGATGTCTCATAACCTGACAACATCAATCATCACTTCAATTTTTAATCACTAGGTGGAACGTGAGGTCCACACGTGGAAGCTACTTCTGAAACTGAAGTTAATGTGGTGGCAAGCTGAGTGATGCGTGCAGAATCACAGAGGAAACTTGGAATGGCTGCACGGCTGCACAGGGGATGCTGCTCAAAATAGAAGAAAACTTCAGGTAACGATATAGAAAACATTTGAGACCAGACGTGGTTACGCAGGAACAGAAGGAATCCAAGGCAGAGACACAGACTGCACTGTTAGATGGTGATCTGAGGAAAAGGTCCCAAGTCCCAATTGAACTGTTGAGCCAACCAAACATTAAGGATTGCACTTGTTGAAATCAAAAATCTCCTGCATAAAAGGGATAGAGTTATAGAGTATTAGAGCATGCAAGAGACCCTTTGGCCATCGTATCCTTGCTGGTCATCAAGTACCTATCTACTTTAATTTCATTTCCCAGCACATGGCAGAGAGCCTTGTCTGCTATAGATTTCAAGTGTCCTTCTAAGTACTTATTAAGCACTGTGATGGTTGCCACCTTATCAAAATGTTGCTAACAGGGCAGGGCTTACACAGTTAATGGTAAGGCCCTGGGGAATGCTGTTGAACAGAGAGACATAAGAGTGTAGGTACGTAGTTCCTTGAAAGTGGCACCAGAGGTAGACAAGGTGGTGAAGAAGGCCTTTGGCATTCTAGCCCTCATTGGCCAGACCATTGAGTATAGAAGTCGGGCCATCTTGTTACAGCTGTACAAGACTTTGGTAAAGCTACATTTGGAGTACTGCATACAATTCTGATCACTCTGTTATAGAAAGGATGTTATTCATCTGGAAAGGTTGCAAAAAAAGATTTAGGAGGATGTACTGAGACTGAAGGGCTTGAGTTATAAGGATAGGCTGGATATGCTGGGCCATTTTTTTCTTGCTAGGTTAGAGGCTGAGGGGTGACCTTATAGAGGTTTATACATTCATGAGAGGCATAGATAAGCTGTGTAGCCAAGGTCTTTTCACCAGAGTAGGGGAGTTCAAAACTAGAGGGCATACGCCTCAGATGATAAAGGAAAGATTGAAAGAAACCTGAGAGGTAACATTTCCACAGAAAGGGTGGTGCATATATGGAACAAGTTGCCAGAGAAAGTGAGGGAGGTGAGTACAATTACAACATTTAAAAGACATTTGGACAGAAAGGTTTAGAGAGTTATGAGCCAAATATGAGTAAATGGAACTACTTAAGTTCAGGAAATCTGGTCGTCACGGACACGTTGGACTGAAGGGCCCCATTTTAATGCTATATAACTCCATGACTCTACCACCAGGCAGTGAGTTCCAGAGCTGGTAAGGTACAGCTCTGAGGTTGCTGAGCTCTGAACAGTCTTCTGAATGTAAACTGTATTCACATTATGAATAATTGTTTGCAGTAAGGTAATAAAATTCCTTTTGCTTAGTCAACAGTTTGATCACAAAGATGGTTATCCTCATTGAGACTATACCACTCCAGGCCTGAAGAAATCCACACATAAATTGCTGATTGACCCTCTGTGTGGATATTGCCCCTTCCTTCTTTTTAGTTGTCCATGACACAGGGTTTGGGACCCTCTGGTTAGTAAGGATTTGCTCAGCATTTGCTCAGTCGTGGAAGAACAAAGCAACTGTATTGAAACAGTCACCGAACTATTTCTTGCAGTATTACTTTGGGAAGAATGTTTGATACACGCTGTGAAGCTAAGAATCCTACTTTCCATATCTTGACTGGTACATGTGGATCCAAACACTTGAGAAAAAATCTATTGTCAGTTGGTAGGCTGAATACAAAACACTGACAAATTGCTTTAACTGATAAGATACTAATTAATACTCAGATAACTAGATGAAGCAGTGTGCAATGAAATAGCAGGATGTCTAATAAAACTGGAGAATAACATAGAACATAGAGCATAGAACAATACAGCACAGAACAGGCCCTTCGGCCCACGATGTTGTGCCGAACATTTGTCCTAGCTTAAGCACCTCTCCATGTACCTATCCAATTGCCGCTTAAAGGTCACCAATGATTCTGACTCTACCACTGCCACAGGCAGCGCATTCCATGCCCCCACCCCTCTCTGGGTAAAGAACCTACCCCTGACATCCCCCTGATACCTTCCACCCTTCACCTTAAATTTATATCCCTTTGTAACACTCTGTTGTACCCGGGGAAAAAGTCTCTGACTGTCTATTCTACCTATTCCCCGAATCATCTTATAAACCTCTATCAAGTCACCCCTCATCCTTCGCCGTTCCAATGAGAAAAGGCCTAGCACTCTCAACCTATCCTCGTACGACATATTTTCTATTCCAGGCAACACCCTGGTAAATCTCCTTTGCACCCTCTCCAAAGCTTCCACATCTTTCCTAAAGTGAGGCAACCAGAACTGCACACAGTACTCCAAATGTGGCCTTACCAAGGTCCTGTACAGCTGCAACATCACCTCACGACTCTTGAATTCAATCCCTCAGCTTATGAACGCTAATGCACCATAGGCCTTCTTACAAGTTCTATCCACCTGAGTGGCAACTTTCAAAGAGCTATGAACATAGACCCCAAGATCCCTCTGCTCCTCCACCTACTAAGAACCCTATTCTGCATTCTTATTTGTCCTTCCAAAATGGACAACTTCACACTTGACAGGGTTGAACTCCATCTGCCACTCCTCAGCCCAGCTCTGCATCATATCTAAGACCTTTTGCAGCTGATAATAGCCCTCCTCACTATCCACAACTCTGCCAATCTTCATATCATCTGCAAATTTACTGACTCACCCTTCGACTCCCTCTTCCAAGTCATTAATAAAAATTACAAACAGCAGAGGACCCAGAACTGATCCCTGCGGAACTCTACTTGTAACTGGGCTCCAGGCTGAATATTTACCATCTACCACCACTCTCTGACTTCGACCGGTTAGCCAGTTCTCTATCAAACTGGCCAGATTTCCCACTATCCCATGCCTCCTAACTTTCTGCATAAGCCTACCATGGGGAACCTTATCAAATGCCTTACTAAAATCCATGTACATCCACTGCTCTACCCTCATCCACATGCTTGGTCACCTCCTCAAAGAATTCAATAAGACTTGTAAGGCAAGACGTACCCCTCACAAATCCGTGCTGGCTGTCCCTAATCAAGTAGTGTCTTTCCAGATACTCATAAATCCTATCCCTCAGTACCCTTTCCATTACTTTGCCTACCACCGAAGTAAGACTAACTGGCATGTAATTTTCGGGGTTATCCCTATTCCCTTTTTTGAACAGGGGCACAACATTCGCCACTCTCCAGTCCCCTGGTACCTCCCCTGTTGACAGTGAAGACGAAAAGATAATTGCCAACAGCTCTGCAATTTCTCTCTTGCTTCCCACATAATCTTAGGATATATTCCGTCAGGCCCGGGGGACCTGTCTATCCTCAAGTATTTCAAAATGGCCAACACATCTTCCTTCCTAACAAGTATCTCCTCTAGCTTACCAGTCCGTTTCATACTCTCCTCTTCAACAATACGGTCCCTCTCATTTGTAAATACTGCAGAAAAGTACTCATTCAAGACCTCACCTATCTCTTCCCACTCAATACACAGTCTCCCACCACTGTCCTTGATCGGACCTACCCTCGTTCTCGTCATTCTCATGTTTCTCACATACGCATAAATGGCCTTGGGGTTATCCTTGATCCTACCCGCCAAAGATTTTTCATGCCCTCTCTTAGCTCTCCTAATCTCTTTCTTCAGCTCCCTCCTGGCTATCCTGTATACCTCCAACGCTCTGTCTGAACCTTGTTTCCTCAGCCTTATGTAAGCCTCCTTCTTCCTCTTTATGAGACATTCAACCTCCCTCGTCAACCAAGGTTCCCTCACACAACCATCTTTTTCCTGCCTGACAGGTACATACATAACAAGGACACGTCGTACCTGTTCCTTGAAAAAGTTCCACGTTTCAATGACATCCTTCCCTGACAGCCTATGCTCCCAACTTATGCTCCTCAGATTCTATCTTGCAGCATCATATTTACCCTTCCCCCAATTGTAAAATCTACCCTGTTTCACGCACCTATCTCTCTCCATAACCAAGGTGAAAGTCAGAATTGTGTCACCATCACCAAAATGCTCACCCACTAACAAGCCCATCACTTGTCCCGGTTCGTTACCGAGTACCAAATCCAATATGGCCTCCCCTCTGGTCGGACAATCTACATACTGAGTTAGAAAAGCTTCCTGGACACACTGCACAAACACCGCCCATTCCAAACCACTTGATCTAAAGAGCTTCCAATCAATATTTGGGAAGTTGAAATCGCCCATGACTACTACCGTGTGGCTTCTGCACCTTTCCAAAATATGTTTCCCAATCTGTTTCTCCACATCTCTGCTGCTATAGGGGGGCCTATAGTAAAAGCTCAACAAGGTGACTGCTCCTTTCCTACTTCTGACTTCAGCCCATACTACCTCCAAAGGCAGATCCCCCTCAAACTGCCTTTCTGCAGCCATTATACCATTTCTAATTAGCAACGCCACACCCCCTCCTTTTTTTTTAACCACCCTCCCTAATCTTACTGAAACATCTGTAAGCAGGAACCTCCAACAACCATTCTTGTTGCTCTTCTATCCACGTTTCCGTGATGGCCACAACATCGGGGTCGCAAGTACCAATCCATGCCTTAACTTCACCCACCTTATTTCTGATACTCCTTGTGCTGAAGTAGTCACACTTGAACCCATCTCCGTGTCTGCAAGTATCCCCTGTCAGTGCTACCTTCTCCACAGCCTCCCTACATTCTTGGACATCCTGAAAAACAGCTAACCTCCTTCCTGGACTACAAGTCCAGATCCCATCCCCCTGCCAAATTAGTTTAAACCCCCTTCGAAGAGTGCTAGCAAACCTACCTCCCAGGATATTGGTGCCCTTCTAGTTCAGGTGCAACCCATCCTGCTTGTACAGGTCCCACCTTCCCCAGAATGCAGTCCAATTGTCCAAATACCTGAAGCCCTCCCTCCTACACCATCCTTGCAGCCATGTGTTCAACTGCACTCTCTCCCTATTCCTTGCCTCACTGTCATGTGGCATTCTAAGGGGAAGAAGAGTACAATTCCAAAAAGGAATCTGCAGTTTTAAATGCACCCAGCAAACCTGTGAAAAGATGCAGAACTGTCACAATATTTGGTTTTATCTGGTGGAAGAAGACATAACTGGTCGTTCGTGTTTAATGATGACATTAAAAGGTTATGGGTTTCTGTGAAACTTCCACACATGGGTGAGATTTATTCTACCTACATCATCAAAATTAATGAGGAAGTGCACTATGTAAGTGCAATATGCATACAGTATCTCAATTCTCAAACACTATTAAACAAAATCCAAACACAATGAAATGAACTTAAATTTCCCAGCTAGTATTTTGAATATTAAGCTTTAATAATCATTTCAATTTTTCAAATATCTTATTAACTACCAGTCTTTGTATTTCTGTAGTAAGAATTTTATAATATAGTTCTTGATTCTGGCAATTGTCTTGTGAATTGGTAGATGCATTGACATGAAACCTGTGGCTTGGACAGACTGAGAGATGGTTATCTTCCCATTTCTGGCTTGTCATGGTTTCTTCTGTCTCAAGAGTGACTGCAGCCTGACTCTGGTAGGTTTCTGAAAACTTGTCCATTTACGCTATTGAGCATTGTTATATTATGTCTATCAGCTAGTTTGCAATATACCTTTAAGAGACATAGGGTCATGATGTTATCACCAGGTCAATAGCATGTGACCTGATGGTATATTATTCTCAGTCTCTTGTCGTAATGGGACCAGTTTGCTACTGAATTGCTCAATAGCAGCCCAGAACCCACAGTGCTTGTCATTGTAATAGGTGCAGATTCCAGGATTTGTTACAAAGGTCAACGAAATCTTTCAGTTCTATGTTACTAATGTCATAGCTTGATGTTGTGTGAGCGAATGTAAATATTGCCTCTTCAGGTACAAATACCCTGCTGGATTGTGAGGGCAAATCAGTTTGTACATAGTATATAATATTATTCTTGATCTGTAATTATTTGTACAATAATAGTTAATCTTTTCTCTGGCCTCATTGTGGACTCAAACTCCCACCCTCACCATGGACTCCACTCCCGGCCTCAGCATGATCTCTCCGATCAGCCTCAGCATGGAGTCTCGTACTGGCCTCAAGTGAGGACTCAAACCCCTGGCCTCAACGTGGACTTAAACTCCCGGCCTCAGCATGGACTGTCTGACCAGCCCCAGCACGGACTCACTTACCGGTCTCAGCAAGGACTTGTGAGAAATGAAGCTCATTGACAAATAATGTTAGTCCGAGTCAAATTCCGAAGCAGTCTTTATTCATACGTTCTCGCAACAGCGGGTGTCCAAAAAGTAGGCACACCCTGGAATAATATCAGTACGTTTTTATACAGTTTCTGTGAGTCTTTCGGTACTTCCCCTTTTACTTTATTGGCTTAGCATGCAAAGCATCAAACCTATCACAAGTATTCATAACTATCCGCCTTTGTTTACTTCACCCCTTACTCATTCTTCAGCGCCCCTTACCCATGTTCATTTCTTGCCTTATTTGGTTATCCTTATTCTATCCAGTTCTGTGCTCGTGACAAATTGCAGCTGCTAGTCTAACCATTTACCACATCCCTCGTGGTCTATTGTGAGCGTGTACCCACCCCACTCCCTCCACCTTTCACTGCTAGCCGAGACTTATGATTTCTGCTGAAGCAATCCTGAGTCTTATGACTTCTGCGTACATGATTTCTGCATTATGGCTTCTGCTAAAGCAACATTTCCTCCCCGATAGCCCACACTAAGTCCTATGACTTCTGAGTTTGTGATTTCTGCAGAAGCAACACTTACACACAATTTTCACAAACATATTTTCCACAGACTCAAACCCCCGGCCTCAGCATGAACTCTTGTACCAGCCTCAGCATGGACTCAAACCCCCGGCCTCAGCATGAACTCTTGTACCAGCCTCAGCATGGACTCAAACCCCCGGCCTCAGCATGAACTCAAACCCCCGGCCTCAGCATGAACTCAAACCCCGGCCTCAGCATGAACTCAAACCCCCGGCCTCAGCATGGACTCAAACTCCCGGCCTCAGCATGAACTCAAACTCCTGGCCTCAGTGTGGACTCAAACCCCGGCCTCAGCATGGACTCTTGTACCAGCCTCAGCATGGACTCAAACGCCTGGCCTCAGCGTGGACTCAAACTTCCAACTTCAGTGTGGACTCAAACTCCTGGCCTCAGCAATTGACTCTATCACAGCCAAATTCAGCCTCAAGGTGAAGCCCAGTGTAATTTGATTTGGAAGGTCTGTTACCATGAACTTTTATTGATCTATTTTTCTAATTTATTGCTGGACTTCTTTTTCTTTATTTTTCTAATTTGTTTTCCTAAGAATTTGTATTTAATCTGTACATGGGTACTTAGGTACCCAAGATGGTGCTGTAAATAGTGACTTGTAAACATTTCACTGTACTGCTATGAGTACATGTGACAGTAAAGCTAACTCTAATTCTTCACAGTCTCTTACACATGATATTACATGATTACATACATCGACATTTATTATCACACTCATTCACATATGCCACGGCCATAAACTCTAGCACTGCCTCTCAAAACTCATGTGTCTTCCTTTATCCTTTAAGGCATTCATTAAAACCCAGCAGGTTTCAGGGGCGCCAGCTGTCCTCATATCTCTTTGGTGGAGGTTTTACTAAGTCCTAGCTGTTAATCTTCTTTTGCAGCACATTGAGAATTTTAATTTTACTTTATTAAAGACACTAAAAGAATTTAAACTGTATGGTGCTCAATTATAGACTATCTCTGTATCATATACAAAATCATGGACATGTCTTATATCAAGAATTTTTCTGCTTAAAGAAAATAAGGTTTTTCAGGCATTTTCAAATTTATTTTGGTTTTGATTGATGTAATTAAGGAGAAACATTTTCGGTGACAGCAAGATTCCTGAGTTAGGAGGACAGATTTAACATGACTAATAACGGAACTGGAGGTGAAATGATGAAACACGTTTTGATTTGGGACATACCACCTCAAAACAATTGCAAAAAAAAAGGGTGGTATGGCGGCTCAGTGGTTAGCATTGCTGCCTCACACCGCCAGGAATCTGGGTTCGATTCCAGCCTCAAGCAACTATCTGTGTGGAGGTTGCACATTCTCCCTGAATCTGCGTGAGTTTCCTCCAGGTGCTCTGGTTTCCTCCCACAGTCCAAAGATGTGCACGCTAGGTGAATTGGCCATGCTAAATTGTCCATCGTGTTCAGGGATGTGTATGTTCGATGCTTTAGTTATGGAAATGTAGAGTAATAACATAGGGGAATGGATCTGAGTGGGATACACTGCGGAGGGTTGGTGTGGATTTGTTGCGCCGAATGGCCTGCTTCCACATTGTAGGGGTTGAAAGGTTTGAAAGGTAAAGGATTCTGTATTACCATCCAAAATGCATTTGGATAAATACTAGACAGCAAAAGAAATGGGCTAGGGTAAAATGGATAGTTCTACCAATGGGCTGAATGGCCTCCTTCTGCACTGTATCATTCTGCAATAATGGACAGGAATGAAGACCCTGGATCATGAGCTGATAGTTTGTGAACTGGCAAAGTAGAGTAATATCCGAAATGTATGTCATTGAATTTTAAAATAACTGGAGTTAAAATGGAAGCTTTCTTCTCTTACTCGCGTTTAAAAATGGAGACCAGGAAAAGTATTGCCCAAAGAGCCATTCCCAATTGATTAATTTGGGGATTAATTTGGACATTGTGGCTTTGTTTCAGCTGCCAATTAAACTGCACAGTCAAGGCACTAACAGCTCTTTGAAGTGCAGATCAAGTTTGAGTCACAGCTCATCAGCATTCTATATGGATTCTGCTACTGTGTCTTTTATCATGAATGATTGACACCTCCGATTTCAGAGGCTTTTAGACTGATTAAGCACTGGTGAGTTCCTCCAGAATTTTCATCCTTGGTTGAAAAATATCTGAACTCAGTGGATTGATTGGGATTTTCAACTTTCAACATAAAACATTTGGAAGTCTTTGAGACAAACTTGACTTTTCATTCAAAAGTCTTGTCATTTAGTAAATTCCATTATACAAATTCTCAAAAGAGTATTTTAACTCATTATCAGCTGATTTAAATTTACATTGTGTTGTGATTTAAGGTCTTGTTTTATCATTTGACATCTGTGCATCTATTAACCTGTAATTTCTCTTTGTTTCAGCTTGTGTAGATGGATTTGACAACAGAGTATCTTTTATTTCTTAAGGGAAGTGCAAAAGCATTGTTGGCAGTGATCTCTCATGAGCTTGTTGTTACTTTTGGTATAACTAACTCATCAACGACACGAACAAATGTGCAGCATTTAGATCTATAACACTCAGTCCCATGTGGACAGACAACCAGGTTGAAGCAGACCCCAGGAACAAAGTCTGTCCGTCATGGGAGAGAGGGAGTGTGAGAAACCATCGAGATAGAGCTGGGCCCCACTGCAATGATTCCTGGTTCTTAACATGCACAGAGAACTGTTGTCCTTAGCTCATGTGCCAAGTCCTGTTCCCAAACACAGCATCTGATTTCAACAGAGTTGGGCAGAACGGTGACTCAGTGGTCAGCACTGCTGCCTCCCTGCACCAGGGACTCATGTTCGATTCCAGCCTTGCGCGACTATCTGTGCGGAGTTTGCACACTCTCCTCTTGTCTGTGTGGGTTTCCTCCCACAGTCTGAAGATTTGTAGCTTACGTGGATTGGTCATGCAAAATTGCACATAGTGTCCAAGGATGTGCAGGATAGGTGGATTAGTCACGGGAAATGCAGGGTTACAGAGATAGGTTACAGGTTGGATCTGGTTGGGATGCTCTTTGGAGGGTTGGTGTGGATTTGATGGGCCAAATGGCCTGGTTCCATGCTGGAGGGATTCTATGATACAGGAGCCGCTCAATGGCAGGGGGAGCCTTGAGAGTGGTGGCTGAAAGAGGAGGTCTCTCAGTGGTAGGGGGAGCCTGAAGAGTGGTGACTGCAGGGGGAGCCTGGAGAGTGGCAGCCGAAGGAGGAGGTTACTTAGTGGCAGGGAGCCTGGAGAGCGGGGGCTGAAGGAGGAGGTTACTCAGTGGCAGGGGAGCCTGGAGAGCGGTGGCTGAAGGAGGAGGTTACTCAGTGGCAGGGGAGCCTGGAGAGCGGTGGCTGAAGGAGGAGGCCTCTCAGTGGCAGGGGAGCCTGGAGAGTGGTGGCTGAAGGAGGAGGTTACTCAGTGACAGGGGAGCCTGGAGAGCGGTGGCTGAAGGAGGAGGCCACTCAGTAGCAGGGGAGCCTGGAGAGCGGTGGCTGAAGGAGGAGGCCTCTCAGTAGCAGGGGAGCCTGGAGAGCGGTGGCTGAAGGAGGAGGCCACTCAGTAGCAGGGGAGCCTGGAGAGCGGTAGCTGAAGGAGGAGACCTGTCAGTGGCTGGAACGCCATGACAAACCAGACACGGCCCCAACCCAGCCCTGAATCTCCTGGTGAATGAGGAGCTGGTGCTGGCTTGAGTTCACAGGCTGAGCCAAGACTTCAGGTCTGTGGCTAGGCCCAGGATCCTGAAGGAGCAGGAAGTGATGGACCGTGAACTGGATGCACTCGGAATAGGGAAGAGGAGGTAGAAAACTCACGCATCCGCAGGCCCACGTCTCCAACTTGGATGCAGCGTTACAGGTTTGGTGGCGTGGAGGTCCGTTACGGAGACTCTGGCTGAGATCAAGCAGTGACTACAGGAGGAGCAAGAAAAAGAGAGAAAGATGAGCTCTACTGCAGTAAAATCTTCTATTATATTCAATGTTTCAAGATGGCACCGGACTCCATGGTGACACTTTGTGTATAACATAAAAAAAATTCTCTGTATTTTTATATATATGTGACAATAAATCTAGATCTAGTTTAATTCAAATCATTTTAAGTTGCCGCATTTTTGTTGTGAATATAAGACTTTGGCATTAGAAATTACCCAGATTGTAACCAGTTGTGATACCTTGCTTCATTCCCCAATATACCATAAACTCCAATGTTATGGATCGATGGCCTTGAGGTATTACAATATGTCTGTGGTCAGAATCACAATCAGTTGTGTATTTCATTGCACTTAAATCCTTTGCTATAGTTAATGCTCACTGCTGGTACAAAAAATGATTAAAGCAGAATAATCCTCTCCTGTGTGGTTAAAGCAGCATATATCTTGTAAGGAGTGAGATCACAAGTGCAGGTTCAGATGCTGAGATGTAAACTTCACTCTGATGCAGTATGCCATAACTTTATAACTAAAGTGCTGTCTTACTAACAGTGATGATCAATATTGTCCTTGAAACCTGACATTCAAACTGGAACTTCATTAACAAACATATCGATTTGGACCCCATTTACCAAACTCTCAGAAAAATAACCGGAAATGATATCGCCCACCACAACAGACCAAGACACAAAGACAGAAAGCAGGACAGAACACCAGCACTTCACCGGAGACTCCCTGATGTTACCTAGCATGATGACGAAATGTCTGAGAACAAATCTACCAGCTCAGCAAGCAAACGTACAACCTGATTGTCCTTATGTTGTAACATAAGGGTGATGTTTGACAATTAGGAGCATAAAATAAAACAAATGACTTTTCTGTTTAGCTTCTTTTAATAAGAGAAAATGAGTAGTTAGAAGTGAAATTAAACCAGTTCACCACATATTGCAGTGAGATTGTAATTCATGACTGCAGCTGCATGAGAGATGCACAAATGATAACATTCCAATAGCTACATTTCACATTTACAGATCATCATTTCTCCCAGCTATTTAATTACACCACCAATTGCTGCTGGTTTCTACAAAACTTCTAAGGTAATCAAACCCTTGGGTTGCTGCTATACTAATATTTATTACTTGACGTATTAAGACTTATCCATTTGTCATAAGTAAAGTAATGAATTGCACCCAAATGACTTTTAATATTATGCAGTTTACAAGTTGCTGACTTTAATAACTGTGATCAATTGTCTTTGTATCAAAAACACTTTAAGTTATTCTGTTTTTAGGTGTATCCGAGTCAATAATTTCTCACATTTAATCCAATCCAAATTTTGCAGCCAAACATTTTATCAGAAGATATTCAGCAAGTCAAAATTTCATCTGTGTATTTGTAGGATTCTCAGCGATATAATTCTCTAAAGACGCAAGTGACAGTGATTTCATAAACTTGGAAAAATATCAAATATTAAAATGTATTACCATATCATTGAATGTTAAAAGAACATTCATTCAGGGATAGAAGCTTTCTTCTGTTAACCAGTTTCAAAATGGGGACCAGGATTAGCTTTGTCTAACCGTTGCTGGTTGATTAATTTGGGGATTAGTTTGGATGTGGCAGCTTTGCTCCTACTGCCAGTCAAAACTGCACAGTCAAGGTGCTATCATGTTTTTGAACACTGGAAACAAACCATAGGGAGGATATCAAGAAGGATTAAACATAGGGGAACCGTAAGAGGCACATTCAGAACAGACATGAGACAAGGCGTTCATGCCAAAACATTAAGTCATATAGTTTACATTAGGCAAGATCACAAGCAAATTTTCAAAACTTCAAAAGATCAGACCACCAAAAGGAACAAATACTTGAACATCACACCTATGGGAGTATTTGAAAAAGGATAATTAGCTGGCAATAACATGCAATGCATAGCTGAAATTCGAAAGGAAAACCATAGTTAATTTTCTTTGATTAAGCTATTTTCCATAATTACTCTTTTCACATTAGAAACATGGCGTGCCTCCAGCAGACTGGAAGGCATCTGTCAATACTGAATAAAAGACACTGGGTGGAATCTTACAGTGACCTGAATAATGTGGGGATGACAGGGCCTGTTCTGGTGAAGTGTCATTGGACTTGAAACATCCACTCTGCTTTCTTCCCACAGCTGCTCCCAGACCTGCTGAGCTTCTCCAGCAATTTCTGTTTTGATTCAGATTTTCAGCATCTGCAGTTCTTTGTTTTGTGGCAACATTGGTAACTAGGTGCATTTTGCAGCAAAATCCCTTGTGGCGTGACACAATTCTCACTGGGAGCAGTGAGAGGCCTTGTAACCCTCGTTAACTCTGAATATTACCTCATTAATATGCAGCTTTCTATCCTGCCGCCTGCTGACTAGATATAGGATGCTGAGAATTCCCGACATGGAAGTCAGAGTAGGTACCTGGTCACTCCAGTTAGCCACTTACTCACCCTGACCTCCATCTTGAATACCCAGCTCTGGGCACAGTTTATGGGCAGTGGCTGCTCATATTTCATATCGACGGATGCTGGTATCAGACTCATGCCAGCTTCTCCTCTTGGCACCTGACTGATCCACTTACAGCCCACCTCTATTCAGCAATGTTACACTTTGGTGTCTACTCGCCACTCTTATTGGAATGCCTCAACAAGGACACAATGTTGCAGGGACCAACACCCAGCTCATGCACTAGACCGGACTACATTTCAGGGCTGTGTCCTTGCTGCCTTAATGCACGATCATTTAGTTTCTACCTGTGTGAACACAGCATTGCTGTCTTTCTTTACCATGCCATACCTAAGAATGCACTGCCTAAAGGCTTTTACTGCATCAACGTACTGACTCACTTCACCTGATGAAGGAGCAGCGCTCCAAAAGCTTGTGATTTAAAATAATGTCGTTGGACTATAACCTGGCGTCCTGTGACTTCTGATGTTGTTTGACAGAGGCACAGAGCTAGGCTGCTTGTCAATACTGATCAGTATGGGGAGAGAACATCTTGTTGTACTGTACTGTGCTATGTCAACCTCACATCTGCAGCATGTGACAACTGCCAGTGTGGCAACCACATTGTGTCTGCTTCAATTATATAACCATGTCGGAAGGACTGTGAGGAATAGTCCTTAGTCGAGAGGGACAAAATTCTCGCTGGGAGTGGCGAGAAGCCTTGAAACAGGGACTGTGTCAGTCAGGGGGTCCCAGTATTGTCAGTCCAATGCAGCACTAGCACACAGCCTAAGGGTCTGGGCATGATCAATTGCTCACTTCGGCCATCTCCATCTGTCTGCCTATAATTGGGGTGTGGGCAGCATTCACTCCTCTAGGATCATTGCAAACAGGAACTGCAGGTTATCAGTGGGGCAGCTACAAGGTCAAAGTCAGGGATTATTCAGTCATTACAGGGGCTGACTGTCCAAGTTAGTCACTGGAGGCCACTGAGTGCTGGGCGGGTCTGTATTTTGTGCGTGGGGCAGGGGAAATGGTGGTGGGGAATGCGTATACTTTGGTGATAGAGAGTTCAATCGATTCAATGCTGATGTTGGGAGGCAGAAACCTCAGACAATGATAGAACAATGACAGGGTTGTTTGGGGGTGGGAGGGTGTTGAGGATGGGGAAATTTGATGCGTAGGTGTAGAGGCAGTAATGAATGGGAGGGCATGGGAGGCTGCTGGAACAAGGAGATTATAGTCAGTCACCATCCCAGAGCCCTTGATAGAGAGACAGTGAAGCATCACAGTGTGCTTTACCAAAATGTAGTGCCAGGGTGAGGCAGAAGCATAGCTGGATGTGGTATTCAATGACATGTGGGCATTTGGTGGAGATGAACTGTCTAGGGACAGCAAAGGTAGCACAGGACATGTTGGCGAGTTGGGGGGGGGGGTGCGGGGTTGGTATTTGACAACTGAGCTTAGATTGAAACTGGTGATGTCCACTGTGACTTGAATTCCCTGCCATGACTTGTCGCTTACTAGAAGTGACCTACAAGTGGAAAAATGCCTGTGGTGGACTGAGTCAATGCCAGTCTGATGAGCGAAAACATGCACTCTATGTCTGCGCAGTAGGAGGCCACTGAAGGAGCCATTTCATTAATCAGGCAGAATGCCGATTTCAGTTTCATATCATTTGCAGTCCTATCATCATGCTTGTGAAATGCATGCAGTGGACAAGTATATGAGGTGGAAATGTTAGTCATGAGCAATGTCGACCATGTAGTTGATTCTGGCAAAATTGCAGATAAACACCTCCGCGGAATAGAAGTAATTCCCGGCAATATTAAACAAGGCAGCTGTAAGGCACAGTGAATACAGTTCTTACAAAACATCAAATGATGCAGGGGATATTAGCCTGAGTTTCTCTCATCCTGATTGTTAAGTATTCTGCAACTCTCTCTTATATGCAAAGATAACTTTCCTGGGTAATGTGGGGCTGGGAGGGGAAGGATTCAGTATGCATGAAACGCTTTTACTGGAGCGCTCTGCATTTGACACATGATGGATGCAGCAACTTTCAACCTAAGTACTGATTTAAAAGTGCCATGACAGGTCAATACAACTTCCTCCTTGTCAGGACACTCCATTGTCATTGTATGGAGGTATGTGTACATTTGCCTTCTGTACAGCATGCCAGCACTGACCCTCCTCATAGCTCATAATGTGCACTGTTCCTTATCCAACACAAGTGTGGGTGATGGATGCAGCCTCAGGAGGTGTGGTCATTACAGTTCCTGTTTTGTGACGAAGGTGAAGTGGCTAGAGGACCAAGCCCAGGAGCTGTAGTTACCATATCCCAATAAGGACACTAGTCCATTTTTCTGACGCTTTTGCCTCTATTGCACCTGATCTCTCAATACTACTTCCAAACCCGTGTTTCAGATATGTCCACCTTTCTCAAATGAGAATTCCTCACCAGCGTGATTGACATGACTCTTGACAATCCTATTTCCTGCAGTTCTGCTCTTGCTTCTTTCCCACCTCTTTCTCTTCTACTACCAAATGCTCCTTAAAACTGATCTCTTTGGCTAAGCCTGTGGTCACCAGCCCTGATTTCTCCTCCTATGGCTCATTGGCAAAATATTACTTTTGAGTAGGAATATCATTTTTGTTAAAGACTTTAGGATATTCTGTCATGTAAAAGGTACTGTATAAGTTGTTATTGCTGAAAGGTACTGCATTCATAAAAAAACAGCATTTCCTTCCCTGCTATTTATGTTATATAGTCCCTAGAGTGTGGAAGCAGGCCATTCAGCCCATTGCATCTACGCCAACTCTCCAAAGAGCATTCCATTCAGGCCCACCCCATTGTTGTGACCTTGTACTTCCCATGCTAACCCAGCCACCCCTGGACAGTATGGGCGATTTAGCATGACAAATACACCTAACCTGCACATCTTTGGACTGTGGGAGGAAACCTGAGCACCCAAAGGAAGACAGGGAGAAAATGTGCACACTCCACACAGACAGTCACCCAAGGCTGGCATTGAACCTGTGTCCCTAATGCTGTGAGGCCACAGTGCTAACCACTGGGCCACCGAGAGTCAGGATTTACATCAAGATTGAGGGGGTGATGGGCTTGTAGTTAAGCACATATTTTGAGCTATCACTTGCTGCTCCTCTTCGAGTAGCAATGCTGTTGACCACGTTGGGATAGCACTTGAAGTAATGTCTCACCATGTAATTCTCCCAAATGTTCTTGCAGCGTATCATTTCATCTGTTAACACAATTTACGCACCTAACATATCCAAGTTTGGGTTGGTGTTTGGAAGTTTTTCAATCATTGATTCGTTAAATAGTAAAGTGTCTTCAAGTCTGATTTTTGTAGAAGATCAACAGATTCGGACAGAGAAGAGGAATGCTGTTAGCAAATCTTTTGTTTCTTTTTAATAAAGAAAATTGAAGACTGGCTTCTCTTTCAAAAGAGTAGGATAAATCAAGTAAATGGGTTTGACGCTATGTCTCCTGTAATGCGGTTCAAATACACAAGATGAAAAACCTTTTATTTTGACTGCAGGTAACATAAGAAAGAAATCTTCATACTTGGACTGGGGAGAGATCGCTTCGAGTCCATTATTTAAGGGCCCAAGGAATAGGAGCAGGAATAGGTCACCTGGCTTATTAAATCTTTCATGCATTCAAGGAGTTCAGGGCTGATATTCCACTTCAATTCACTGTCCTGTCTTTACTTGTATTCCTTGATTCTTTTTGAAATCAAAGAATTGATCAATCTCAGTTTTCATTATATTCAACAACTCAACATACACCACCCTCTGGGATGGAGTATTGAAAAGATTTACAACTCTCTAAGTGAAGCAATTGGTTATCTTCTTAGTTTTCAATTAATAATGTCTTTTCCTGAGGCAATGGGTTCTAGTACCAGAGTCTTCAGTGAGAGGAAAGTGTCTCTCAGCATCTACACTGTCAGATCCTCAAAGCATTTTGTGTGTCTCAATGGAATCATCTTTCAGTCTCTTGAATTCGAGAGAATAGATGCACGTTCTACTCGACAGTACCTCATAGGGTTGCCTTTTCATTCCATGAATCGATCATGTTTTCCTCTAACACTGATTGGTCAGGCCCTTCTGCACATATTTAATGTGTACTGTGTTGCAAAACATTTTAAAATATTTAAAAATAACCAAGGAACCAGCATAAGTGGATAGACCCTTCATCAAACTTAAGTCAATTCTATCAGGTATTCTGAATGCCTCATATATACACATTTCATTTTGCTATTTAAAAAAAAATCATTTTGTGGGATGTGGGCATTCCTGATTGAGCCAGCATTTATTGCCCGTCCCTAGTTGCCCCCTTGAGAAGGTGGGGGTGAGCTACCTTCTTGAACAGCTGCAGCCCACCTGCTGTGGATTGATCCACAATGCCCTTATGGAGGGAATTTAGGGTTTTGACCCAGCGACAGTGATATATTTCCAAGTTAGGATGGTGAGTGGCTTGCAGGGGCACAGGAAGGTGGTGATATTCCCATATATTTGCTGCCTTTGTCTTTCTAGATGGAAGTGGTTGTGGGTTTGGAAGGTGCTGACTGAGGATCTTTGGTGAATTCTTGCAGTACATCTTGTAGGTAGCACATACTGCTGCTACAGAGTGTCGATGATGCTTATGGATGTGTGCTGCTTTGTCCTGGAAGATATCAAGCTTCTTGTGTGTTGTTGGGGCTGCACTCATTCAGGCAAGTGGGAGTATTCCATCACACTCCTGACTTGGGCCTTGTAGCTGGTGGACAGGCTTTGGTGAGTCAGGAGGAGAGTTACTCGCTGCAGTGTTCCTATCTTCTGGCTTGCCCTTGTAGCCATTACATTTATGTGGTGAGTCCAATTAAGTTTCTGATCAACAATAACTCTCAGGATGTTGATAGTGGGGGATTCAGTGATGGTAATACCATTGAATGTCAAAGGGTGGTTGTTAGATTGTCTCTTGTTGGTGATAGCGTTTGTATGGTGTGAATGTTACTTGCCACTTGTCAGCCCAAGTCTGGATATAGTCCAGATTTTGTTGTATTTCGACTTGGACTGCTTCAGTGTCGTGAATGGTGCTGAACATTGTGCAATCATCAGCGAACATCCCCACTTCTGATATAATGATGGAGGGAAGGTCATTGGTGAAGCAGCTGAAGATTGTTGGGCCTAGGACACTATCCTGAGAAACTCCTGCGGAGATGTCCTGGAGCTGAGATGGCTGACCACCAACAAATAGGACCATCTCCCTGTGTGTTAGGTATGACTCTGAAGGGTTTGCCCCCAATTCCAGCTTTGCTCGGGCTCGGTTGAATGCAGTTTTGATGTCAAGGGCTATGACTCCCACCTCATCTGTGGAATTCAGCTCTTTTGTCCATGTTGGAACCAAGGCTGTAATGAGGTCAGGAGCTGAATGACTTTGGCAGAACCCAAATGGGCATCACTGAGCAGGTTAGTGCTGAGCAGGTGCTGCTTGATTGCACTGTTGATGACACCTTCCATCATTTTACTTATGATCGAGAGTAGATGGAGTGGAAGTTAGCTGGGTTGTATTTATCCTGGTTTTTTTTGTACTGGACAAACTTGGGTAATTTTCCACATTGTCAGGTAGATGCCAGTGGTGTAACTGTACTGGAATAGCTGTACTGGAACATGGTTGGATTGGCAAGGGCTATTTTTCCTGGAGTGTCGGAGGCTGGGTCAGGGGGGTGACCTTATAGAGCTTTATAAAATCATGAGGGGCATGGATAGGATAAAGAGGCAAGGTCTTTTCCCTTGGGTGGGGGAGTCCAGAACTTGAAGGCATCAGTTTAGGGTGAGAGGGGAAAGATATAAAAGACTCCTAAGAGGCAACATTTTCATGCAGAGGGTGACGCGTGTGTGGAATTGGCTTCCAGAGAAAGTGGTGGAGGCTGGTACAATTGCAACATTTAAAAGGCATCTGGATGGGTAATGAATTGGAAGGGTTTGGTGGGATGTGGCAGGTGGGACTAGATTGGATTGGGATGTCTGGTTGACATGGACAAGTTAGGACCAAAAGGTCTGTTTCAATGCCGTACATCTGTATTCACTCTATGATTCTATGTTATATAACCTCAGCCATCAGGTGAGCTGGTGAGATTATTCTACCAATGCAGCATCAACTTGGATCAAGGGAGTAACAGTGGGGCTAAAATCAACCAGGCAATCCCCACGCTGATTGCTGATGTCACTTCCGTCCTCCCCCCCCCCCCCATCATGGCGGCTTCAACAGCCACCTCCGCCTCTCACAAATTCCTCATGCACCACATGTGACATCACTTCCGCCCCTCACATCATCGTTGATGTCACATGCTCAGTGACTTCTGCCCCCCATACTGCCATGTTTGCCACCACTTCCACCCCCACCAATGCCCCTCACCTGCATTCTGCTGACATCCCTCCCACAGATCCCACTGTCACCATCCCCGTCCCCCAGAACCCTGAGGGGAACACCACCCCTGCTCATGACTCCACCCCCATTTCCCCTACCACCACACCCACTCCAGTTACAGGCTCCACTCCCCCACTCCCAGCTGCACACCTACACCAGTTCCTAGCTCCCAGCCCTGCTGAGGTTTTACCATTCCCCTAGACCTCCCCCTCATTGAGAATGAATGATCAGTCCTCAGCAAAGGACTCACCTTCATCCCCCTCCGCCCATGCATCAATGAATTTAATACACGCCGTGACGTCGAACACTTCTTCCGCCACCTCCACCTCCGAGCTTACTTTTACAATCAGGACTCCCGTCCACCTTCCGAGGACCCCTTCGCCCACCTCCAACACACTGCATCCACCTGAACACCCCGTGCTGGCCTATTACCCACCCTCGGCCTCTTCATTTCGAACTGCCACCGGGACATTAACTGCTTCAACCTGTCTAGCCCCCTCCCCCACTCCAACCTCTCACCCTCACAGCGCACAGCCCTCCATTCCCTCTGCTCCAATCCCGATCTCACCATCAAGCCAGTGGATAAAGGGGGTACAGTGGTAGTCTGGCGCACTGACCTCTACACTGCTGAAGCCAGACGCCAACTCAAGGACACCTCCTCCTACTGCCCCCTCAACCATGACCCCAGCCCCCATCACCAAACCATCATCTCCCAGACCATACAGAACTTCATCACCTCAGGAGATCTCCCACCCACAGCTTCCAACCTCATAGTCCAGGAACCCTGCACTGCCCGGTTCTACCTCCTTCCCAAGATTCACAAGCCTGACCACCCTGGCCAACCCATTGTCTCAGCATGCTCCTGCCCCACTGAACTCATCTCTACCTGCTTCGACACTGTCCTATCCCCCCTAGTCCAGGTACTCCCACATACATTCGAGACACCATCCGCCCTCCACCTCCTCCAAGACTTCTGTTTCCCCGGCCCCCAACGCTTCATCTTCACCATGGATATCCAATCCCTCTACACCTCCATCCACCATGACCCGGGCCTCCAAGACCTCAATATTTTCCTCTCCCAACGTCCCCAACAGTACCCTTCCACCGACACTCTCATTCATTTGGCTGAAATGGTCCTCACCCTTAACAATTTCTCCTTCGAGTCCTCCCATTTTCTCCAGACCAAAGTGGTAGCCATGGGCACCCACATGGGTCCCAGCTATGCCTGTCTCTTTTTTGGCTATGTAGAACAGTCCATCTTCTGCAGTTACACTGGCACCACTCCCCACCTCTTCCTCTGCTACATTGATGACTGCATTGGCACCACCTCGTGCTCCCGCGAGGAGGTTGAGCAATTCATCCACTTCACCAACACATTCCATCCTGACCTTAAATTTACCTGGTCCATCTCTGACATCTCCTTCCCCTTCCTGGACCTCTCCATCACCATTAATGACGACGAACTTGACACCGACATTTTTTACAAACCCACAGACTCCCACAGCTACCTGGATTACACCTCTTCCCACCCTACCTCCTGCAAAAATGCCATCTCGTATTCCCAATACCTCCACCTCCGCTGTATCTGCTCCCAGGAGGACCAGTTCCACCACAGAACACACCAGATGGCCTCCTTCTTTAGAGACTGCAATTTCCCTTTCCACGTGGTTAAAGATGCCCTCCAACACATCTCATCCACATCCTGCACCTCCACCCTCAGACCCTACCCCTCCAGCCGTAACAAGAACAGAATCCCCCCCCTGCCCCAGGTGCTCACCTTCCACCCCATCAACTTTCGCATAAACCAAATCATCCGCCGACATTTCTGCCACCTCCAAACAGACCCCACCACCAGGGATATATTTCCCTCCCCAGCCCTTTCCACCTTCTGCAAAGACCGTTCCCTCCGTGACTACCTGGTCAGGTTCACCCCCCCCCACAACCCACCCTCACATCCTGGCACCTTCCCCTGCCACCGCAGGAACTGCAAAACCTGCGCCCACACCTCCTCCCTCACCTCCGTTCAAGGCCCTAAAGGAGCCTTCCACATCCATCAAAGTTTTACCTGCACATCCACCAATATCATTTATTGTATCCGTTGCTCCCGATGCGGTCTCCTCTACATTGGGGAGACTGGACGCCTCCTAGCAGAGCGCTTTAGGGAATATATCTGGGACACCCTCACCAATCAACCACACCACCCTGTGGCCCAACATTTCAACACCCCCTCCCACTCTGCCGAGGACATGCAGGTCCTGGGCCTCCTTCACCGCCGCTCCCTCACCACCAGACGCATGGAGGAAGAACGCCTCATCTTCCGCGTCGGAACACCTCAACCCCAGGGCATCAATGTGGACTTCAACAGCTTCCTCATTTCCCCTTCCCCCACCTCACCCCAGTTCCAAACTTCCAGCTCAGCACTGTCCCCATGACTTGTCCTACCGGTCTATCTTCTTTTCCACCTATCCACTCCACCCTTCTCTCTGACCTATCAACTTCATCCCCACCCCCACTCACCCATTGTACTCTATGCTACTTTCTCCCCACCCCCACTCTCCTCTCATTTATCCCTTCACCCTTCAGGCACTCTGCCTGTATTCCTGATGAAGGGCTTTTGCCCGAAACATTGAATTTTACTGCTCCTCGGATGCTCCCTGAACTTCTGTGCTTTTCCAGCACCACTAATCCACTAACAGTGGGACCAAAGTAGAACATTGACATTAAATTGTTGGAGATGAAGGGAAAAAAGGGCATTTGGTACTACAAGCCTCCTCTGCCATTCAATAAGATTATGGCTGATCCAAAATTCCTCACCAAAAGACTGGCGGATGGTGTCAATCAGAAACAAAAACAGGTTGCTGGGAAAACTCAGCAGGTCTGGCAGAACCTGTGAAGAGAAATCAAAGTTAACGTTTCAGGTCCGGTGACCTTTCTGTTTTTGTTGGCAACATTCCTCACATCCACTTTCCCTTATTTTTCCCATAAACCTTGATTTTTGCTCTGATCAAGAATCTAGCGATCTCAGCCTTAAATATACACAAGGACTCTGCCCCTGCAAGCTCTCTGTGCCCAGGTGTTCCAAAGACTCTCAACTGTCTAGGAAAAGAAATCACTCCTTATCTCAGTCATAAGGTGGTGCCCCTTTATTCTGAGACTATGCCCTTTGGTCCCAGACTGTTCCATGAGGGGAAACATCCTCTCACATTTACCCTGTTAAGCTCCTTAAGAACCCTCTATGTCTCAATGAGATCACCTCTCATTCTTTTAGACTCCAGCGAGTAGAGTCCCAACCCATTTCGCCTTTGTTCATTAGACAATTCCTCTTGAACAGGATTACCTTGGTAAACCATCTTTGAAATGCCACCAATGAAATGATACCTTCTCTTAAATAAGGGGACCAAAACTGCTCACAGTACTCCAGATGTGGTCTCACCAGCAGCTTGTACAGTTGCAGTAAGACTTCTCTACACTTATATTTCAGCTCCCTCGAAAAAAACGACCAACATTCTATTAGCTTTCCTGACTACACAAGATGCTAGCATTCTATCTTTCATATCCAAGTACGCCCCTCCCCAAGTTCCTTTTCATTGCAGCTTTCTGCAGTTTTTCTCCATTTAAATGATATTCTATTCTTTTGTGCTCCCTTCCAAAACGAACAACTTCATATTTTGCCACGTTATAGTCTATTTGCCAATATTTTGCCCACTTGCTTAACCTATCAATATCTCAAAGTAAACGTCTCGCAACCTGCCTTTCCACCTATTTTTGTGTGGTCTGTAAATTTTATTACAGTACATGTGCTTCCTTGCTCCATTTATGAAAAAATGGAGTCAAGATGTCACATTTTTGCAGTAAATGACTCTTTACTTTGCATAGGTTAAAATATATATAGGTAAAAGTATGAGAGAGCCCTGAAGTTAAAAAAAAAGCCTGATTTAGACATATGAGAGATCAAAGAGAACATATGTTCCATTTCTCTGAATTATTTTCCACAGTTTTGAAGAGTGTAGAAATAGAGTTAACCTAAAAAGCTAAAAGATGAGAGGTTTTCAAGTCAGGCACACAACTGTTAGCCTTTCATTAGAGCTTAGGAACCAAGTGGAACATTGCAGAAACCTTATTGTGAATAAGATATTGCCTTTTCAAAATGAAGTGTAGCGACACTGTGATGACCAGCTTAATATTATATGTGGTGTGATGGAGCAATATTGGCAAGCAATTTACAGAATGGCCTCGAGCAATGTGCAACTATGACCCATTAAGGAATGGCATAAGTGCAAATTAAAGATAGCTCACAGCTTGCCTTAGGTTCCAAAGGCAACTCAGCACTGGGTGAGCTGTCAAAATGTAAATTGTGGCATGGGGGGTGAGACTGTTGCGATGATACATCCAAACACGGTGCTGGCATCTGCTGCTGGCCCGTTATGCATACAGCCAACTTCAAAGGGAAGTTAGGAATGCAGCTCCCTCTCTATTTGATCTGGGCTCTGTGTTTATTCAGCAGTAATACTCAAAGTCAAAGCACATGCAGAAAGGATAGAAATTCCCTTTTACTCGAGTTCAGAATTAAACTAACATCCACGCCTTTAGTGGATTAACATGAAGTTTTAAAGAGTCTGAGGGCTTAAAGTATTTCGACAGTTGGTCAAAAAGCCAGTTGGTGAGTGCAGTGAAATTTGAGAACAGCAGCAGTCATTCTCCAGGCAGCAAAAGGCTCAGTTGAACATGAGAAATGATAAAAGAATGTGAGGTGGACACAGATTGAAATTAGAAAAAAATACCATTATTCAAAATAAGACTACTGGACATTGACGACTTGTACCTTTACCTAATAATACGTCTCCGATTCTTCACAAGCGCATTATCAGATAAAATTTGACAGCGAGGTGCCCAGTGGGACAATAAGACAGATGACAAAAGCCATAGTGATAGGTTTTAATGAAAATTGTAAAGCTGGAGAGAGAGTTGGAGAGGTTTAGGGAGGGAATTGCAAGGTTTAAATCCTGGACAGCTTAACATTAAGGAAAGTAAAAACAAAAGATAATTTGAAGGGAGTTGGTCTGTCACTGCATATAAAAATGTAGTCAGCGCCATTAATATCCTTGTCAAAAGCTGGGTCATTACGCTGGAGGGAAGGGGACATAGCTCCAGGAGTACGTAATTGTCAGAAGTAACTTGTGTGCTTCAGCAATGTGATTTGTGGGTGATGGGGCGTTAGAGAATATAATTTACGGCATGCCCTAGTGAAAAATGTGTTGTCAAATCCATTGATGAAGGTTCTGACTCTGCCTGTAGGTTAATAGTAGGTAGGCTGTCTCATTGGCTCTCCACAATCCAACCAAATACCAGGGATCAAGGGAACGATAAAAGCAATTTAACCCTTAGATTCACTATGAGACCTAACAGTCTTACATTTGATTCAAGAAATCTGAATTTGTCTGGAGGCATCTTGAAATTGAAATGGTTACATGAAATGAATGTGTAAATGGGAAACAAAGAAAAATAAATTGAGAAAAGGGGATTAAAAAAAAACACAACCAAAATGGCAGCTCCTTCAGTTTGGAATTGCTTTCAAAACTTTGGACAGCATGTTGAAGCTTTTCATTTCTTCCTGGACCAAAGAAGAGTGACTTGAAAATTATTACCATTGTAAAAAACGTATTCAGCCTTATTTCTAACAATTATTATTGGCTTCCCCGCTGGAAGAGAGTTAATTTGAACATTTCTTTCTGACGAGCGAGGATAAGATTTTCAGCTTTGTGTCGGGATCCAGCATTGGGGTCAAAATTGAAACCGACCCCACAATGCTTCAGTGGAAGTCACATGACAATGACTTTTCCCAACTAGCCAATTCATAGCCCAAGGCTGCATTTAGTGACAGACAGGGGTCAGTAGGAGGCCTAACAACTCAGAAGGAGAGAGCGCGAGAGATAGAGAGAGAGAGCGACCCTGAACTACCCTGCTTTTAAAATGAAGAAGTTAAGAAAATGGACACAGTGACCATGGTGGTGGGAAATATTTTCCACAGGGCGAACTTGAGGTCACAGTAGTGGTTGGATAGACATAGGAGAGTGGTGGAAGCCTTAGGGTATCATTCAGGCTGTTTCTCGACTCCCATATCCTGCTCTCTACACTCACCCCCATCCTGTGCCCTCCTTGGCCCATCCCATCTTCTGCTCCACCTCCACCCCATCTCCCAGCCTCCATCCCCTATCCCTCTCTGTCACAGCGAGGGCAGATGCAGCTGCCATGCTATCCACTTGGCCTCTGATCCAAGGCTTTAATTGGCTTTTTAATTAGCTGATGTTAACAATGGTCTTATTAAGGAATGCATATGTGCAAGATAGCTCACAGCTCGCCTTTGGTTCTGAGGGCAATTCAGCATTTGCCGAGCTGTCAAAATGTAAATTGTGGCATGAGGATGACACTGTTGCGATGCTACATCCACACATGGTGCTGGCATATGCTGCTGGCCTGCTATGCATACAAACAACTTCAAAGGGATGTTAGGAGTGTAGCTAGCTCTCTATATGATCCAGGCCCCGTGTGTATTCACCAGTAATACTCAAAGTCAAAGCACAGGATTGAAAGGATGGATTCCCTTTTTTTCAAGTTCAGAGTAAACCTTACATCCATGGCTTTTGTGCATTGACAAGCAGTTTTAAAAAGTCAGAAGGCTGAAAGTACTTCAATAGTTGGTACGAGCAGGAACAGTTATCCTTCAGGCTGCTAAACTAATTGCGTGTAGAAGACTTACAGTGTGGAAGCAGGCCTTTCAGTCCATTGAGTATACACCAACCCTCTGAAAAACATTTGACCACTCCCCCCCCATTATCTCTGTAACCCTGCATTCTCATGGTCAATTCACCTGACCTGCATATCATTAAATTGTACGAGAAAACCAAGCACCTCTGCAGATGCTGGGAGAATGTGCAAACTCCACACAGACCCAATAGTGGGTATCGAACCCAGGATTCCTGGCACAGTGAGGCAGCAGTGCCAGTCACCGTGCTACCCCATAATACTGCTCAGAGACGTATCGCTGCTTTGCTTCCTATCTGGCTTCAAAAATAGTTTGGGGGTGAGAACGTCCCAAACAACAGCCAATACTGTGTGTGCTTTGATCCAGTCCCCACATGAGGGTGAAAACTCTGTCAAAGAGTAACACCCATATAACAAAAACATTTGCGAGTGCCCAATGTATCAATGACACGATACGCATCTTTAGTTATCTCCATTGAGTGTCATCCATCATTTCGAGGTTGACACTGACTTGGCCTTGATAGCCATCAAAGTCAGACATGTTAATCCCTTATTGCTAAGTCTCTGTCAGGAGTTTAAAGTAAATAAGGTTTCTTGTTCAGCGGGAGATGGAAAACAAGTTTACAGCAAATCATTAAGAATTTCATGTCTCTTTGGAAATTATGAGCTCTTTCACTTGATGAGAGCTAATGGCAAAGTAAGACATTGAACTTGTCCCATGAACTAGGGGGCAAATCTCCAAAGCTATATTCTTAATTAATATGAAATCTGTTTAAAGTTGATATGAGGAAATGAATCTATACTTTTTCATTTCAAATATAGATATTTAAATGACGATCATAAAGTGAATTTTAGCAGGAACAGGTGGGCTAGGATCGAGGGTGATGTTCACATTTTAAAGATCTCAAACCTCATCTCAACTAGCCCACCAAGCCCAATATAGGAACAGGAGCAAGTCATTTAGCTCATTGAGACTACCCAGAAAGTAGACTGAGGGGATAGTAATTGGCTGGGTTGTATTTGTCCTACTTTTGGGTACAGGACAGTCCTGGACAATTTTCCACATTGTTAGTGTTGTAGATCTACTGGAACAGTTTGGCTAGTGATATGGCAACTTCTGGTGCATGTATCTTTTGTGCTATTGTTGGAATGTGGTCAGGGCTCATAGCCTTTATGGTATTTGGCCCTTCCAACTTTTTCTTGATATCATACTGAGCGAATTAAATAGGTTGACACTGGCGACTTCAAGAGAAAGCAGGGATAGAAAATTTACTTGAAATTCTGGCTGAAAATAGATGCAAGTGCCTTAAGTTTTGCGTCGACATGCTGGCTCCCCTATTATTGAGGATGGGGATATTTCTAGAAGCCCCACTCCTGTTGGTTGCTTAGTTGTTCATCACCATTCAGGACTGAACTTGGCAGACTGCAGAGTTTTCATCTGATCCATTGATTATGAGTTTGCCTTGTCCTCTCTATTGTATATTGCTACTACTGTTAGACACGCAAGCAATGCTGTGTTGTAAATTGATCAGGTCAATGCCTCATTTTTAAGTTCATAGACTTCATAGAACTCCTACAGTGTGGAAACAGGCCCTATGGCCCAACAAGTCCACACTGACCCTCTGAAGAGTAACCCATCCAGACCTATTCCCCTTCCTGATATATTTACCCCTGACTAACCTACACATCCCTGAACACTATATACAATTTAGCATGGCCAATTCAGCTAATCTGCACAGCTTTGGACTGTGGGGGGAAACTGGAGCACCCAGAGGAAACCATGCAGACACTGAGAGAATGTACAAACTTCACACAGACAGTCGCCAGATGCTGGAATCAAACCCGGGTTCTTGGCGCTGTGAGGCAGCAGTGCTAACCACTGAGCCACCGTGCTGCCCATGTATGCCTCATACCTTTTTTGGAATGTTCTTCTGAACTCTTCATTCAAACAGTGTAAAATCTCCCAGCCTGATGATAATGGTATAACCGGGGATACACCAGGTTTTGAGGTTTTACAATTATGATGCTACAATGGCCCCAGCACCTTACAGATGCCCAATCTTGAGTTGGTGATTCTGTTTGAAGTCTATCCCATTTAGCATGTGGAAGTGCCATGGAACACAATGGAGGGTCATCCACAATGTGAAGATGAGTCTTTGTCTCTACATTGGCTTTGTGACAAATCATTCCTCTGGTACTATTGTAGGTAGAAGTATCTATGACAAGCAGGTTAGTGAGGATGAGGTCAAGTATCTTTCTTCTCTAGTCAGTTCCCTCACCACCTGGCCCAGATTAGGGTTAATAGTCAAGCTCTTTAGGTCTCAGCCAGCTCGCTCAGTAATGACACAGCTGAGGTACTCTTGGCAATGACCATTGAATTCCCCTGCCCAGAGTATGTTCTATGCCCCTGTGGCCCTCAGTGTTCCCTCTAAGTGATATTCAACATGAAGGTACACTGCTTCATTCGCTGAGGGAAGCCAGTGGTAATCTACAACAGGTTTCCTTGCTCATGTTTGAACCTATTGCCATGAAACTTCATGGATACTTGCCTCACAACTGTATACCACAGTGCTGTCACCTCTGATGGGTCTGTCCTGCTGGTGAAGACAGGCCACACTCAGGGATGGCGATGGTGGTGGTTGGAACAGTATCTGTAAGGTATGATTCCGTGAGTGTGACTATATCAGGCTAGTCCTTGTCTAATTTTGTCACATTCTCAGAGATTTTAGTAATGAGGTCTTTGCAGGGTCAAAAGGGCTCTGTCTGTCATTGATGCCTTGCTTGATGTTGGGTGGTCAGTTCTGTTCCATTCCATTCTTTAGACTTCATAATGGCTTGATCCAATTGAGTGGCTTGCAGAATATTTAAGAATCAACAATATTGCTGTGAGTCTGTCACATGGAATCCATATAATATGGAAGCCAGATTGAAACTCATAGGTTTTCTTATTAAATAACAATGGTTGATATTAAACCAGCTTTTAATTCCGGATTTTATTGAAATCAAATTTCACCATCTGTCGAGATGGATTTGAACTCATGTCCCCAGAAAATTATTCTGTGGTGCTGGATTACTAGTCAAATTATGTAACTGCCTCCTCTTTATGACACACAGCTTCTTCTGAATCCCTGCAGCTCTCAGGAATTTACCAGAGCTCTGATTCCAAGACATAGCTGCTACCAACTCCTCGCTTCTGGCTGATTTCCAACAACAGAGATACCCAACTGCTCTTGACTTCTCACTGAATCCCCTGTTACAGAACTTGTATAATTCAGTTGTCTTTCCAACAGTACAGCTAAAGGTAGGTTTCCCTATCTTGGAGGCAAAAGTGAGGACTGCAGATACTGGAAATCAGACTCTAGATTAGAGTGGTGCTGGAAAAGCACAGCCTGTCGGGCAGCATCCGAGGAGCAGAAAAATCGACGTTTCGGGCAAAAGCCCTCTCTTGATGAAGGGGTTTTGCCCAAAACTTCGATTTTCCTGTTCCTTCGTTGCTGCCTAACTGCCTGTGCTTTTCCAGCACCACTCTCACCTCGACTCCCCTATCTTAGAGTCTACTTCTCTCCCTTGCATGCTCACTGACTTTCTAATTGCTTCTAACCTCTGAAATACTCCGAGGGGGCACTCAAACTGCCCTGAGTGATTTGTTGAAAACTCTACAACCACTCCTGTAACTATTTTAAGACAGAATTACCTGTAAATAATGTACTTGGAACAGCCAGATGTGGCATTGCCTTGCATCTTGGTCAGCCCTGAATTTTACAATCTTAGAGAATGATGGCTTCTGCAGGACAAAGAAAATGCTTGCGAAAAGAAGGATTCATCACAGAGGTAATAGCAGATTTCCTGCCAGGTGCAACTACAATCAACATCAGCAGAATTATAGCACATTTTCCACTGAAGGTGGTAAATAAGTTCAATTTGGCATTTTGTAGCTGAATTGTTCTTCAAAATTTAAATAAATGGAGTCCATTCTTTCAGTTCCCATTGAATGATGTATATAGGTGAGTGGTAAAAAATGAGGTCTGCAGATGCTGGAGATCACAGCTGCAAATGTGTTGCTGGTCAAAGCACAGCAGGCCAGGCAGCATCTCAGGAATAGAGAATTCGACGTTTCGAGCATAAGCCCTTTTGATGAAGGGCTTATGCTCGAAACATCGAATTCTCTATTCCTGAGATGCTGCCTGGCCTGCTGTGCTTTGACCAGCAACACATTTGCAGATATAGGTGAGTGGGAACTGATAGTGTGAATTATGCAGTCATCAATATGGTATGATCTGCGAATTCTGGTAATGTCTCTGACATGGATAAGGAGATGATTAGAGATTAGAAGATAGAGGAGGTGAGAAATCTGAAAACCCTTCAGTCATGAAATAATGACTGTCACAGTGGTTTCTTTTAGTTCACTACTGGGCTCATGCTCTGCTTCTGGATCAGTGGTGCTGGAAGAGCACAGCAGTTCAGGCAGCATCCAACGAGCAGCGAAATCAACGTTTTGGGCAAAAGCCCTTCATCAGGAATAAAGGCAGTGAGCCTGAAAGTGTGGAGAGATAAGCTAGGGGAGGGTGGGGGTGGGGAGAGAGTAGCATAGAGTACAATGAGTGAGTGGGGGAAGAGATGAAGGTGATAGGTCAGGGAGGAGAGGGTGGAGTGGATAGGTGGAAAAGGAGCTAGGCAGGTCGGACAGGTCCGGACAAGTCGTGGAGACAGTGCTGAGCTGGAAGTTTGAAACTAGGATGAGGTGGGGGAAGGGGAAAGGAGGAAGCTGTTGAAGTCCACATTGATGCCCTGGGGTTGAAGTGTTCCGAGGCGGAAGATGAGGCATTCTTCCTCCAGGCGTCTGGTGGCGAGGGAGTGGTGGTGAAGGAGGCCCAGAACCTCCATGTCCTCGGCAGAGTGGGAGGGGGAGTTGAAATGTTGGGCCATGGGGCTGTGTGGTTGATTGGTGTGGGTGTCTCGGAGATGTTCCCTAAGGCGCTCTGCTAGGAGGCGTCCAGTCTCCCCAATGTAGAGGAGACCGCATTGGGAGCAACGGATACAATAAATGATATTGGTGGATGTGCAGGTAAAACTTTGATGGATGTGGAAGGCTCCTTTAGGGCCTTTAGGGCACCACTGATCCAGAATCTGGTTTCCAGCATCTGCAGTCATAGTTTTACCTCATGCTGTGCTTGTTACACAAATGAAATCAGGTGCCCTTATGATTCCGGACATTTTTAATACTGACCGCTGGTTGGTTCTTATTTTAATTTAATTTCCTTTCTTTTGCCTCAGAATTGTAGCCAATTTGATTGACAACATTGTCTTTTTCAAAGCTGTGGCTAGTTCAACTGAATCTTGCTGCCTTGTCAAGAGGTCTGTGTCTGCAGTGTTTTCTCAGCTCGGCAGCATAAACTGCTGGCTTGCTGTACTGGGACCTGGTGAGCTAACACAGTGTCCATCTTCATCATTGTTCAAGATCCATTCAGTAATCATCGCTTAGGGCCCAGCGTAGCAAACCAAGACACCTCGCCTCCTTAAATAGAATCAAAGAGCAGAACAAAAAGGGCGCAATGAGGGCAGTGTCCGATAGGAAAACAGTATTGATTGAATTTAGTGCTGAATTTTGAATCGTTTGTTGTAAGGCCTTGCTGTTCAGTTAAAAATCCTGCTCTGTCACTTGCAACATCTACTTTGCCTCTTGTGTGTATGTAAAATCAGATGTCAGAGGCAGATTCTTTATGCAGAGAGTGGTAAGGGTGTGGAATGCCCTACCTGCTAAGGTAGTCAACTCAGCCACATTAGGGAGATTTAAACAATCCTTAGATAAGCACATGGATGATTCTGGGATAGTGTTGGGGATGAGCTGAGAATGGTTCAGCGCAACATCGAGAGCCGAAGGGCCTGTTCTGTGCTGTATTGTTCTATGTTCTATGTTCTAAAGATCTGAAAAGTATTGAAAACCAGTGGTCAAAATAATTACGAATACCAAGAATGGAAAATTCTGGAGAATGTTTAGAAATTGGCTGGAATGTGGAACTGGATATGAAGTAATGGAGACAATAAGCATCAATGCGTTTATGGGAAATCTGGGTCTGTGCCTGAAGGAGAGAGGAATGCAGGGATATATTGATAGGGAAGGAGGGTCAGGTGGATGGTTGGGCTGCGGGTGGAGACTGATTCGATGCAGGAAAGATGCTCCTGATGGCGAGGAAGTCCAGAAGCAAGGGGGCATCATTTAAGGTTAAGGGGTAAATGTTTTAGGACTGGGATAAGGAGCCATTTCTTCACTCAGAGAGTGGTGAGCCTCTGGAGTTCACTATTACAGAAAATGGTTGAGGCGAAAACATTGTGTTTTAAAGAAGGAGATAGATTCATCTCTTGTGGCTAAAAGGATTAAGAGATATGGAGGGAGGATGGGATGAGGGTCTTGAGCTCGATGATCAGCCATGAACATAATGAACAGTAGGCAAGGCTCAATAAGTAGAAAAGACTATCATTTGGGGTGGTTAGCACTACTGCCTCACAGCGCCAGGGATCCGGGTTCGATCTAGCCTCAGACAACTGTCTGTGGGGAGTTTGCACATTCTCCCTGGGTCTGCGTAGGTTTCCTCCAAGTGCTCCGGTTTCCATCCACAATCTAAAGATGCGCAGGTTAGGTGAATTGGCCATGCTAGGTTGCCCACAGCATTAGGTGCATTAGTCAGCGGCAAATGTAGGGGAATGGGTCTGGGTGGGTTACTCTGTGGAGGGTTGGTGTGGACTTGTTTGGCTGAAAGGCCTGTTTCCATACTGCAGGGAATTTAACCTACTCTTGTATCTTTTATGCTTATATTTTTCAATGTTTATGTGTTATAAATTCAATGCCTGAAACTTCCAAGATTTACTTGGTCCCAGCATTCTGTCTCTGGTTTTTCATTTACACCAGCACTGTTGGTGGCCCTTCTTCACTGCTCACTTTCTCAAGATCTGCCTGAAAAGAGTCATAATGTGCCTGCCACCTCCATGGTGTCTGTACATTTGTTATGTGAGCATCTCCCTATGCTAATGCCTGTCCACACAACGTAGCCAACATCTACTGCCATCTGTTCCCACTATCTCCTTTGTAAACCTGATGCCAGAGCTTTCATCCTTGAATTACCTTAGCAACTCATTCCTTGCCTCCCTATGTTTTCCTTTCATGAACACTAGCTGTCATTCTCATAATTAATTAACTCTCCCTCTTTCCATGACTTTCCCCCTAATTTTTCTGGCATTCATTCAATTTTACTCTTGTTTTCAAATGGCATGAGCTTTTCTTTATCCCTCTCATGAAAGATTACTCAATTTATAGCTTAATAATTGAAAAATGGACTTTGTTTTTAAAACTAACATTAAAACTTTGGGACTAATATTCCACTTGAGGTAAGAAATATGGCTGCATCTGCATTTTAGCAAAATGTTTGTCCTACATTTAGAATAGAAATAGAATTTATAATGTAAAATGAAGAAGTATGTGCTGATGTTGCCTCTATAGCTCAGATGGCAAGACCATTGTCACTGTCTAACCTCGCCACTCAGATGTCAAGATAGTCTCAGTTCCAAATCCCTGTGTATTAACAAAACCAATGTGATTTGGAGTTGTGGCAAAGCCAAAGTACTAAAAGAAAGAAAAATTAGCCAAAGTTTCAAATTCCTAATTACCATCAAATTACCTGTGTGGAAAGTATGAACATGCACAGACATTTACCAGGGTGAGAACAAGCACCTCTCAGAATGGAATAGGTAGCCAACACCCAACATCTGGATTCAGTATAAAGATGGTTACATGGGTAAAATGTAGGACCACACAGCCCAGAAGGAGACCATTTCACCCAGCATGCTTCTGCTGGCTCTTTGAAACAGCTTTCCAATTAGATCCAGATTGTATCCTGGCACATGTTGTTATCTTGTTATGAAGGAAACAAAGTGAAATGGGGGAAGCTGGAAAAGCAGATTAATACATTTTCATAGTCAGATTTGCAGTACTGATGATCTCACTGATAACAACACTCAAGGATTTCAGTTACACTAAACGAGTGCAATTAAAGACTTTTGTGAATTTTAATTTTCTTTTTATTGCATTGCATATGAAACAATGATTATGGGAATGGTCTATAATTGTGCTGCAATGATAGGAAAACATTCTTCACCTTTTACTAATCATGGATTGGACTTGATTTCCAAAATGTATTACTATAATGTCAGATGAGATAGTAAAGTGAAACTCTTTAATGAATCTCATGTCAAATTCAAACATAACCAGAGTTCACCCAGTATCCCAGCCAACATTCAACAAGATTAAAGTTAAGTGTGGAGAGTAAGAGAGAAACATTGTTAGCTTGACAACTTTGGGAAGATCATTGAACTTCTTTTGACATTATAGTCATGTCTTTGTAACTCATGACAATGACTACCTCTGCCAACTCTTCCCAATGACACATTGGCACAGAGAGTTTTCTGTCCCTGGTGAGGCAAAAGGATTTGTTAACCATCTGGGTCTGGGGCTTCCAAAAAAGTGTTTGAGAACCTTTTCTGAAACTCCTCTGGGCATCTTCTGGAATCAGGGTAATTTGCTTGCTGACTTCAACCAGAATGGAACTCTCTGTTAAAAGACATTGGCTGAATTTAAATGGTTTTAGCTATGCTTCAGTTGCCAACACTCTTCCTTCTTACCTCCTCCAACAAAAGTATCAAAATCACAGCACACACGTAGTGTTCCAATCCCTATGGTTTGATCAAACTTTTCAGAGCGAATTTGTACACATGTCTGTTTGGATGCAAAATGGGATCTGGAACGGTCTATAAATGTACTGTGACAGGTCTCTAATCTTGTACTTCTATCTCATATGTTCGATTAAATTGTAGATGAAATTAGCTTCTATAGGGCTGATGAACATTTAAAAGTTGAAGTCTTTCACTTCGCAGTCACCAAAGCAATGTTCACTACTTCCCTAATTCTGGATAATATGGAGATAACGCGATTCTCTTGCTGCACTGGACCAGTCTGACGTTTCAGTTCATGACATGCTGCTGTTTGTCAGCGGCACCGAAGCTTTGAGATGTGTCATCAGAAACCATAGAGTGCTGGAGCAGGATTATTGGCAACTCAGATGATAAATTGCTTGTAGTTTTGCAGTTTCTACTCACAGATGAGAAATAAAGAATGAAACTTCACCAAACAAAGCAAGTGTGATTTGTTGAGGATGGGGGCACTGTGATTCATGAAGTTGCTAGCAATTTATAAATACTTCTGTTTATTTCACATCTCATGCTAATTTTCAAACACACATTTTCACATAATATGGCCCCGTCAGTGGCTTGGGGCAAAGGCATTAGTCAAATATGGGATTAAGTCATTCATGTCATAAGAGCCCAGATTTGAGTCTGGGTAGAGCTTTAACTTTTCCTATGGAGGATAAAAACATGAGTAATATCAGACTTCATCAGGGCCTTGAACTGTGAAGGCAAAATACTCCTCCAGGGTTTTTGATAACAATCCAATGATCTCTGTTGGAAAATGGGAGAATCAACTGCATATAGGAATTAGCTCACATTTATGTCTCCACAATCAAATCAACTTCTGATAGGCATTCATGGTCAATACCAGAAAGAAAGTGCTAATCATTTAAAAATAAATGCATTTCAAATGAAATGAATCCCTTCTGTGTAAACTTTCTTGATATTTTAAGTCAGTAACAGCAACATATTATGCAGTGCACTGAGGCTAGTCAAAGACTGCTGACAGTCTCCTGTTGCCAATGAACTGAAAATATTGGCTTTGCAAATTAAATGGTTGCTAGGGACTTGCTGCTGGTGCAATGCTGTGTCTAAGAAATAAGAGCTGCTTGGAGTGTAAAATTTCACTTTAGTGCTCAGATGAAATTACATCTTGATAAGCTGTAACAAATGAAAACCAACAATGCCCCGGTCAGTTGTGGTACTACAGATTACAATTCCAATATGAGGACAAAAGTGCCAATCATCAAGAAAACATACAGCAATTATTCCTCCTGGGATGGCAGTGGAACCTTTAGAGCAGGAAGACAAGAGGTTTAACCCCCCCCAATTGGCCAAACTCACCTACATATGAGAGAGTTGCAAAATGGGTTCCACTGTCTCCCAGAAATAAAAGACAATGAAAATTAATTTCTTAAAAATGAAATGTGAACTTTGGAGGAAATTGCATGCATACAGAAGTTCTCGTAATTAGCTTGCATGTGTTAGAATCTGGCTGCATATCCACATCAACACTGTGACCATCTACTTCCACCTTTGCAACATAGCCTAATTTGACCCATGCATCAGTTCATCAGCTTTAGAAAGCCCCATTCATTAATTTTTTAGCTGAGATTTAGCTATTTCAATACTGGCCTTCTAAGCTTCACAAACCAAAAACTTAAGCATACTCAAAATTCTGTAACTCATCTACTCTATTCACCCATCACCCCATATTGCTATTGAGAGCTGGTTAAGCAATCCTTTGATTCAACACTTTTTTTTTCAAATTGCTTCATCCTCTCAACTCTTTCTTTCTCAATAACCTCTTCCAACCTTCAGAGATGTCTTCTACTTTCCTGATTTTAATTGTTTTACCATTGGTTACCATACTTCATTTTGTGGCCTTTAGCCTTGGAATTCCCTCCCTCAAACCTTTTCACTCCTCTTTCCTCTGTTATGACATTTGTCTTTGACCAGGCATTTGATTGTCTGTCCTTATATTTTGTTATGTGGTTCAGAGGAAATGTTGTTTTGGTAAAACTCTGGGTAAAGCACCTTCAGATATTTTACAAATGAATGAATCTAAGTACAGGTTGTTATTAGCATCCAATAGTAATTATCAAGATCCACATACGGAATGGACAAAAGGAAGAGCTGTGCCTCCTTCAAGTCAATCGATTAGATTCCCTATAGTGTGGAAACAGGCCCTTTGGCCCAACAAGTCCACACCAACTCTCCAAAGAGCAACCCACCCAGACCCATTCCCCTAACTAATGTACCTAACACTACAGGCAACTTAGTATGGTGAACGTACATAACCTGCACATCTTTGGACCATGGGAGGAAAGCCCATGCAGACGCAGGGAGATGTCAAAACTCCACACAGACAGTTGCCCAAGGTGGGAATTGAACCCAGGTCCCTGGCACTGTGAGGCAACAGTTTTACCTGTACATCCACCAATATCATTTATTGTATCCGTTGCTCCCAATGCGGTCTCCTCTACATTGGGGAAACTGGACGCCTCCTAGCAGAGCGCTTTAGGGAACATCTCCGGGACACCTGCACCAATCAACCCCACAGCCCCGTGGCCCAACATTTCAACTCCCCCTCCCACTCAGCCGAGGACATGCAGGTCCTGGGCCTCCTCCGCCGCCACTCCCTCACCACCCGACGCCTGGAGGAAGAACACCTTATCTTCCACCTCGGGACACTTCAACCCCAGGGCATCAATGTGGACTTCAACAGTCTCCTCATTTCCCCTTCCCCCACCTCACCCCAGTTCCAACCTTCCAGCTCAGCACTGTCCCCATGACACATCCTACCTACCTCTCTTCTTTTCCACCTATCCACTCCACCCTCCTCTCTGATCCATCACCTCCATCCCCACCCCTATTCACCTATTGTAGTCTATGCTACTTTCTCCCCACCCCCCCCCTCTCATTTATCTCTCCACTCTGCAGGCACCCTGCCTCTATTCCTGAAGGGCTTTTGCCCAAAACATCGATTTTCCTGCTCCTCGGATGTTGTCTGACCTGCTGTGCTTTTCCAGCACCACTCTAAGCTAGACTCTGGTTTCTAGCACCTGCAGTCCTTGTTTTTATCAATTGTGCTAACACTGAGCCACCATGCCACCCTTGCAGGATTCGAGAAAGTGGGCAAAATACCAAAAGAAAACTGATATTTTCTCAATACGTTATCAGCTAATTTTGTACAGCATGTATGTATCTCAAGTTGATAGACTTTTCACACTACTAATGATATTTTTGACAAATATGGCAAAGCAATCTTGTGCAGACAGAACCAAATGATAAAGGTTCACCTGTTCTCTTACTCATATCCAATTAACAGCTGAAAAAAAAAACAAATTATGCAATGATTTTGATGTCCTAATAAACTTTAAAGTTCATTATTAAATGTGGACCACAATTATATGCTGCACGATGTTGTTATTTGCATAAAATAACCTTAATTATCAAGTTGCTTGTAAAGGGTGCTGCTCAGGTCAATAATTATCTTCTCTGATAATAACTGTCTGTGTAACCATTTATTTCATTCTGCTATCCAATGAACAAGATATGTCAAACTTCATGCTTCTTTACAAGGACACTGTTTTTTCAAAAGGTGAACTTCCAGTGTTGAAGTGAAAGTCTATTCTGTTGATACAAGTTACAATCAAGAAGCAGTCTTTTGTTCCCCAAAGGGGAGTGGAACGCAGGAGTTTACTCCTTCAGAGAAAGCTAGGTGCTGGGACGATTGGAGTTTTCAATTTGCATTTTCACATAACCTTTGATATAGAAAACCATCCCAAAGTGCATGAATACTAAGATCGATAAGAGTTTTGTCACTGAAGGGTAAGAAGGGAATTGGAACTGAGTGAGTAAATGGACTTAAGGTGCAGATCAATTGTGATCAGATTAAGTGATAAAACTGGTTTGAGAGGCTGGCTCACACTGGATCTGATGTTATGGCATTGAGATAGAGGATCAGAAATGGTCATGCTGAATGGTGGAGAAGGCTCAAAGGGCCACATGGCCTTCTCAATAATCCATTTTCAATGCAAAACTGCTCTTTGTGAAGTGGGTCTGAGTTGGCTTCTGATATTCGGCTTTCACCTGATTGACCTCATAATGTAAATTCAATGTAGACACACATTCCAGAGTCAGCCTCACAGAGATATGTGTGTGTGTGTGTATATATATATATATAAATAAAATATATTATATATATTATATAATATATATATATATATACAGACAAACTTGTCACAAGTGTAAAGATTTACTGTTCATATTGAACTGTGCAGGTCACCTGTTTAAAACCTATTTATTGGATACATAAGTGTGACTCGACCTAAAATTTAACTAGTCACAATATATAGTGCCTAGTAACCCTTTACATGATCTCCAGTTGCAACGGACTCCAAAGTTGTGTGCATTGTCTCATCTATACTATATAATTGGTTCTGTTGATACCCATGCTTATTGCTTAATGCTACATGGAACTATTGGCATTTATCAGTGCATTCAACTGCTGATCAGAGAGTATGTGGGAGGAAATAATTTGTAATAATGGCCTCCCCCACACCCTGTACAACATTCTAACCATTTCTATTCCAAAAGCATGGTGACTCAGAGCAGCAGGCTGTGGGCTGTGTGCAATATTCATCATGCTTTTGAAGAATCTTGCAACAGGGGTTGGGAAACGGTGCTGACTAGTGGAACCCATGCCTTCAGGAAGACCTGGGCTTTGGTAGCACTACCTTCTTTGTGACCAATCAAAGCAAGGTCACCTGAAGCAACAGAGTCTTTGAGGAGCTACTACTCCAGTTAAAAGACTGTTCCTTTCCCATGTTTGACATTGATCAGCTTGCTAATGGAACCATATGCATCAATGGGGTGAGGGAACCAGCCTGTGGTTGGATGAGGTACACAATATTCCAACAGTGGTCTCACCAGTGTCCTGTAAAGCTGCAACATGACCTCTCAACTCCTGTACTCAATGCTCTGCCCAATAAAGGAAAACATACCTTCACTACCCTATCTACCTGCGACTTCACTTTCAAGGAACTATGAACCTACCTCCAAGGTCTCTTTGTTCAACACTCCCTAGGACCGTACCATTAAGTGTATAAGTCCTGCTAAGATTTACTTTCCCAAAATGCAGCATCTCACATTTATCTAAATTAAAATCCATCTGCCACTCCTCAGCCGTTTGGCCCATCTGATCAAGATCTCATTTTACTTCGAGTATAGGAGTTGGGGGGTCATGCTGTAGCTGTACAGGACATTGGTTAGGCCACTTTTAGAATATTCTATGCAATTCTGGTCTCCCTCCTATCAGAAGGGTGTTGTGAAACTTGAAAGGGTTCAGAAAAGATTTACAAGGATGTTGCCAGGTTTGGAGGATTTGAGCTACAGGGAGAGACTGAACAGGCTGGGGCTGTTTTCCTCAGGCTGAGGGGTGACCTTATAGAAGTTTATAAAATCATGAGGGGCATGGATAGGGTAAATAAACAAAGTCTTTTTGCTGGTTTGGGGGAGTCCAGATCTAGAGGGCATAGGTTTAGGGTGAGAGGGGAAAGACATATAAGGGACCTAAAGGACAACCTTTTCACGCAGAGGGTGGTGCGTATATGGAATGAGCTGCCAGAGGAAGTGGTGGAGGCTGGTACAATTACAACATTTAAAAGGCACCTAGATGGGTAAATGAATAGGAAGGATTTATAGGGATATAGGCCAAGTGCCGGCAAATAGGACTAGATTAGGTTAGAATATCTGGTCGGCATGGACGAGTTGGATCAAAGGGTCTGTTTCCATACTGTACATCTCTATGACTCTAGGTAAATGGGTCAGTAAATAGCAGCAGTTACCAAGTTGCTGCGATTGCTTATAGCCAATCCCGGGACACGAGGTTTGCATTTGGAGGGGTCAGGGCATTCATCTAAAGGGTTGATGGGATTCCAAAATCCATCACCAAGAGTGCCTCAGCTGCCCTGCTATTAACAGAGCAGGTCAAATCCTAAAAGATGTAGCTGCTAGACTGGGTCTGTGGCAAGTAGTGAAGAAACCCACGAGAGGGAAAGATGTGTTTGACATCATCCTCACCAAACTGGCTGCCACAGATGCTTCTATCCATGACAGTATTGTTACAAGTGATCATTGCACAATCCTTGTGGAGACAGAGACTCATGTTCATATTGAGAATATCCTCCATCATAATGTGTGGCATTATCATTTTGCTCAATATGAGACTTCCAACAGATCGAGCAAATCAAAACTGAGCATCCATGAGGCATTGTGGGCCATCAGCAGCAGCAGAATTATACTCCAACAACATCTACAAATTCATGTCCCATGATCCTCCACCCTACCATTGCCATCAAGCAAGGGGACTCATTCTTGATTCCACAAAGGTTACAGGAGTACATGGCAGGAACAGTGCCAGGTAATCCCAAAAGTCTCACCAGCGCCTTCTTAACTTGGTGAAGATAGACGACTAGTTGCATGCCAAACAGCATAAGCAGCAAGTGATAGATAGGGCTAAGGGATTTCACTACCAGTGGATTGGATCAAAGCTCTGCAGTCCTGTCATATCCAGTCATGAATGATGGTGGATAGAGAAAGAGGTTCCACAAGTACATCATGCTCAAGTAGCCTAATACCTCAGTGTAAACATTAAAGCTGAAGTACTTTGAACAAACTATGGCCAGAAATACTGAATTTATGATTCATCTTGAATTGAGTCACTCCACCCAATATCAAGAAACAGTTGGAAGAATTGGATTCTGCAAATGTTTGGATCCTTACAACATTCCAGCAACATTTGCTAGCACAAATGAAGTTGGTTGTGGCTGTTGGAGGTCAGTCATTGCTGTTCCAGGACAATCCTGCAGCAGTTCCTCAAGATATTGGTATAGGCCCACATATCGGTGTTTTTTTTCTTCACAGAAGGAGTGGGAGCTGCAGGGGAAGTGACGACAACCAGAGGGGCAGTCGGGAAGGAAAGCAGTGAGTATATAAATCAGGAAGGCAGCTAAACCCGAGACTCGACCATTGTAGTGTCTCCCACCCGCCCTCCTCCTCTAACTTCCTAAATAAGTACTCTGTTTTTTTTTAAGGTAAGGATTTTCTATTTCTTTATCAGTGACTGGTTAAAAATTCACTTTTTTGTTTATCTATTATTTGGTTTTTAGAAAAAGACTATAACAGAGAGGTATCAGAAAGTATTTTAACTCAAACCTGTACAAAGTAATAAAGTAATTAACTAAACAGAGATGGCTGGGCAGGTGATGTGCTGTAGCTGTATGATGTGGGAGCTGGCAGATCCCATTGTGAATGGCAGTGACCACATCTGCAGCAAGTGTTGGTTGCTGGAAGAACTCCGGATCAGAGTTGATGATCTGGAATCTGAGCTTCAAACACTGCGGCACATCCGGGAGGGGGAGAGTTACCTGGATGCTTTGTTTCAGGAGGCAGTCACACCTGGGAGATTAAGTAATTCACATTCAGTTAGTGATCAGGGACATCAGAATGTGACTGTAAGTGAGGCAGGTAGGGGCAACCTGAGTTCAGGAGTGCAGGAGCCTCAGCTCTTGACCTTGTCCAACAGGTATGAGATTCTTGCTCCCTGTACGGATGAGGAAAAGGGCTCTGGACAGGATGAGCCAGCTGACCACTGCATCATGGTGCAGAGGGCCATTCAAGAGGGGGGGAGCAAAAAGACAAATAGTTGTTATAGGGGATTCTATAATTAGGGGGACAGATAGTATCCTATGCAAGTCGGATCGGGAGTCTCGCATGGTGTGTTGCCTGCCCGGTGCCAGGGTGCGGGACATCTCCAACCGGCTTGAAAGGATATTGGAGCAGGAGGGGGAGGATCCAGTTGTTGTGGTCTACTTTTGTACTAACAACATAGGCAAGGCTAGGGTGGAGGACCTGTTTGGGGATTATCAAGCACGAGGAAGGAAATTGAAGTCCAGGTCATCAAGGGTCATAATCTCCGGATTACTGCCCGAGCCACGTACCAATTGGCATAGAGATAAGAAAATTAGGGAAGTAAACGCGTGGCTAAGGGATTGGTGTGGGAAAGAGGGATTCCACTGCATGGGGCATTGGCATCAGTTTTGGAACCGGGTGGATCTGTACCATTGGGACGGTCTCCACCTGAACTGATCAGGTACCAATGTTCTAGTGAAGACGATAAATAGGGTGGTCAGTAGGACTTTAAACTTCTGAGCTGGGGGGAAGGGAAAGTGAAAGCAACAGGGAATATGGAGTTAAATGGAAAGATAAGCAACAGGATAGCATATGTGCAAGCAGATTTAAACTCGAGGCAGACTGGGAATGCAGCAAAAAGGAAGGATAACTTAGGGCATCTTATGATTTCCAATATCTCTAATGATAAGAAAGTTAGCATTAAGGCACTTTACCTGAATGCTCGTAGCATACGTAACAAAGCAGATGAACTAATGGCACAGATCATCGTGAATGATTTTGGTGTGGTAGGCATCACAGAGACGTGGTTACAGGGGGGGTCAGGACTGGCAGTTAAACATCCAAGGATTTTCAACTTAATGAAATGACAGGGAGGTGGGCAGAGGGGGTGGGGTTGCCTTGTTAGTTAAGAACAAAATTAAATCTATGGCACTGAATGGCATAATGTCAGATGATGTGGAGGCTGTGTGGGTGGAATTGAGGAACCACAAAGGCAAAAAAACCATAATGGGAGTTATGTACAGACCTCCTAACTGTGGTCAGGACCAGAGGCGCAATATATACCAGGAAATAGAGAAGGCATGTCAGAAAGGCAAGGTCACGGTGATCATGGGAGACTTCAATATGCAGGTGGACTGGGTAAATAATGTTGCCAGTGGATCCAAAGAAAGGGAATTCATGGAATGCTTACAGGATGGCTTTTTGGAACAGCTTGTCATGGAGCCCACAAGGGAGCAGGCTATTCTGGACCTAGTGCTATGTAATGAACCAGACTTTATAAAAAATCTTAAAGTAAGGGAACACTTAGGAGGCAGCGATCATAATATGGTAGAGTTCAGTCTGCAGTTTGAAAGAGAGAAGGCAAATTGAATGTAATGGTGTTACAGTTAAATAAAGGTAATTATGAGGGCATGAGAGAGGAACTGACGAAGGAGGCAGAGCCTAGCGGGGAAGACAGTACAGCAAAAATGGCAGGAGTTTGTGGGTATAATTGAGGACACTGTACAGTGGTTCATCCCCAAGAAAAGAAAGATTATCCGGGAAGGGATTAGACAGTCATAACTGACAAAGGAAGTTAGGAAATGTATTAAAGAAAAAGAAAGATCCTATAAAGTGGCCAAGAGCAGTGGGAAATCAGAAGATTGGGAAGGCTACAAAAGCAAACAGAGGATAACAAAGAGAGAAATAAGGAAGGGGAGGATCAAATATGAAGGTAGGCTAGCCAGTAATATTAGAAATGATAGTAAAAGTCTCTTTCAATACATAAGAAACAAATGACAGGCAAAAGTAGACATTGGGCCACTTCAAACTGATGCTGGAAGCCTAGTGATGGGAGATAAGGAAATAGCAGGAGAACTTAACAAGTACTTTGCGTCAGTCTTCACAGTGGAAGGCATGAGTAATAGCCCAACAATTAAAGGGAGTCAGGGGGTTGAGTTGAGTCTGGTTGCCATTACAAAGAGAAAGTTCTAGAAAAGCTAAAAGGTCTTAAAATTGATAAATCTCCTGGCCCCGATGGGATACATCCTAGAGTTCTGAGGGAGGTGGCTGAGGAAATAGCGGAGGCGTTGGTTGAGATCTTCCAAAAGTCAACGGAGTCAGGGAAAGTCCCGGATGATTGGAAGATCACTGATGTAACCCCCTTGTTCAAGAAAGAATCAAGACAAAAGATGGAAAATTATAGGCCAATTAGCCTAACCTCAGTTGCTGGTAAAATTCTAGAATCCATCGTTAAGGATGAGGTTTCTAAATTCTTGGAAGAGCAGAGTCGGATTAGAACAAGTCAACATGGATTTAGTAAGGGGAGGTCATGCCTGACAAACCTGTTGGAATTCTTTGAAGAGATGATAAGTAGATTAGACCAGGGAAACCCAGTGGATGTGGTCTGTCTAGATTTCCAAAGGCCTTTGATAAGGTGCCACACGGGAGGCTGCTGAGCAAGGTGAGGGCCCATGGTGTTCAAGGTGAGCTACTGGTATGGATTGAGGATTGGCTGTCCGACAGAAGGCAGAGAGTTGGGATAAAAGGTTCTTTTTCGGAATGGCAGCCGGTGACAAGCGGTGTCCCGCAGGGTTCAGTGTTAGGGCCGCAGCTGTTCACGTTATATATTAATGATCTGGATGAAGGGACTGGGGGCATTCTAGCGAAATTTGCCGTTGGTACAAAGTTAGGTGGACAGGCAGGTAGTACTGAGGAAGTGGGGAGGCTGCAGAAGGATCTAGACAGTTTGGGAGAGTGGTCCAGGAAATGGCTGATGGAATTCAATGCGAGCAAATGCAAGGTCTTGCACTTTGGAAAAAAGAATACAAGCATGAACTACTTTCTAAATGGTGAGAAAATTCGTAAAGCCAATGTACAAAGGGATCTGGGAGTGCTAGTCGAGGATTCTCTAAAGGTAAACATGCAGGTTGAGTCTGTGATTAAGAAGGTGAATGCAATGTTGTCATTTATCTCAAGAGGGTTGGAATATAAAAGCACCGTTGTGCTACTAAGACTTTATAAAGCTCTGGTTAGGCCCATTTGGAGTAATGTGTCCAGTTTTGGTCCCCACACCTCAGGAGGGACATACTGGCACTGGAGCGTGTCCAGCAGAGATTCGCACGGATGATCCCTGGAATGGTAAGTCTAACATACGAGGAACGGCTGAGGATCCTGGGATTGTATTAATTGGAGTTTAGAAGATTAAGGGGAGATCTAATAGAAACTTACAAGATAATACATGGCTTGGAAAGGGGGGACACTAGGAAATTGTTTCCGTTAAGTGAGAAGACTAGGACCCGTGGACACAGCCTTAGAATTAGAGGGCGTCAATTCAGAACAGAAATGCAGAGACATTTCTTCAGCCAGAGAGTGGTGGGCCTGTGGAATTCATTGCCGCAGAGTGCAGTGGAGGCCGGGACGCTAAATGTCTTCAAGGCAGAGATTGATAAATTCTTGATGTCACAAGGAATTAAGGGCTATGGGGAGAATGCAGGTAAGTGGAGTTGAAATGCCCATCAGCCATACTGAGTGGCGGAGTGGACTCGATGGGCCGAATGGCCTTACTTCCACTCCTATGTCTTATGGTTTTATGATCTTATCTTCGGCTGCTCCATCAACGACCTTTCCTCCATCATACGATCAGGATTGAGGATTAGATTAGATTAGATTTACAGTGTGGAAACAGGCCCTTCGGCCCAACAAGTCCACACCGACCCGCCGAAGCGCAACCCACCCATACCCTTACATTTACCCCTTACTTAACACTACGGGCAATTTATCATGGCCAATTCACCTGATCCGCACATCTTTGTACTGTGGGAGGAAACCGGAGCACCAGGAGGAAACCCACGCAGACACGGGGAGAATGTGCAAACTCCACACAGTCAGTCGCCTGAGTCGGGAATTGAACCCGGATCTCAGGCGCTGTGAGGCAGCAGTGCTAACCACTGTGCCACCGTGCCGCCCAATGTTCACTGATTACACAATGTTCAGCACCACTCAGGGATCCTTAGAAGTGGAAGGAATCTGTGTTCAAATTAACATGTTCTGGGCAATATCCAGACTTGAGGTGACAGATGGCAAGTAATATTTACCACTACACAAGTACTGTGCTATAACCATCTCCAAGAAGGCATAACTTAACCATTGCTCTGACATTCAATTGCATTACCATCACTGAAAACACATTCTGGAGATTATGTGGTAAGTAGCTCACCTCCTGACTCCCCAAAGCCTGTCTACCTTCTCCAGAGCACAAGTCATAATAGAATACTCCCACTTACTTGAATGAGTACAGCTCCACGATACTCAAGAAATTTGACAATATCCAGTACAAAGGAACTTGATTGATTGGCACCACATCCACAAACATTCACTCTCTCCACCAATGGGATTGCTGAGCAGCAGTACATATTATCTTCAAGATGCACTGCAGAAATTCATCAAGGGCCATTAGACAGTTCCTTTCAAACTCATAAATATTTCCAATGTGAGTGACAAACACAGCAGATATATAGGAGCATTACACCTGCAATTTCTCCTTCAACCCTCTTACCATTCTCTCTTACAAATATATCACTGTTTGTTCTGTGCTGCTGGTAATGTTCCCCTAAGCTGTATGACTATGTGCAGCTGGTTTAATACCCATGCACTGCAATTGGCATCATCACATCTAATCGCAGCATTGACTTCTGGAAATTACTGCCAAACATGGGCCTCAGAGGCCCACATACCAATAAGAATTTAGAAGGAATGCTAGTCGCTGGGTCAAAACCCTGAAATTTCCCCCTTTGAGAGGTATATACACCAAATACATCACAGTGGGATTCAAGAGGGTTGCTCACCAGCACTGACAGATTGGCTAAACGAACATTTGTTGCTAATGTTTTAATAATGAACTTAAAAATATTTATTTTGCAATGCATTTATATAGTGTCAATCAACACCATCAGATGTCCAAGAGTGCAGTACAGTCAATTTGGGAGCATGGTTATCTGTTGTAATGTAGGAAATCTGACAGCTAATTTGCACATAGCAAGCTTCTCCAAATAGCAATTTGATGGTTGGGGATGAATATTGGCTGGAACAATGGAGAAAACATTTCCTAATTGTGCCAGTTGATGTTTAACCTTCATCAGAGAGAGCTGAAGAGATCTTGATTTAATGTTTAATGTGAAAGATAACACCTTTCTCACTTTGTGCACTTGACTACATAACAGTTAGCAACTACATGATAGAGGATCAGTAAAACCATCTGATTTGTAAAGATGAGGTGTCTTTCAAAGAAACATTAAAATGTCTTGAATTAGTCGCAGCTGGAAATTGGCAGATCAGGTGCTTTTTTTTTGTAACTAGTTATGAGCCAGGCCAGACCCCCTCAACATTTCAAGAAAGTACCCCAGACCCTAACTTTTCTAGTTGTGTTAAACAGGTGTAATATGGATATCTCAGGAGGGTCAAATCATTTAGTTTTAAACAAAACAGAATTTATTTACAAGAGTATTGACTGAAACACAAACAAGAGAAAACAGAATATAGAATAACAACCTATCCGAAAACCCAATAGATCATCCCGACTTAAATGATGCTGTTCCAAATACTTGCAACAGTCTCCATAAACACCCCTTGGCATAGAAGGTAAAATCAAACACAGGGTCTTACAGGAGAGAGGTCAGAGAGAGAACCAGCCTGGACCTTCTTCTTTGGATCCAGCAGCTTCAAACTGCCTGACTGCTTTCAGTGAACAGCCACCCCAGGCCAGAGAAAAAAACTGAGCTGGGAGCACTGGCCACTCCCTTGTTATTGTACGAATATTGTATTAAACTTAAAAGTCTTTTGCCTGAGGCAGTATCTGTTAGCTATAATTAAATTGGCCCTAAAACCCATCCAAGCCCCGACATTTGGGAACCTATGTTTTTACGATCTTTTGAAAAAAAAAAGCCAAGGACAACATAACCTTGTTAAAGAAGTAGCATTGTCACAAACTTAACAAACTCTAAGGCAAGGTTGCAAAGTCACTGTGGACTACCATGTCATCAGTGAATGCACATTGTTGTGGCCAAGTCCAAAAGGGTGAATAGAGTTTTCATTTTCAGTCCAGGGTTTGAGGCTTTAAAATAATATACAACTCTTAATTCTGTAATGGTTATACAAGCCATTCAATTCAAGACAAATTAAGGACGAGCAACAATTATTGGGTTTGCTGGTAATGCTCACATAGCATAAATGACTAAAGAAAAATAAAATGCAGTGACCTGGCTCACTTAAATTGTTTTTGTTTCAAATAAAAATCCCAAATACTAAATCAGCCAATGGAGTTAAAGATTAATAGTCCATATATTACACTTCAAGACAACTTAAAAATAACGTTCTTCCTGTTGTACTGATTTTGCAATAATGCTTAATATGCTTTCCCAGTGGACTTGGCATCTTTATCATTCTACCAGTCACCACAAGACAGTCACATATTAACCAGCCCATATTTTCCAAGTCCTTCTCATAATTAAACACTTCCTTTTTAAAAAAGCTGAATTAGAGGTGACTGATGTAATCTTTCTTTGGAAATTCAACTGCAGATAAATATCGTCTTCTTGGAACAAGATAACATCTCTGACAATTTGAATATCACCTTGAACTACAGTAGGACACTTTATCTATTCATGACTTTGGCATTGTCTTGATCCTTTCAACTTGTAATATTGTGGTAGGCAGGTTTTTCGTGTACAGTCATTTAATGGCTGGTACTGACTGCACAACCTAATACAGCTGTATTAGAAAAAAGGAGAATAGATCATGTGATCCTTGTTTGCTGCAGTCCTGAAAATATTCAGTGATTGAGTGTTCACAACTCTTTGGGCTAGGGAATCCCAAACATTCACCATCTTCTTGGTGATGGACTCTCTAGTCATCTCAGTCTTAAATGATTAACATCTTATCCTTAAACTATGTTCCCCTTGCTTAACTCCCAAGAGAGGAGTATGGTCTCTCAGCACCTAACCTCTCAGGCTACCGAAAAAGTTTAGGTTAATGGTTATCAGGGACATGCAGGAAGCTGAGTTGAGGCCATGATCAGATCAGCCATGATCTTGTTGAATGGCAGAGTAAGCTAAAGCTCCAATGATATAACCTTTCATTCTTCTAAATTTCAGAGAGGGATAGAGGGCACAGGGATAAACTTGAGGAATGGGATTGACTGGATTGCTGTACAGAGAACCAGCATGGACTCAATGAGATGAAAAGTCTCCATCTGTGCTGTAATGATTCAATGACAATGGGTCCACTTTACTCCATATTTCATCAAAGGACTACATTCTCATTCCATGAATCAACCTAACGTGTTAGAAATCGGTCAAAATGACCTACTTTAAATTCATTCAAACTATTCATAACTTAATTACTGCTTGATACTTGATCAATATTTAAGAGTCATTGGTGAGGCATGCAATTACTCATGCCTATCACTTATCTTGCCTTGGGAAAGTCATTTCAGATTAATGATAGAATCTCCTATTTGCTTGGCTGGTTCATCATTAGTTGTAAGACATTCGGGACAACTCTGTAATAAATACAAGTTATTTGAAATACGAATAGATTTAAGTTATGATAGTCACATGAAGGGGAGATGATGACTGGCGAGACTCCTAAACTGGAGATCCAGGAAATGTTTCAGAGTACACGGCTTGAATACTTGTCACAACAGATAATGGAATTTGGATTCCATTCTTTTTTTTTAAAAAAGCTGAAATTAAGTGTAAAATGATGATCATAAAGTCATTGTCAATTATTGGGGAAAAACCCATTTTGGTCACAAATGTCCTTTATGGAAGGAGATCTGTCATCCTTACCTGGTCTGGCCTATATCTTACTCCAGACCCACAGCAACGTGGTTGACACTTAACTTGTCTCTGGGCAATTAGGGATGGGCAATAAATGCTGGCTTTGAAAAGCCTAGATCCTGTGAATGAATAAAGAAAAAAGTTCTGGTCAGAAAGCATTTGGAAGTATGGCATTCTGTATTGGGTGTCACAATTCAAGAAAGGTGCATTCATTTTCAATAGGGTGTAACATTGATTAATCAGACTGGTACTGATGCTTAAAGGGTTAAGTTATGAGTTATGAAGACTATTCCCTAGAGTATGACAAAATAAAACATCTCATTTGTATAATCACTGATGCCGATTAAAACATTTTGTCAGATAGACAGATATTTATTTCCTGTGGTGGTGGGAATGCAGAGCAATGAGGCACAACCTGAATACTCCAGTTAGGTTATTCAGCAAACATACACATAAAAAACAGTGGAAATCTGGAACACTCTGCCCCAGGAACTTGTTGAGATGAGGTCAAGTAGAAATGATAAGATTAAGATGGATAAATTTTTGGTAGCATCTGCGGAGAGAAATCAGAGTTAACATTTCGGCTCCAGTGACCCTTCACCAGTTCTGATGAAGAGAGTTCTTATGAAAGGTCACTGAACCCGAAATGTTACCTTTGTTTTCTCTGCTCAGATGCTGCCAGACCTTCTGAGATTTTCCTGCAATTACGGCTTTTGTTTCTGATTTACAGCATCCACAGTTCCTCTGGTTTTTATTATGGACATTGGAGGCATAGTGGACAGCGAAGAGGGTTACCTCAGATTACAGCAGGATCTGGACCAGATGGGCCAATGGGCTGAGAAGTGGCAGATAGAGTTTAATTCAGATAAATACGAGGTGCTGCATTTTGGGAAAGCAAATCTTTGCAGGACTTAGATACTTAGTGGTAAGATCCTAGGGAGTGTTGCTGAACAAAGAGACCTTGGAGTGCAGGTTCATAGCTCCTTGAAAGTGGAGTCGCAGGTAGATAGGATAGTGAAGAAGACTTTTGGTATGCTTTCCTTTATTGGTCAGAGTATTGAGTACAGGAATTGGGAGGTCATGTTGCGGCTGTACAGGACATTGGTTAGGCCACTATTGGAATATTGCATGCAATTTTGGCCTCCTTCCTATCGGAAAGATATTGTGAAACTTGAAAGGGTTCAGAAAAGATTTACAAGGATGTTGCCAGAGTTGGAGGAACTGAGCTATAGGGAGAGGCTGAACAGGCTGGGGCTGTTTTCCCTGGAGCGTCGGAGGCTGAGGGTGACGTTATAAGAGGTTTACAAAATTATGAAGGGCATGGATAGGATAAATAGACAAAGTCTTTTCCCTGGGATTGGGGAGTCCAGAACTAGAGGGCATAGGTTTAGGGTGATAGGGGAAAGATATGAAAGAGAACTAAGGGGCAACTTATTCACCCAGAGGGTGGTATATGTATGGAATGAGCTGCCAGAGGAAGTGGTGGAGGCTGGTACAATTGCAACATTTAAGAGGCAATTGGATGGGTATATGAATAGGAAGGGTTTGGAGGGATATTGGCCGGGTGCTGGCAGGTGGACAGATTGGACCAAAGGGTCTGTTTCCATGCTGTACATCTCTATGACTCTATGATATATTTTTGTTAGGTAAGGATATTAGATTAAATGGTATTAAGATACAAATTAGCTATGATCTTACTGAATACAGAAAAAACTTCAGGGGCAGAATGGCCTATTCCTGTTCCTATGCTTCAAAGAGGGCAAGTCATGATACTCTTGGCTAAGTATTCATTTTCATCAAATATTTTTTCGTCTGGTGTTGATTAAGACGGTTGTGCTTTTATGTCAACGTGGGCTGGTTTTGAAGCCAAGTAATAGAAATAAAAGTGCACTTTGTGATCTGCTGCTGCATCAGCCACTCTCCAGTACTCTTCCATGCCATTTTAATGAGCCTCTCTGGAGGAAACTGTCTGTTTTAAAGAAAGGTGAAACTTCTAACATGTGGCTGAGTTGAGTGTATCTTCAATCCAGTCAGTCTCATTCCACATCAGTCGGCATGACAGACAGTGCCTGGGGTAAAGGGACAGAATGCAAAGTGCCAGGAATACACTGCTGCAATACGCTTTGTGCTCCCACCACTTAAAATGTGACTGAGGTTGTTTCTAATTTTTATTTGAGCAAACTTCAGTTTTTAATGGGCAACTTGTTCGCGATTGAACATAGAGTGTTATAGCGCAGTACAGGCCCTTCAGCCCTCGATGCTGCACCGACCTGTGAAACCAATCTGAAGTCCATCTAACCTACACTATTCCATTCTCATCCATATGCCTATCCAATGACCATTTAAATGGCCTTAAAGTTGGCGAGTCTACTCCTGTTGCAGGTAGGGTGTTCCACATCCTTACTACTCTCTGACTAAAGAACCTACCTCTGACATCTGTCCTATATCAAACATCCCTCCATTCAAAGCTGTTTTCTCATGATAACCATCACCATCCGAGGAAAAAGACTCACACTATCCACGCTACCTAATCCTCTCATCATCTTGTATGTTTCTATTAAGTCACCTCTCAACCTTCTTCTTTCTAATAAAAACAGCCTCAAGTCCCTCAGCCTTTCCTCATAAGACCTTCCCTCCATAACAGGCATAATCCTAATAAATCTCTTCTGCACCCTTTCCAATAGTCTGGCGACCAGAACTATATTCAATACTTTAAGTATGGCCTCACCAGAGTTTTATACAGCAGCAATGTAACCTCATGGCTCTGAAACTCAATCCCTCTACCAATAAAAGCTAACATACTGTATTCCTTCTTAACAACCCCATCAACCTGGGTGGCAACTTTCAGGAATCGAGATACATTGACACAAAGATCTCTCTGCTCATTCACACTACCATTAGGCCAGTACTCTGTATTCCTGTTACTCCTTACAAAATGAATCACCTCACACTTTTCCGTATTAAGCTCCATTTGCCATCTCTCAGCACAGCTCTGCAGCTTATCTATGTCCTTCGGTAACCTGCAACATCCTTCCGCATTGTCCACAACTCCACTAACCTTCGTGTCATCCACAAATTTACTAACTCATCCTTCTACAACCTCATCCAGGTCATTTATAAAAATGACAAACAACAGTGGCCCCAAAACAGATCCTTGCGGTACCCCACTACTAACTGAACTCCAGAATGAACATTTCCCATCAACCACCACCCTCTGTCTTCTTTCAGCTAGCCAATTTCTGATCCAAACTGCAAAATCATTCTCAAACCCATGCCTCTGTATTTTCTGCAATAGCCTACCATGGAGAACCTTATCAAATGCCTTACTGAAATCCACAGACACCACATCAATCGCTTTGTCCCCATCCACCTCTTTGGTCACCTTCTCAATGAACTCAACAAAGGTTTGTGAGGCACAATTTACCTTTCACAAAACCGTGTTGACTGTTCCTAATCAAATTCTTCCTTTCTGGATGATTATAAATCCTATCTTTTATAATCCTTTCCAACACTTTACCTACAACCGAAGTAAGGTTCACTGGTCTATTATTACCAGGGTTGTCTCTACTCCCCCTTTTTAAAACAAGGGGACAACATTTGCTATCCTCCAGTCTTCTGCCACTATTCCTGTAGACAATAACAACATAAAGATCAAATCCAAAGGCTCTGCAATCTTCTTCCTGGCTTTTCAGAGAACCCTAGGATAAATCCCACTCAGCCCAGGGGACTTATCTATTTTCACACTTTCCGGAATGGCTAACAACTCCTCCACATGAACCTCAATCCAAACAGGTCTAATAGCCTGTAACTCAGTATTCTCCTCGACAACACTGTCTTTTTCCAGTGTGAATACTGATGAAAAGTATTCCTTTAATGCCTCTCCTATGTCCTAACTCCTATTTCCTTGGACTCTACGCACAATGTCCCACTACTGTCCTTGACTGGCCCTAATCTTACTCTATTCTTTCTTTTATTCCTGACATATCTATAGAAAGCTTTAGGGTTTTCCTTGATCCTACCTGCCAAAGACTTCTCATGTCCCCTCCTGCCTCTTCTTAGCTCTCTGTTTAGGCCCTTCTTGGCTAACTTGTAACTCTCATGCACCCTAACTGAGCCTTCACATCCCATCTTTACATAAGCCTTCTTCTTCCTCTTGACAAAAGATTCAACTTCTCTAGTAAACCACGGCTCCCTCATTCGACCACTTCTTCTCTGCCTGACACAAATGTACTTACCAAGGGCCTGCAGTAGCTGTTCCTTGAACAAGCTTCACATTTCAATTGTGCCCATCCCCGACAGTTTACTTGCCCATCCTATGCATCCTAAATCTTGCCTAAACACATTATAATTGTCTTTACCCCAGCTATAACTCTTGCCCTGCCATATATATCTATCCCTTTCCATTGCTAAAGTAAACATAACTGAATTGTGGTCACTATCTCCAAAGTGCTCATCTACCTCCAAATCTAACTTCTGGCCTGGTTCATTACCCAGTACCAGATCCAACGTGGCCTCACCTCTTCTTGGCCTATCTACATACTGCATCAGGAAACCCTCCTGCACACATTAGACAAAAACTGACCCATCTGAAGTACTATATTGTTTCCAATCAATATTTGGAAAGTTAAAGACTCCATAATAACTACACTGTTACTTTTGCTCCTATCCAGAATCACCTTTGCAATTCTTTCCTCTATCTCTGGAAATTTTTGGAGGCCTACAGAAAACTTCCAAAAAGGTGACCTCTCCTTTCCTGTTTCAAACCTCAGCCCATACTACCTCAGTAGACAAGACCTCATCAAATGTCCTTTCTGCCACTGTAATACAGTCCTTGACTAACAATGCCACACGTTCCCCTTTTTTACAATCTTCCCTGTTCTTCCTGAAACATGTAAACCCCAGAACCTACAACATCCTTTCCTGACTCTGCTGTATCCATGTCTCCAAAATGCCACAACATCAAAGTCCCAGGCACCAACCCATGCTGGAAGTTCACCCATCTTATTCCAGATGCTCCTGGTGTTGAAGCATACACACTTCAAACATCCTTCCTGCCTGCTGGTGCACTCTTGCAACCATGAAAACTTATTTATGTCCTCATTACACTCAACTTCCTGCACACTGGAGCTACAAGTCAGGTTCTCATCCCACTGTTGAATTAGTTTAAACATTCCTGCATTACAAGTTTCAACCCCCTCCAGGATATTGGTTGAAAACCCTCTGGTTCAGGTGTTGACTATCTCATATGTAGAGGTCCCACTTACCCCAGAATGAGCCTCAATTATCCCACCCTCTTGTACCATCCCTGTTGCCATGTGTTCAACTGTGCTTTCTTCCCCCATTCCTTGCCTTGCTAGCATGTGGCACAGGTAACAAACCAGAGATAACAACTTATCCACAGATTCAATCAACAAGCACATCGACCTGGACCCAATATACCGGCTACTGCAGCAGACAGCTGGAACTGACAACCGGAAGCAGCAGATACAAATCATTATATTTGCCAGAGGAAACATCACAGAAGCGCTTCACAGGAGGCTCCCAAGCACTGAGGATGTCACCTAGACGGGGACGAAACATCTGCAACACAAATTCCCAGCTCGGCGAACAGAACCACAATGAGAACCCGAGCTACAAATTTTCTCACAAACTTTGAAGGTAACAACTCTGTTTATTCTAGCTCAAAGCTTCCAACCTCAATCTCTGAATTTCTGCCTTACAAACTCATCCCTTTTCCTACCTATGTCGTTGGTGCGTACTTCGACCACAACTTGGAGGTGCTCCCTCTCCCCCTCAATGATCCGAAAACACGATCCGAGACATCACGGACCCTGGCACCTGGGAGGCAAAACATCATTCAAGAGTCTCTTTTGTTCCCAAGAACCTCCTAGCTGTCCCCCTAACTTTGGAGTCCCTAGCGACTAATGCTCTATTCCTCTCCCAGGCTTCCTTTCTGAGCAAGAGGGACAGAATCTATGCCAGAGATCTGTGCCCCATGGCTTACCTCTGGTAAGCCCCCCACTCAACAGTATCCAAACCATTACGCTTGTTTTCGAGGGGAACGGCCACAGGGGATCCCTACACTGGTTCCCTTTCTGTCCCCTGACTGTTACCCATCTACCTTTTTCCTGTACCTGAAGTGTGATTACCTCTCTGTGACTTCTCTCGATCACACCCCCCCCCCACCGAATGATCCAAAGTTCATCCAGCTCCAGCTGGTTTTCAAGGAACTGGAGTTGGGTGCACTTTCCGCAGATGAAGTCAGTGGGGACACTAGTGATGACCCTTATCTCCCATGTTCTACAGGAGGAGCATTCAACTGCCCTACCATTCATTCACACTGTTCTGAATTTCCAAAGAGATGATTGAGGAAAACAATATTAGTCGTCTTACCAATCTGGTGCACTGAACCTGTTTTGTTTAGTTAGAGAAGGGGGATGGGTGGGAGACACTGCTTAAGTAGCAATCGCTCAAATATATTATCTCATTGACTCAGCAGTCCTGTGTCCACTCCTGCTCAGCGTGTGCTCCGCCTATTCCCGAGGGAGGTTTTTAAAGGATTAATTTACCTTCCCAGCAGCCCGTTGGTCCCTGGTCTCACTGTTCTCACTGCTGCTGGAAATGAAAGCTGAAAATGAAATGATGGAATCACAGTGTTAGTAACTCTATGGTCAATAATTGTAAGGCCATAGAAAGATGAGTTTGAAAAGGAAATGTATCTTAACCCCTTAAGTGCTGTGCCTTTCATGAACGATGTTGCAAGGATTGGAGGATTTGTGCTATAGGGAGAAGCTGAACAGGCTGAGGCTGTTTTCCCTGTAGTGTCGGAGGCTGAGAGGTGACCTTATAGAAGTTTACAAAATTATGAGGGGCATAGATAGCATAAATAGACAAAGTCTTTTCCCTGGGGTGGGGGAGCCCAGAACTAGGTTTAGTGAGAAAGGGGTAAGATATAAAAGAAACTTAAGGGGCAACCTTTTCATGCAGGAGATGGTACGTGCATGGAATGAGCTGCCAGAGGATGTGGTGGGGGCTGGTACAATTGCAACATTTAAGAGGCATTTAGATGGGTATATAAATAGGAAGGGTTTGGAGGGATTAGGGCCGGGTGCTGGCAGGTGGGACTAGATTGAGTTGGGATATCTGGTCAGCATGGATGGGTTGGACAGAAGGGTCTATTTCCAAGTGTTGCTGTTTATTTCTCTCAACACTTGAGTGCAATTGTAAATATACTGACAGATACACAGACAGACACAAGAACTTGAAAAGGTAATTATAAAGGAGGTAGAATACTCCACGTTTTAAAAACCCAACAGTTCACGATCATATTTGATTGTCTAAAGATGGAATCTTGAACCTCGGCAGGTCTGAAGATTCCCATGGGCTCACTAAAGAAGGAGAAATAGCAAGTTTCTGTCAATAGATTCATTATGGTTTATTGCTTATTATTGCATGTTTCTGGATTTACTGTGGTCAAGGAATAGCAGAAGGACTGGTCAAAGAGTGGTAGGCAAGTATTTGCCCTGTTTCTCTGCGTATTGATAGGCAGGGTGCTTCCTTTCCTAGTCTCAGTCTGTTTCCTGTTTCTCCTTGCCTGACTACTTGAGGCTGCTCTCAAAACACATGTTAATAAGTATTCCTGATCACAATCTGGTTTGTGCCAAGTCATCTGAGAATCTATTTTCCATTGTCTAGATTAGAGTGCTGCTGGAAAAGCACAGCAGGTCAGGCAGCATCCGAGGAACAGATAATTGACTTTTTGGGCAATCTATTTTCCATCGTCCACACAAGTGGTGCCTGGGCGACTTGAACATGAACACACAATAGTGTTTGAAAATCCCCTCATTAACACCTCAGTGTGATAGAATGGGTTTCTTCTCACATCCAGTTGGAATGGAATTCTATTCTGCAACCAAGTGGTCAGTGGGTCCATTGTAAACTAGGTCCAACACTTATCTGGAGAATGGCAGATGTTAAATCACCTGGAAAGATATGTTGCATTTGAATGCATTCTCAATGAACATCCCAAATGTTTGCTTGTATTTTAATGTCCTGTTCAGACAAATAGGTTAAACCTTGTGTAGTTCCATGTATAATCACAATTTAATCTCAACAACAGTTTTTTTCAGAGCAAACATGTTTTTACATACTACACAGATTAATCAGTATAATTCATGGGCGCAACAACTTTAAGTGATGGTGGATATTCAGTTGGCTCTCCAAAACATTGCCTCTGAACCAGCAATAATTGAGATCAGTTTGGATGCAGTGACTGAACAAAACAAGGAAGATTTGACATTTTGATGTTATTCGTTTTTGTCTTGGTCCAGTTATCCCTTTTGCTCTCATTAATGCATTGACTTGTGTTGCAGGTGCTGGTGGCTGGGTGGTTAGGGATGCATCACTGTTGTCTACAGCAGCTCAGTGCAAGTGCCCATTCTTCATATATAAGCCTAATTGGGCCATGAAGCACAAGGGCAGGTGTTATGGACTAAGCCAGATCACTCAAACATTCTTATTCAGGCAGCTCAGACTATAAATTTGCAATTTGTTTTTGTTAAGTGTACAGTGAAAATTTCCCAGATTAAGTTAGCTAAGTTGACTACCAGGTTTAAAACAGACAAAAAATTTATTCACAAAATTACACAATGAAACACAAAGAACAGAATAAAGAACCCATACAGAACTCAACCTATCCAACTAGACTTAATTATGCTGTTCCGAATATATACAACAGTCCCAGTAAACATATTCCATTTACAAAGCAGTATAAATGGAACACATGCTCACCAGTTGAAATAGAAGGGCAGAAAGAGAGAGAGAGAAAGTTTCCACACAGCTCCCTTTTGAAATTCTCACCAGTGCAAGACTGAACAAAAACTGCTCAACTCAGCTAGAGAGCTGACCACTCCCCTTTCTTTATACAGGTGACTTCTAAAACAATGACCACTTTGGCCTGAAGTCTCATTTGTTTACAAAAGGCTTCTCAAAATCATTTTCATCTCTGTACTAAACCAATCTGACTGGAGCCACGCCTGTTTTATTACCCCTCTGAAAAAAAATCAAGGACAGAGTCTCCTTGAGCCAAGAAACAGCTTTTAGAAAAAAAAGGGACTAGCTTTGTGACACCTCCCCTCTTAAAAAAAACCCATCAATACCAAACGATGGCTTCATTTATAACCCTCCAAAACCAGTTAGTAGTCTAAACACACATATACACTATATTAACTATAAACATACAAACTTGCACAACCACATGCAAATTCAGGCCACAGTACACCACCGAACACCTCCATATCTCATTCGAGTCTCGATAATGCATCGCCAATCACTTTTTCGCAACCTGCCACATGCACAATTGTCAAATTGAATGGCTGCAACAACAAGCTCCATCTGGCATTTTTGTCCTTATATTTTTCCACAAATGTCAATGGGTTGTGATCAGAGTCTACAATTGTGTCAGATGCATTGCTGGTAATATAAACACTGAACTGTTGTAATGCCAACACCAAGCTTAAAGTCTCTTTCTTCACCTTTGAATATTTCTGTTGATGAACGTTCAACATCTGGGAAAAATATCCGAAGGATCATCCTATTCCCATATAATCCTCCTGCAGGATCACCGCACCGACACCCACATCACTGTTATCGATAGCCACCTTGAAAGGCTTCATGTAATCTGGTGTGGCTAATACTGGAGCAGTGGTTAACACAGGTTTTAGGCTGTCAAATGCCACTGAAAAGTCTCACTTTTTTTAACAATTCGGTGAGTGGAGAAGTCACACTGCTAAAGTTCAGTACAAACTTTCGATAAAATCCACTCAACCTCAAGAACCATCATACTGCTTTCTTCACTAACGGTGTGGGAAATTCCCCAATTACTTTCATTTTTGTATCTCTGGGGGTCATTTGTCCATGTCTAATAACATGGCCCAGGAAGGTGACTTGGGCTTTGGCAAATTCGCTTTTAGCCTGGTTTACCATCAAGTCTGCCTTCCAAAGTCAATCAAGTAAGTCCGATAAATGCTGTAAATGTTCCTTCCATGACTTACCAAAAGTCACCAGGCCATCAATATACACCACGTGGTTGGGTAATCCAGCAATAACCTTACTAGTCAGTCTCTGAAATGTGGCTGGAGCATTCTTCACACCAAATAGCATAACTTGGAACTGATATGGCCCATTTGGCGTTAGGAAATTGCCTTTGTTCTCTCTGACAGATGTACAGAGGAACCTCGATTGTCCAAACATGATGGGCAGGTACTATTTCATTCGGATAATTAATTATTTGGTTAATCGATTTCCTCTGGGGCTCAGAGTTTTCTGTGAAGTCTGCTCCCTGTTCAGGAGACTAGGCAGCAGCACACCATGAGAGAGACCCCGCCCCCTCACTCCCACCCCACCCACCCCAACCCTGTCTGCTCCACCCCTCCCCCCTGCCCGCCCCAACCCTGTCCGCTCCCACCCCACTCACCTACATGCCCCCAACTCCTTCCACGCCCACCCGCCCCCGGCCTGCTCCCAATCCCATCTGTTCCCACTTGCGCCCCCGGCCCGACCCCAACCTTGTCCAACACCACTCCTGCACGTCCCCCCACCTGCCCCCTACACCTCCCCTCCATCCCAACCCACCTTCCGAACCCTAGTCACACCCCTCCTCCTCCCCCCATTTCCCAGGCAGCCGAACTGTACACCAACAGTAAGACTGTTGCTACCTTTTTTGGGTAAATGCCCAAATAGCGCGCCTGTGCACACACAACCTTTTGACAGGTTCCACCCCTGCCCTGTACAAGACAATGTTGAAGAGATTATCTGGGGAAGGGGGTGGGTTTAGGGTTCACCTCTGTGTAGAACTCCAGGGAAAGTGTACTGGGAGAGAGAGAGGGTGGGAGGTCAGTACTTGGAGACGGTGCCTTGACCATCCAGAACTTCTCAACAGTGTTTCAGTGAGCTGAGTTTGTTTTTAATCATTGTATCTGTAAACGAAAGATGCGATCAGGGTTGAAACAGCTCTTTGACATAATGTTTCTATTGAGACCTTGAGATCCCCTTCAGATAATCCAATATTCGGATAATTGATATTCGGATATTTGAGTTTCCTCTGTACTTGCCAGTAGCATCTGAACAAGTCTAACTTAGAAATGTAAGTTGCTTGTCCCACTTTTCAACACAGTCCTCCAGCAGTGGAATTGGATAGGCATCAGTCTTTGTAATGGCATTGACGTTGTGATAGTCCAAAGATAACTATTGGGTATTATCTAGCTTTGGCATCATGAGTATGCGTGAGCCCTAGTCACTGTAACTCACTTTGATTATGCCATCTTGGAGCATGCACTCTCTCTCCTTCTCAACCTGAGCCAACCTTAGAATGTTATGCCTATAACGACGTTGGTTAATCAGAACAGCATCTCCTATATCTACATCATACACAATTAGGTTAATACTTCTGAGTTTATTGCCCTGGTATCCTCATCACTTTTGATCCCACACCAACCTCATTGAACACATTATTTGGTAACTATCATGGGTGACTTCAGGTTCAGCCAGTAACATTCTTGCCTCTGGGTCACAGGTAGTGGGTACAAACCTCATTCGAGGCCTTGTGTAAACAATTTATCCTAATTCTCCAGTGCAACACAGATGGAGAGATGTCCAGACTGAAGTGTAATCTTTCGGCTGAGTCAGTGAACTGAAACTCTGTTTGCTCTCTCATGGAGGTAACAAATCCACACAATTGTTTTTGATAAAGAGGTGATGGGTTAGCCTCAGTGTCTTGACGGATATCACAAAATAGCATATTAACTGGTGATTGTCACATTGCTGCTGTGGGGCTGCTGTGTGCATATTGGGCTTTTATATTTCCTACATTTCAACAGTGACTACACTTCAAAAGTAGCTCATTGGCTGAAAACCACATTGAGATGTTCTATGACTGTGGCTATAAAAAATGTAAATCTTCCTTTTTGTTTTTGCTGCATCCAATGAGAGTTTGATGTGCAAACATTGGCTGCAATGATTCCTACACCATAGTGGTGATTATGTTCTAAAAGTACTTCACTGGCTAGAATGCACTTTTGCTAAGTCTTGAGGGTATGACAGCTGCTAAATAAATGCATGTTTTGCTATGGCTGGCACCTTGATCTTTGGTCTGCTATCAGTCAGCTGGGCACCACATGGGAAGCATGGAGGAGATAATTGAATGTGTTTTCCTGAAACATTCTTAATGTTCCCAAGAGGGAACATTAAGCGCTGATATTTGGAGATACTTGGAAGCTTGTTTTCTCAAGAAAATATTGTGGTGCTGGTGAATGGATGGACTGTAATAAATCCTCCAAAATCAAGGCAAAGTGAATCAGAATGGTGGAAGATAAAGTATTTAGAAGTGAGATCAAATTTTGCTTCCTTAACACTGATCCTAAATGATTTCACTTTCAATCATTTCAACAGTAACTTCTCCCTGAGTTAATAAGGCCTCAGATTATGTCTAATTACTGTTCACTGCAAGTGTTATATGGTATGGATAGAAGCTGAACTCTATCTGAACTGAGTTGTTTACAGAAATCTTATTTAAATCTCTCCACCATGCAGCCTGTGTAAATCGGTCAGAAGCTCAGCGTTGTTTAAGAATAACATTTGATTGAGATTTCAGCACTGGCCCCTGCTGAAGTGAATCCAACGCATCAGCACCATGGAGAGTAGTTTAATTGTTCCAATAAAATTCAGTCTCATCCTCCTAAGCCCTGGCTTTCAAGAATGAAAGAAGAATTACCTGATTTCTGATGGTCACAAGTTCCTTAAGCAAGGATTGCTAGCCCAGTGCACCACTGAAATATTAGCTCTTCTATAAAGTACTTGTCACGTGTTCACTTCCCCATCTAATGCATCTTCCTTATTTTCTTACAAATTTGATCCAGCTCATCTGACTATGAATGGCAGTGGATGTAAACTGATTTTAACTTCAATGAGAATATGGGAATGATGTGCAATTTTAACCTTTGGTGCTTCATTAACATGATGCTGTTCATGTACTAGCAGAGGCACTGCAGCTGTCCCTTAGAGTCAGAGTCATAGAGTCATACTGCATTGAAACAGACCGTTTGGTCCAAACAGTGCACGCTGACCATGTTCCCAAACTAAATTAGCCTCGCTTGCCTGTGCTTGGCCCATGTCCTTTCAAACATTTCCTATTCACAAACTTTTCCAAATGTCTTTTTAAGCATTGTAACTGTACCTACATCCATCACTTTCTTTGACAGTTCATTCCAGACACAGACCACACTGTAACAAGTTGCTTAGCTTGTCCTTTTTAAATCTTTCTCCCCTCATCTTAAAAATATACCTCCTGGCTTTGAACTTGCCCACCCCAGGGAAAAGATCATTGTTATTCACCTTATCTATGCCCTTCATGACTTTCATAAACCTCAATAAAGGTCATCCCTTACTTTTTAGGTCCAATGGTAAAAAATCACAGCCTTTTGCAAAATCAAGTGAACCTTGACCTTGTAATCATCAGCGTAAAGCAGTTCAGAGAAGATTTAATCTTTTGATTCCTGGGGAGATCTAATGAGGAAGGGTTGAACAGGTTTGATCTACATTATTTAGAGTTTAGAATAAGAGGTGATCTGATTGAAACAAAAAAGAATCTGAGTGGTCTTGATAGATTGGATGCTGAGAGTACGCTTCGTGGGGGGTCCAGAAATAGGGGACACAGTTTACAAATAAGAAGTCTCCCATTTAAGCTGAAGATAAAGAGGAAGGTCGTCTCTCAGGGGTTTGTTAGCCTTTGGAGTTCTTTTCAATAGAGATCAATGAAGGCTGGTGATTGAAAATATTTGAACTTGGGTTTGGCAGATCTTTGATTGAAATGGAGTCAAGGGTCATGGTGGAGAGGTAGGAAAGGAAGTTGATAAATCAGATCAGTCATGATCATATTAAATTGTACAGAGGGCTTAATGAGCTGCATGGTCCAGTTCTACTCCTACTTTTTATGATCTTATGTTTTATAAGGAAGGAGGTTTTGGAATGTCTCATGGAGTGTTTGGTGGAACTTGGAGATAGTTGAAGCCAGGATAGATAAGGCTGTGACTCTTCATATTAATGTAGAAGAGCCATTCCTTTCTACCTAGAAAAAAAGAAATGCTTTAAAAAAGCAACATTAAGAAAAGAACGCACTGAATGTAACAGGACTCTTGTTTGAAATAAATGAGGCAAGTTGGATGAGTCTATCATATGCAACAGTTTTGCTGGATATGTCTTTCCTCAGAGAGAAAAAAAATACAACGAATACTTGCATTATATCATAAAATGTGCAGACAAAATTCTTTGATTTAGAATTTGCATTTATCCCTTATTTCTAAAAGCAGTGATTCCCAAATCATCAGATGCTAGGACTTTCACCAGGACTGGAGAGCAAAATATAAATGTACAAATAGAGCTGCCTTTCAACATTTTCAATGCCTGGATTAGCAGCAGTACATCGAGCCCTGGTGATTACTTGGTGCTTTTCTGTCTCATTAACAATGTTCTCTCAGGCCTCAGTGAACATCTTGGGAGACTGCAGTCAGCAATGCTTCATTTCCTGGCCAGATAGACTTCTTAAGTTTTAAGGGTTTCACTGGATCTCCATTGTGACCAAATGGTACTGAATTGTCTGTCTGATTTCTTAAACTCTGGAAATGTTCATAAGGCAGCTGAAGTATCTGTCTTTTTTGTAGGAATGACTCTCTTAACTTACCTTTCATAAGCACTTCAAAGTAGCCGTCACACCTTTCCCTATTGGAGAGCATAATTTCTTAAGCTTTAATGCTTTTTCTTCAAAGGAAAAGGTACTTGTGTCTTTAGTCACCTAAAATGGCTCAATCAAAAATCCATATCCCCCAGCATCACCATCCTTTTCTGCATTTTGTTTCTTATTTTTCTCCCTGCGTTATGACGAGTCTTCAGTCAAGAATTCCCAATCTAGCCAAGACATCCCAATATGTCATAGTCCTGGGCAAGGAGGCAGGAACTGGCTTGTCTTTTTTATTCAACACCTTTGTTGATTTTAATAAATTTCATTTAACAGAAGGGGTCACTTCCCTTAGGGATAACTTTCCCATCTTCAATGCATTCATGTTTTTAAAAGAACCGACTTAACCAAGTTTTCTTGGATGAAGAAAAGAGTGAGTTAATTAATGATGAGATTGGAAGCAGAATAGTGAAATCCAATACACATACAAACCAGGTTAGAAATGAGAAGGAAGGAAACCCATATCAGAAAAAAAATATACAAGTCAGTCCTTGAGGAATGGATGGTGAAATGTTGTCACGGTCAACACAGATGGTTCTTGTAATGCTGATGTGAGCAGTTGAGCAGTTGGTGGGAGTTGTCCTGTTTCCTTTTTGACAGGACTTTGCTTATTTGCAATAGCTTCCAGCAATCAGAAAGAGAGGGAGAGGGAGAGGGATTTCGCATTGTATTTCATCCTTTGAAGTTTCTCTATCTGACATTCCTCAATACCTTGCAGGTGTGACATTTCATGATGCCTTTCATGACTGAGTATGATCCACAAAGGAATTTTCTGGAGAGCCATTGAATTACATTCTCTGAATTTACATTCCTGGCAATATTTGGTTTTTATGTCCTTTTTTTATTGTTTAACAACAAAATCCGTCTCACTTAAAAGCTCATCATGTCCATTAATAGTTGTCACATTCTCTCTTTCCTCATTGTAAACTACAAATTAAATTAATTCTGATCTCCCCATTCCTTACCATCCTTCAACCCAGTATCCAGGATGCTACCATCTATTCTTCTTTGACTCCCTCATCCTCTCAAAAGCATGCTTTACCTCCTATTTGTAGACTTGTTCTTCCTTGTGTATAGTCCAGCTTCTTTCCTCTGTCCACTCATAGATACATTTTGACGCTTTCTCCCTCCCTCAGTCAATCATGTCCCAATTCCTCAGACTGCCTCCACCCAATCTCAATGAACTAATATCTCCTCTTTCCTGATGAAGGGCTTATGCCCGAAACGTCGAATTTCCTATTCTTTGGATGCTGCCTAACCTGCTGTGCTTTAACCAGCAACACATTTTCAGCTAATATCTCCTATACTCTGTCAACAAAGCTCTCAGGAGAACAAAATACTCCATCCAAATCCAGTGGGAAGACTACCCTACCTGTTGAACAATACTTTAAACTCGATGTCAATTTGCAGCACATGTTTGTTATTCACTGTGGAATTAAATGCCAAGGCTTCATTTTAGTTGGCCAAATGGTATTTTCATGGATATATCTGACATGTTAATATATTAAAGATTAATATATTAAAGGGGTGGAGGGTGGGGGAGGGAGGCTCGAATGGCCTTCGATTCGGTGTACCATCAATTCTATGTTTCCTTCTCACCTTCAAGTAAATTAGCATTTCACATCCCACACAACCACTTATGATCAGGGAGAGAAATGATGAGCCCTGTTGCTTATACTGTTCCTTGGCCCATTATCCATCATGCGTTTTGACCATTGAGTGCTTATACAGTGTGCTTTAGGTCGCATAGAACAGAATAGTGCAGTGGAAAAGGAGGTCATACAGTCCATTAAGTTAAGTTGGCTCTTCCAAAGAGAGATCCAATCAGTGCCTCACCAGCTGTTCTTTTTCTATCCTTTGTTCCTCCAATAGTATTATTGAATTTTCATTTAAAATGACAATCGATTTCAACAAATTAGCATCAACTGTCGTACATGACAATGATGCTGAAAGAGTTAATGTTAAAATTGCATTGGCTCCACCCGAACTGATGATGTTACACAGTCTTTGTGTGGAGATTAGATTCATTTTGTATGAGATCTCGATGGAGACAGATGTGACCTATCATACTTTCCTAGTGAATGTGGATTGTACCTATTTGTATCATGGAGTAAACTGTACTTTTTTATGTAAGACAAATGTTTCCTTTTATTAAAACTCTCTAGTATTCTAGCCCCAACAACTGCTTCTTAGTCTCAGTACAGAAAGGAGAATTCCAAAAATGCTATTTTGATTTAAATTTTTGTAAGTTTTCTTTTGCTTTTTGATTCAGGATCCTTTAGGAGCTGTTTACAATAATTTTGTTTGATTTGGTTAAATTAATATAGTGGAAAGGAGGATAGATGGCAGTCAGCTGACCATATACTCGGTGTCTATGTTTGGCATCCAACAGGACCAACACATTCACCTGTAATTATCTACTACTTCTATTAATATGTGGGCTTTCTTTGCAGAAACATTACATGTTACATTGTGTGATAATACTTTTCTCATTTAAAAGAAAAGTTATCCATGCCTACAAATGCTCAGTAAGGCCTTCGACAAGGTTCCCCATGGGAGACTGGTTAGCAAGGTTAGATCTCAAGGAATACAGGGAGAACTAGTCATTTGGATACAGAACTGGCTCAAAGGTAAAAGACAGAGGGTGGTGGCGGAGGGTTGTTTTTCAGACTGGAGGCCTGTGATGAGTGGAGTGCCACAAGGATCGGTGTGGGTCCACTACTTTTTGTCATTTACATAAATGATTTGGATGTGAGCATAAGAGGTACAGTTAGTAAGTTTGCAGATGACACCAAAATTGGAGGCATAGTGGACAGAGAAGAGGGTTACCTCAGATTACAACAGGATCTGGACCAGATGGGCCAATGGGCTGAGAAATGGCAGATGGAGTTTAATTTAGATAAATGCGAGGTGCTGTATTTTGGGAAAGCAAATCTTAGCAGGGCTTATACACTTAATGGTAAGGGCCTAGAGAGTGTTGCTGAACAAAGAGACGTTGGAGTTCAGGTTCATAGTTCCTTGAAAGTGGAGTCACAGGTAGATAGGATAGTGAAGAAGGCGTTTGGTATGCTTTCCTTTATTGGTCAGAGTATTGAGTACAGGAGTTGGGAGGTCATGTTGCGGCTGTACAGGACATTGGTTAAGCCACTATTGGAATATTGCATGCAATTCTGATCTCCTTCCTATTGGAAAGATGTTGTGAAACCTGAAAGGGTTCAGAAAAGATTTACAAGGATGTTGCCAGGGTTGGAGGATTTAAGCTATAGGGAGAGGCTGAATAGTCTGGGGATGTTTTCCCTGGAGCATTGGAGGCTGAGGGGTGACCTTATAGAGGTTTAAAGAGTAAAAAATGAGTAAAAAATGAGGTCTGCAGATGCTGGAGATCACAGCTGCAAATGTGTTGCTGGTCAAAGCACAGCAGGTTAGGCAGCATCTCAGGAATAGAGAATTCGACGTTTCGAGCATAAGCCCTTCATCAGGAATAAGAGAGAGAGAGCCAAGCAGGCTGAGATAAAAGGTAGGGAGGAGGGACTAGGGGGAGGGGCGATGGAGGTGGGATAGGTGGAAGGAGGTCAAGGTGAGGGTGATAGGCCGGAGTGGGGTGGGGGCGGAGAGGTCAGGAAGAGGATTGCAGGTTAGGAGGGCGGTGCTGAGTTGAGGGAACCGACTGAGACAAGGTGGGGGGAGGGGAAATGAGGAAGCTGGAGAAATCTGAATTCATACCTTGTGGTTGGAGGGTTCCCAGGCGGAAGATGAGGCGCTCCTCCTCCAGCCGTCGTGTAGTTGTGTTCTGCCGGTGGAGGAGTCCAAGGACCTGCATGTCCTCGGTGGAGTGGGAGGGGGAGTTAAAGTGTTGAGCCACGGGGTGATTGGGTTGGTTGGTTCGGGCGGCCCAGAGGTGTTCTCTGAAGCGTTCCGCAAGTAAGCGGCCTGTCTCACCAATATAGAGGAGGCCACATCGGGTGCAGCGGATGCAATAGATGATGTGTGTGGAGGTACAGGTGAACTTGTGGCGGATATAGAAGGATCCCTTGGGGCCTTGGAGGGAAGTGAGTGTGGAGGTGTGGGCGCAAGTTTTACATTTCCTGCGGTTGCAGGGGAAGGTGCCGGGGGTGGAGGTTGGGTTGGTGGGGGGTGTGGATCTGACAAGGGAGTCACGAAGGGAGTGGTCCTTGCGGAACGCTGATAGGGGAGGGGAGGGAAATATATCCTTGGTGGTGGGGTCCGTTTGGAGGTGGCGGAAATGGCGGCGGATAATACGTTGTATGCGCAGGTTGGTGGGGTGGTAGGTGAGAACCAGTGGGGTTCTGTCTTGGTGGCGGTTGGAGGAGCGGGGCTCAAGGGCGGAGGAGCGGGAAGTGGAGGAGATGCGGTGGAGGGCATCGTCGATCACGTCTGGGGGGAATCTGCGGTCCTTGAAGAAGGAGGCCATCTGGGCTGTGCGGTGTTGGAATTGGTCCTTCTGGGAGCAGATGCGGCGGAGACGAAGGAATTGGGAATATGGGATGGCGTTTTTACAGGGGGCAGGGTGGGAGGAGGTGTAGTCCAGGTAAGGCAGTGGCCTAGTGGTATTATAAAGGCATGGTAAGGCAGTGGCCTAGTGGTATTATAGGCATGGTAAGGCAGTGGCCTAGTGGTATTATACGTTTCTACCTCCTGCCCAAAATCACCTCATCACCTCAGGGGATCTCCCATCCACCGCCTCCAACCTCATAGTCCCACAACCCCGCACCGCCCGTTTCTACCTCCTGCCCAAAATCCACAAACCTGCCTGCCCCGGCCGACCCATTGCCTCAGCCTGCTCCTGCCCCACCGAACTCATCTCCCAATACCTCGACACGGTCCTGTCCCCTTTAGTCCAAGAACTCCCCACCTACGTTCGGGACACCACCCACGCCCTCCACCTCCTCCAGGATTTTCGCTTCCCCAGTCCCCAACGCCTTATTTTCACTATGGACATCCAGTCCCTGTATACCTCCATCCCCCATCACGAAGGACTCAAAGCCCTCCGCTTCTTCCTTTCCCGCCGCACCAACCAGTACCCTTCCACTGACACCCTCCTTCGACTGACTGAACTGGTCCTCACCCTGAATAACTTCTCTTTTCAATCCTCCCACTTCCTCCAAACTAAAGGAGTTGCCATGGGCACCCGCATGGGCCCCAGCTATGCCTGCCTCTTCGTAGGATATGTGGAACAGTCCATCTTCCGCAACTACACTGGCACCACCCCCCACCTTTTCCTCCGCTACATCGATGACTGTATCAGCGCTGCCTCGTGCTCCCACGAGGAGGTTGAACAGTTCATCAACTTTACTAACACCTTCCATCCCGACCTGAAATTCACCTGGTCTGTCTCAGACTCCTCCCTCCCCTTCCTAGACCTTTCCATTTCTATCTCGGGCGACCGACTCAACACAGACATCTATTATAAACCGACTGACTCCCACAGCTACCTGGACTACACCTCCTCCCACCCTGCCCCCTGTAAAAACGCCATCCCATATTCCCAATTCCTTCGTCTCCGCCGCATCTGCTCCCAGGAGGACCAATTCCAACACCGCACAGCCCAGATGGCCTCCTTCTTCAAGGACCGCAGATTCCCCCCAGACGTGATCGACGATGCCCTCCACCGCATCTCCTCCACTTCCCGCTCCTCCACCCTTGAGCCCCGCTCCTCCAACCGCCACCAAGACAGAACCCCACTGGTTCTCACCTACCACCCCACCAACCTGCGCATACAACGTATTATCCGCCGCCATTTCCGCCACCTCCAAACGGACCCCACCACCAAGGATATATTTCCCTCCCCTCCCCTATCAGCATTCCGCAAGGACCACTCCCTTCGTGACTCCCTTGTCAGATCCACACCCCCCACCAACCCAACCTCCACCCCCGGCACCTTCCCCTGCAACCGCAGGAAATGTAAAACTTGCGCCCACACCTCCACACTCACTTCCCTCCAAGGCCCCAAGGGATCCTTCCATATCCGCCACAAGTTCACCTGTACCTCCACACACATCATCTATTGCATCCGCTGCACCCGATGTGGCCTCCTCTATATTGGTGAGACAGGCCGCTTACTTGCGGAACGCTTCAGAGAACACCTCTGGGCCGCCCGAACCAACCAACCCAATCACCCCGTGGCTCAACACTTTAACTCCCCCTCCCACTCCACCGAGGACATGCAGGTCCTTGGACTCCTCCACCGGCAGAACACAACTACACGACGGCTGGAGGAGGAGCGCCTCATCTTCCGCCTGGGAACCCTCCAACCACAAGGTATGAATTCAGATTTCTCCAGCTTCCTCATTTCCCCTCCCCCCACCTTGTCTCAGTCGGTTCCCTCAACTCAGCACCACCCTCCTAACCTGCAATCCTCTTCCTGACCTCTCCGCCCCCACCCCACTCCGGCCTATCACCCTCACCTTGACCTCCTTCCACCTATCCCACCTCCATCGCCCCTCCCCCTAGTCCCTCCTCCCTACCTTTTATCTCAGCCTGCTTGGCTCTCTCTCTCTTATTCCTGATGAAGGGCTTATGCTCGAAACGTCGAATTCTCTATTCCTGAGATGCTGCCTAACCTGCTGTGCTTTGACCAGCAACACATTTGCAGCTTATAGAGGTTTACAAAATTATGAGGGGCAAGGATAGGGTAATAGGCAAAGTCTTTTCCCTGGGGTCAGGGAGTCCAGAACTAGAGGGCATCAGTTTAGGTGAGAGGGGAAAGATCTAAAAGAGACCTACGGGCAACATTTTCATGCAGAGGGTGGTACGTGTATGGAATGAGCTGCCAGAGGATGTGGTGGAGGCTGGCACAATTGCAACATTTAAGAGGCATTTGGATGGGTATATGAATAGGAAGGGTTTGGAGGGATATGGGCCGGGTGTTGGCTGGTGGGACTAGATTGGGTTGGGATATCTGGTTGGCATGGGCAGGTTGGACCGAAAGGTCTGTTTCCATGCTGCACATCTCTATGACTCTATGACTCAGTAAGGAACACTTAACGAGAGATGAAAAGTACTGCAGAGGATGGAAATGTAAAATAAAAACAGAAATACTGAAAGCTGTCAGCGGATTGTCAGTGAAAGAAAGAAACCGACACAATGCTACTGGTCCATGGTCTATACCATTCTGACAAAGGGCAACTGCCCTCTATTCCTCCCTGCAGAGACAGTGCCAGATGTGCTGAGCGCTTTCAATACTTCTCATTTCTACTGGAGCAAAGAAAATGCCTGTATGCTGTTCCTCCAAAGGGAAAAAGAGATTTCTTGTGAGCATCTCAGTGAGGAACCCAGCACCAGCTGCCCGAGATCTTGTTTTGGGAACATGCGACAATCAGAATGCGGTTTGTGGGTATTAGCTGGGAACAAATTGGCTGCCGCTTCCCTTTAAAATCAGCTGTAAAACCTTCCGGCAGGTCTGCTGCTGGGGAAAGGTACAACATGAACATGTCTTCCCTTGCTATGTTTTAGCAGAAGACTGTGCTTTCAGCAGAGGCCTGCATTGCTGAAGCTTGGGCTTTCACCCGACATGGATGGTTAACGCTGATTTCTCTCCACAGATGCTGCCAGACCTGCTGAGCTTTTCCAGCGATTTCTCTTTCTCTTTATGTTTCTACACACGTGAGTGGGATCCTGGCCAACATGGAAAGATACCTGAGGCCCTGCTCTTGACAGGTTTTGCTAATGGAGCCAAAAACAGCAACTCACCAGGGAGAGACTGAGAACAGCCGTGGAGTTAGACAGTCCTTCAAGAGACAGCATGATCCCTTGGGGGTGAATGGCAAAGAAAGAGGCCGCATTTGCACCTGGTCAAAGTGTGGGATTTTGGAAGGGGCTGGAATGACACTGGCCTGTCTAATGAGACAGCCATTTAGGATGCTGTGTCATGTAGCTCTATCGCTCAGAGATAGCGCCCAGGTTTCAGAGTCAGCACGTTCAAATGTGGCCTGCAGAAAATGGCTGTGGGGCAGTGCAACACACCTTGCGAAAGCAGCAGGCTGAGACCAGGACCTCAGTGCATCCTGGAGTATTCACTCACTCACCACTGGTACTGGGAGAGATGGAGATCTGTAGATCTGTGTGCAGATCTGTTTGGGGGTGGTCTGCTCTTATTAACGATTTCCCCTCCCCTCAAAGAGGCATAGGCTCTGGTGTTAGCACAATCTGTAACCCTCTTTCCTCGGGGAAGTTGGGGTGGAGCGCTCTTGCGGTGCAGTGGCAATGTCCCTACCTCTGGACTAGGAAGCCTGAGATGAAGTCCCACCTGCTCCAGAGAGGAGCCATGACATCTCTGAACAAGTTGATTAGAAAATTCCCCAACTCCTTCCTCCCCCACCACTCTGAAATTGATCATACCTGCCCATCTAATTTCCTGATTTATTTCACACATCTAAGACTTGACTCAATGTTTATGACTCAGATGAACAAACCTCCATCCAGGCAAATAGCATATGGATGCCTGAATATAGAATCAAGAACATTTATCAGGACACCAATAAGGAGTAACATGATTTGAATTAACAATGCAAGTTAGGGCAGGAAGACAGTCATGCTTTAGTTTCCTGTTCGCAAGGTTTTTATTTAGCAATTGAAAGTCAAGCTGCATATCTTCTATGGAAAGACTTATTCTTTTACACATCACATGACTTTAGGCCACATTTGTTCATGTTTTCTGACAGAAACATCTAAAAGTACTGATCGGAACCTTGTCGATAACATTCATGTCAGTTTGATTTTGATTGGTTCAAGTATAGGGTCACCTGTCTCCCCATTAGCTGGTTGTTTTAATTCAAAGCAGCTGAAAATAGAAAATAGATCTGAACATGCATCTCTTGAAGAAACTGGCTCTGATTCAGGGTGGGGTTGTTTACTCCAGCCACAACCACCATCGTTGCTAACTGATAGAGTGTTTAGACAAGCTGCTGGATAGATTTGCATGTGTCCTGTGGAATTGTGAATCACAGATTCCCTACAATGTGGAAGCAGGCCATTCGGCCCATCGTGTCCATACAGTACCTCTGAAGAGCATCGCATCCTCACTCACACACTACTATAACCCTGCATTTCCCATGGCCAATCCACCTAAGATGTACATCTTTGGACTGTGGGAAATGTTTGGGAGTGTGCAGATTAAAGGACTAGTGAGCAAAATTACTGCTGAGAAGATGTGTTCGCTGAAGGCATTGTCCAATTGATCTGCCACTGTTTGTGCATAAGAGGAGGCCATTGGGAGCCATTGTCACAGTGTTGGCTCCACAAGACATACGAGCAGAAATTAGGCCATTCAGCCCATCGAGTCTTCTCTGCATTCAATCATGACTGATACATTTCTCAACTCCATTCTCCTGCTTTCTCCCTGTAACCCTTGATCCCTGATGAAGGGCATATGCCTGAAACGTTGAATTTTCTATTCCTTGGATGCTGCCTAACCTGCTGTGCTTTAACCAGCAACACATTTTCACCCTTGATCCCTCGACAATCAAGAACCTATCTATCTATCATAGCTATGGCTGTGAATTCCGTAGATTTACCACTCTCTGGCTAGAAAAGGTTTCTCCTTATCTCTGTTGAATGAAGCACCTCATTAGGCCCATTCTCCTGCGTTTCCCCATAATCCTGTAACTTCTCCTTTTAAATATTTATTGGATTCCCTTTTGAAAGTTACTTTTGAGTCATTGCCCACCAGATATTCAGGGGCTTCCGTTACAGTAAGAGCTAAATATTGCGAATACTGGAAAGCTGAAACAAAAGCGGGAAATGCTGGAGGAACTCAGCAGGTCTGGCAACATCTGTGGAGAGGACAAAGTTAAAAATCACACAACACTAGGATATAGTTCAACAGGTTTATTTGGAAGCACTAGCTTTCAGAATGCTGCTCCGAACCATCTGATGAAGGAGCAGCACTCCGAAAGCTAGTGCTTCCAAATAAACTTGTTGGACTATAAGCTGATGTTGTGTGATTTTTAACTTTGTCCACCCCAGTCCAACACCAGCGTCTCCAAATCTGTGGAGTGTTAAAGTTTTGAGGCTGACATGGCATTTCTTCAGGGTTGAGAGTCATATTGGATTTGAAACAATAATTCTGTTTCTCTTTCCATAGATTCGGCCAGACCAGTTGGGTTTCTCCAACGCTTTACAGTTTTCATGTCAAGGAGTGCAACCCAGACCATAACAACTTGCAGTGCGAATCAAATTTTCTAATCTTATTCTTTTGTTATGGATCACCCAAATTGGGTTGGCTCAGTGGTTAGCACTGCTGCCTCAGCTTTGATTCCCAGGTTAGTTTCCACCCTCAGGCAACTGTCTGTGTGCAGTTTCCATGTCCTCCCCTTGACTGTGTGGCTTTCCTCCAGGTGCTCAGGTTTCCTCCGACAGTCCAAAGATATGCAGGTTAGGAAGACTCACCATGCTAATTAGCCCCATAGTGTGCAGGGATGTGCAGGCTAAGTAGGTTAGCCATGGGAAATGCAGGGTTACAGGGACAGGGTTGGGAAGTATATCTGGGTGGGATACTCTGCAGAGGGTTGGTGTGGATGCGATGGGCTGAACGGCCTGCTTCCATTCTATAGTTCATTACTGAGGGACTGCTGTACACTTAAAGATGCCACCTTTCAGATGCGCAGCTAAACCAAGCCCTGTCTGCTCTCTCTGGTAAAAAAAACAATGATTTTGTAAAAGAGTATGGATGTTCTCCTGGACATCGTGGCCAATATTTACCACTCAATCGACATCACAAAATAGATTATCTGGTCATCATCTGTTTGTGTGAGTTTGCTATGCACAGATTGGTTATTGCATTTCCTATATTACAGCAGTGTCTAAATAGGGCTGCCTTTAGGATGTTTGGTGGTTGTGAAAGGTGCCATACAAATGTAAATATCCCTTTCTTTTTGCAAACTTCCTTAAATGTATCTTCTCATTATTTACTGCATTGTCACTGGAAACAGTTTCTCCAAATTTATTTTATTAATATGCTTCAGTTATTAAATCTCTCCCTAACTTTCTCTTCTGCAAAGAAAATGACTCTAGTTCTATAGAGTCCTGTATTCAAGGATATTAATACTGCACACTCAGAATTTCCTGGCTGGCCTCAATTCCATCCTCCAAACTCAGCTCACCTAAATCCCTGTTGCCCTCATTCATCGCTCACCTCTGATGCTTGCTGAAAAACATTTACTCTCAAACCTCGACTTTTAATTCCCATCCTTGCTTTCAAATTCCTCCTTGGCTTCTTCTCTGTCTATCTGTGCAAAATCCCACTAGCATGTTGACACCTTCCCTTAGATACCTTGACTCTGCCACTATGGACTCCTGATGAAGTCTCTGTACGTGGTTGCTGCCTTCCTAAATAGAGCCTTCTCCATTTTGGCAGGACACAAGCTGGAGATGTCCCATGAGTCAGCTGGTCAATTTGACCTCTTCTGGGGATATCCCAAGTTTCTGCTGTCGTCCCAAGAGTTTCTGGACCTTGACCAGGTTTCATTTTTAGGACTCTTTGAGAGCTCTTCACTGGTATACACAGGGTGGCTTTGGCAACAAGGCTCAAGTTATCTTTCTTCATTTCTGAACCAAGGCAGTCAACCTTGAAGGACAAATTAACAATATGGTACATCATATCTAAGCCTAATTTTATCCAACAAAATGAGTGTGACTGTCATTGCCATGATGAATGCAATGTTTAGTTTATTTGGTGTTCCAGATCTGCCAATGGATTCTAATGTATACTGGCAAACAATTTTAAATCATGTTATAATTGGAGGGAGAGGCTGGATAGGCTTGGACTCTTTTTGCTGAAGTGTAGAGGTTATAAAATAATCAGACACAGGGGGAGTGTGCAAACTCCACACAGATTGTTGCCTGAGGCAGGAAATGAACAGAAGCATTGTTGTAAAGCATTTAGCTTACTGAGGGAAATGAGGATGTAGGTTTGCTCATTGAGCTGGAATGTTTGTTTTCAGACGTTTCATCAGTATACTAGATAACTCATCAGTGAGTCTCTGGATGAAGCACTGGTGGTATGGCCCACTTTTTATTTATGTTTAGGCTTCCTTGGGTTGGTAATGTCATTTCCTGTAGTGCTACTGAGACTGCAGGTGCTGGAGATCTGATGAAGGGCTTATGCCTGAAACTTCGATTCTCCTGCTCCTCGGATGCTGCCTGACCTGCTGTGCTTTTCCAGCACCACACAATTGACTATTTAGCATACTGAAGCAATCCAAGTTCCTGTATAAATGCAAGACTTTAAATTCTGTTATAGTTTCTGACAGTGCAACTGCAATAGAGTTTAATGACTGTCTAGCAAGCCAACAATTCCAACCTGCAACCACACAGAGGTGAAGATATTATCTGACCTATTCCTCTAATAAAATGCATACTTCCAATTCTTCCAACTCTGTAGAATACACAACAGACCTTTCCGTAGTTGGAGACACAGGGTACTGAATTTCAAACGTTCTCTCAGATATTCTGTAACTTTTTCAAACACCTTTACGGAAAGCAGCAAACCTTTTATATTTTCCACTTTCAGCAGGTGTTGGGCTGTTTACTTTGATAAGGACATGAACGAAATTGCCAAAGAAAGCCAGCTAAAAAGCAAGGCACTAATACAGTGCCAGATTATCATGTGCAGATAACACAAAGAAGGATATTGCAATGTAAGCTTTGAAATAGCATTAAATGGAATCTGTAGATAAACACAGACATGATCAGACTGCACTGACACAGATGGAAATGTCTGTTTTTTTTAAAAACAAGAATAAAATCTCATAACAGCAAGAGATAGACCAGCTCATACGTCATACACCTCCTACACTCAGCATGCAATTCATACCTTTGCATGTTCTCACCAGTTTTTACATGAAAGGCTTGTAAGATTTTCTTTTGAACTCTGATTGACCTGTAATAAAGTATCTCTGGTGGTATGGTCTTTTGTGTCAGTTCATGTGAAGAGCAATTGTATTAGAGACACAAGCCAGCAGCCTTTTCTCTAAACTTCTAGAATGATCTAATTCTGTGTTAGAGTTGCTTCGAGTTTTGGCCTGAAACTGTAGATACCATTGTTTAAAACTCATTGAATTTTAACAAACTCAGTTTCACAACAACTTCCACATTTTTTTTAACCCAGCAGTACATTGCATTTGAGTTTCGTCTCAGGTAGCATCTGGCAGACCTATAACAATAAGACCTCATGTTCGAACCAAAAGTCTAAAGTTGTCTTTTGAAGTTCATGTTAATTTTAGATAATTAAAATCTTCCTCCAGACTGATTGACTATTTAATGACTCATCTGCAGAACTAAACATTTCACTGTGCATCATGTTCTGAAGAAGTCATAATCAGCTTGAAATAATGATTGTTCTCTTTCCCACAGATCATGCCAGACTTGCTGAGTATTCCTGGCACTTTGCTTTTATTTCAGATTTCTAGCATTCCCAGTTTTTTGCTTCATTATAATATGCATCATTCCCTCAATCCTGCAGCTGAGCACAAGTTGTATTAGGGTCCTGCACTGAAGAGACTGTTTAATTGATAGAAAACAGCACTGGGGCCTCAGTCTAATCAGTAGAACATTGCACCGCAACTTCAGTCTATTTAATGTAATACTGCACTAAGGCATTAGTCCAGTCAATACATTCAACGTCTCAACAGTCTTCAACCCAAACTCTCTTGTATATGGCAGACAGTTGCACAAAACTGAAGTGATGCTTCATATGCTCACTTCCAGGTCTGTCTGATCACTTTTTGTATGGAACATATTGAGAATTTTTAGGGCAGCATGGTGGCTCAGTGGTTAGCACTGCTGCCTCACAGTACCAGGAACCTGGGCTCGTTTTCACCCTTGGATGACTGTCTGTGTGGAGTTTGCACGTACTCCCTGTGTCTGCATGGGTTTCCTCCGGGTGCTCTGGTTTCTTCCCACAGTCCAAAGATGCGCAGGTTAGGTGAATTGGCCGTGCTAAATTGTCCAGTGTGTCCAGGGACATGCAGGTTAGGTGGATTAACCATGGGAAATGCAGGGTTACAGGGATAGGGTAGGGAGGTAGGTCTGGGTGGGTTGATCTTCTGTAGGTGGGTGTGGACTTGATAGCCAAATGGCCTGTTTTCACACTACAGAAATTCTATAATGACCAAATGTTGGCTCAATTCTAGTATATAAACAGAGATAAAGGAAAGTATTGTCAATATTATTGATTTTTTTTATGTCAAAAATTATCGAGATGCACCAATTATATAATTTCAGATTTGATTAACATAGGTATGGGGGTAGGTTTGCTCGCTGAGCTGGAAGGCTTGTTTTTAGACGTTTCATCACCATACTTGATAACATCATCAGTGAGTCTCTGGATGAAGCACTGGTGGTATGGCCCGCTTTTTATTTATGTTTAGGCTTCCTTGAGTTTGTGATGTCATTTCCTGTGGTGTTGTCGGTTCCTGTGATGATGTCATTCCCTGTTCTTTTTCTAGGGTGGTGGTAAATAGGATCCAAGTCAATGTGTTTGTTGGCAGAGTTTCAGTTGGAATGCCATACTTCTAGGAATTCTCATGTGTGTCTCTGTTTGGCTTGTCCTGGGATGGATGTGCTGTCCCAGTCAAAGTGGTGTCCTTCCTCATCCGTATGTGAGGAATCTAGTGAAAGAGGGTCATGTCTTTTTGTGACTAATTGATGTTCATGTAGCCTGATGGTTAGTTTTCTGCCCGTTTGTCCAATGTAGTGTTTATTTCAGTTCTTGCAAGGTATTTTGTAAATGACATTAGTTTTGCTTGTTGTCTGTATAGGGTCTTTAGAGTTCATTAGCTGTTGTTTTAGTGTGTTGGTGGGTTTGTAGGCCATGATGCCAATCCAACCCAAGGAAACCTAAACACATAAATAAAAAGCGGGCCAAATCCGGAGTCTCATTGATGATGTTACCTAGTATAGTGATGAAATGTCTGAAAACAAACCTTCCAGCTCAGCGAGCAAACCTACATCCAGAACTTCAACCTGAGCTATAAATCTTCTCAAAACTCGCAAACATAGGTATTTCTGATCCCTTTTGTAGGAATATTGTGAGGTGTACAGCTATTGTCATGAATCATTTATGCAAACATAGTGGAGTAAGCCTATGCTTTCTTCCATCAGGTCTCAATCCCATGTGATTTGACAACATGATGACATATAATTCCTTCTGCAGGTGCTCAGTAGCTATTGTTCAAACACTCATACAGTTTACTCTTTACGCGAGACAAGCATCCCCTCTTTGCACAACATCACCCCATTCTAACTCAGATTCTGTGGTGGATGGAGTTAATTATTTGTAGTTGTTTGTGCAGAACTTGAATATTGCTAAAAAATTGCACATTTTATTGAATTTTCCTTCATCTCGTTTTCATCATGATGTTTTACAAAAATACAAATTTATGAGGAAAAGCAACATTCATTTTGCAGAGAGGAGAGTGCGAACTAGTTGAGAAGTGAACCCTGAATAGGAGAGGCATTGCCATGGAGAATATACACTTTAATACTCATTGACTAGTTACATCTAAATTTCAAACCAGGAATAGAAAGCAGAGAGTTTGGAGAAATGGGTCTTTGTCCAGTTGGCAAGACATAACTGATAGTGATTTGGAGGTGCCGGTGTTGGACTGGGGTGGACAAAGTTAAAAATCACACGACACCAGGTTTTAGTTCAACAGGTTTATTTGAAAGCATTAGCTTTCAGAGCACTGCTCCTTCACCTGAAGAAGGAGTGGCACTCTGAAAGCTAGTGCATCCAAATAAACCTGTTGGATTATAACCTGGTGATGTGTGGTTTTTAATTTAAACCAGGAAACTTGACTTCGATTGATCATGGCATTGTCCTGATAAAAGAGGCAGCAGATTTGGTTGAGTTGAAACAGATGAGTTGCAAGTCCATGCTCATTCTGTCCGTGTATTAATATATACAGCTTCCAGTCCACACTGTGAGCTTGACAGAACATGCTAAATTGGTGGACCTCAATGGAAAATGAGCTGTGGAGTGATTGGCTCTGCTCAATAATATGACCTAGTCTCTCCCATCTGATTGGTAGAGAACAGATGGATACTCAGAGGACAAGGAAGTTCCTTCCAAGCTAGCAACCACGATTCATTCTAATGAGACAGCAGGAAGACAGCTTGGAAGTATAAAGGTCCTGTGCATCCATGTAACAGAATCTGCCTGATATTGCCCTCCCTAACATTATAAAATTAAACCAGGGAATTTGTTCCCTTCCTAAGCATCAATTGCTGATGAATTTCCAGATAAAGAAAAATAATGTCTCGAGACAAAGTCTAAGGACTCATGTGATAAGGGCTCAAAGTCAGAACTAAAGATAAAGGAATTATTGCCATTACAGTATAGCTTTACTGAACATTAATAACTTGTACAACAGTTCTAATGTATTTAAAGACATTTGCAGGAGCATTACCAAGCAAACTTTGACACCAGGGTATTATTAGAACAGGAGGAGTGAGAGGTTCTTAATAATGTTATGGATAATTCCGAAGCCATCAGAGTTCAATAATTTGTAAATCACTATTGTCACATCTGGCAAAGGATGAATTCTTGCTCACTTCTGGTCACATAGAAATGGCCCCTGTAGCTCCAGACAAAAGACAGACAATCATTGAATATTCTGCTTTGCAATGCACTCCATTAGGTTCCTCACAGAATAAGCCAAGTGGGAAAGGGATGCTATTCCTCCAGCTATAGAAAGGAGGACTGGTGCCAGCATTCACCCTGAAACATTAGCTGGTTATGCAGCACCTGCAACAAATATTCCAGGGTTTGAGCTATCAAAAAATATCCCTCAAATGGCACCTCTGGAGGCTAATCAAAACCGTCTGAAAGATGCTTTTTGTGGAATGCTCCAATTGCCTGCAAAAAAAGGTAGCGACTTACTCACCCCTTCCTCACTGTGCTACCCTCTGGACAGTTTTAGAGTGCCAGTTCCAGCCAAAGCTGATATGGGCTCTGACAGGGAACTCCCTGATTTGCACTCATGAGTCTGTTTAACTGATAGAAAACAGCATTGGAGCCTCGGTCTAATCAGTAGACCACTGCACTGGAGCTTCATCCATTTGATGTAATTCTGCACTGTAGTTATCATCCCAGGTCAATGCATTCAAGATCTAGTGGTTCTTCAGCCCTCAATGACACCAAGAAATCCACAGGACACATTTAAAACAGACCTGGTACCTCTTTGAACTGTCAGAGGTTAAACAGACCTTCTTTCAAACATGCATGAATTTAGGTTTCAACAGGGTGTAAACACAAAGACAATGTAATCAAGCCAGCTTAGCTCTTTCAAAAATTAAATATCCCAGGGTGGAACAATAACATTTTATCTTTTAATAGGCTGACAGGCTTGCTATGGGATTGCACATATTTTTTCTTATCTGCTGACTATCAGTGGCAGTGAATATTGCCGTTCACTATATATGTATTATATGTACCAGGGTATAACAAATGTATTACTTCAACAGTCAAATAACTGAGAGCAGCCTATTTATAATTTTATGTATAAAGTGACAGTGAGCAGTTTCTCACCTCTGCTTCCCCAGTGATCCACTATTCTCCTTTATCCTTCTGTAGATATATTTCGTGCTCCCCCTCAGGTTTTTGCCTTTTAAATGCCTGAACTCTTTTCACACTAATAAAAGACAATTAATAAAACAAAGACTGAAGGCCAAATGCTGATTATCATAGAATCAAAGAAGACCAACATTTGCATTTACATAGCATCTGTTGTGGCCATAGGACATAGCTAAGCACTTTACAGCCAATTAAATATCTGTTAAGTTTTGAAACATAGGAAGAAAATCGCAACACTGCAAAAAAACTATAAAGGGCAATGTCATGACAAAATAATCAGCCTTTGTAAGATTGATTGATGGCTAAATATTGTCCTAGGATAACAGGAATAACTGTCTTGCTTTTCATTGCAGTAGTGCTGGGATCATTTACATACAAAAGCCGAGACAAGAGATGGAGATCTGTTTTAATTGTCGCGTTTTAGAGGCGGGACCTATGACTCTGCAATTGAGCTCAAGTTCTGATGTGTAACTTCAATCCAGAACCTACTGACAGAGGGGGAATAGTGTTACCAACCAAGGACTTGTCAAAGGATTCCTTGTATCTTGAAGCAGAGTAAAAAGATAGCACTGGGAAATAGCCTGCCTCTGAATCACATGTCATATCACATGGGACCCACCACAGGAAGCCTGCTTCCTGTTACAAGAAGGAGAAGTGAAGCATATGATGAAAATTACATCTCATTCAATCACCCTGGCTCCATCAACGCTTCAAGCAGATCTCCCACCTGTAGAGCTGGATAGCAGCTGCACAGACGAGCTGTCGGCCAATGCAGTCCATCCATTCATCAGGCATGAAAAGCACTTGCCCTGCCTCCTAACCATTTAGTGATATGAGAATGTCATTCTGTCAATCTGTACACCAGGTGATTGAAGTAAACCTGTTAGGTGCTGAAGCAGCTCTTGTAATATTAGTCAAAGTTCTGTGAATTCAGCAACAGAATTGGCTATAAGCCTGGAGTTTACACATACAGCTGATCCTTTAGAGAATTCTATCTGAGCACTTATACATATTTCATGGGCAGACATCCAACAAACAGTTGTGTTGCAGTCAGAACAAGTCAATCTGTGCAAATGAACAGTTTGTGTTTGGCTGTCCTTTTAAACGAAACACCTTTTGATGTTAAGAAAATGCTGGGAAATTGGCTGTGAAGATGCAAAGGGTTTTTCTCTAGTGTTGTGAACTAAACTAAAAAGCGAATGTTAATAAGCTGGTGACCATTAGAAAGTGGCAATTGACTTTTTGTCTGATCTCCTCAGTGTAACCATCGCCCCCACAGAACTTTGTTTGTTAAAGATTGTAGCTGATCTATTAAAATCTATGATGTGGAGGTGCTGGTATTGGACTGTGATTGACAAAGTTAAAAATCACACAACAGCAGATTATAGTCTGGTGTTATTGTGATTTTTAACTTTGTTAAAATCTAGTCACTGACATTTGAAGTGATGATAAACTATTTTATTTTTGTTTGCGCATGGAATGTTGGTGTTGCTTACTGACCCAGTATTGGTTTCAGGGAACACCTCTGGGACACACGCAGTAAACAACCCCACCACCCCGTGGCTGAACACTTCAGCTTCCCCTCCCACTCTGCCAAGGACATGCAAGTCCTGGGCCCTCCACCACCAAATTCTAGCCAGCTGTTGCCTGGAGGTAGATCGCTTCATCTTCTGCCTTGGGACCCTCCAACCATATTGAATCAATGTCGATTTCACCAGTTTTCTCATCTCCCCTTCCCCCACCTTATCCCAGATCCAGCCTTCCAACTCAGCATCACCCTCTTGAACTGTCCTACCTGTCCATTTTCACCTATCTGCTCCACCCTCCACTCTGACCTATCACCATTACCCCCCCACCTTCATCTATCTACTGCAATCCCAGGTACATTCCCCCCAGCTCCACCTGCCTCCCATTTATTTCTCGGCCTCCTTGGGCCCACCACACCACCACCCCGCCACCCCCCACATTCCTGATGAAATGCTTATGCTTGAAACGTCGACTGTCCTGCCCCTCAGTTGCTGCTTGATCGGGTGTGCTTTTCGAGCATGACACTTTTTGACTCTGATCTCCAGCATCTACAGTTCGCACTTTCTTCCAGCATTGGTTGTCTGTTTCTAATTGCCCAGAGGGCAGTTAAGAATCAAGTTGTTGTGGGTCTGAAGTCACATGTAGACCAGACTATGTAAGGATGGCAGATTTATTTCCCTGAAAGATGTAAAGTGACCCAGATAGGATTTTAAACAACTATTGACTATGGTTGTCATTAAAATAAATTTGAATTCTAGAATATTTTAAAATATTACATTCAATCTTCTGCCATTGTGGTATTTGTATTGTTGTATAGGCTGAAAGCATCTCACACATACATTAACGTCTGATAAAAATTAATACAAGAGGACATGCACTTTAATGTGAAGCAAATTTATTAGCTTAATCTACGTATATATTAGTGACATATGCAAACTAATGAGTGATTCTGTTAGCTTGAAGTTTATATCATACATATCCACATACACAAACAAGTGAGTCACACATTGCCTTCTATCCCATGGCGACATCGGCACTCAGAAGTCTATATCAGATTCCTTGGCACTCCTGAACCCCAGTCAAACAGTGAAAAGTCCAATGAGTGGGGCAATGTCTTGATGTTAATAGTATTCTGAATCCAAAACTACTAGCTGATTTTCCATTTCAAGCACTTTTCCAACCTTCAAAGCAGGCTGAGAAACAAATTCAGGTGGCCCAAGATAACTGCTCAACAGGACAATTCTCATAGTGTCACAGACGTACCTCCCAGGCAAACAGGCTGTTTTTCATGTATTTTTGTCACTTTCCTTCAATTTTTCACCACGGAGTGGTGAGCCTGTGGAATTCTCTGGCAAGGAAATCAATTGAGGCCGAAACATTGAATGTTTTCAAGAAGGAGTTTGATATCGTTCTTAGAATTAAAGGGATCAAAGGGGAGAAAGCGGGAACAGGGTTTTGAGTTTATGATCAACCTTAATTGTATTGAGCAATGGACCAGGTGCAAAGGACTGAATGGCCTACCCTTGCTCCTATTTTCCATGCTTCTCTGCCATCACCTCTTCCCATTCATCAACGCATGAATTAACTAAGTGAAGGACCAGTAAGATACAACTGCGTGGACACAGCACCGGTACCCTCTGGTGGTAGGTTTGGAAGAATTTGAACCTGACCATTGTTTTCCCAAATCTCTATCAGCCCAAATGTTTTCATGAGTTCCCGTTATCAGGATAGCATGCAATTGGATTTTTACAGATAACGCCTATTCTTAATTGATAAAACCTGTCACTGGATTAGTAATCCTGAACCCTGGCCCAATGTTTTGAAGAGACGGTTTGAATCCACCATGGCAGATGGTGAAATTTGAACTCAGAAACAGAAACTGGATCTGGAATAAAATGCTGGCTTAATGGTAACCATGTAAATGTTGTCAATTGTCATAAAAAAACATCTGGTTCACCAATGTCTTTTCCAGAAGGAAATCTGCCATCCCTACTTGATCTGGCTGAAAGGTGATTCCAGACCCACAACAATGTGGTTGGCTCTCCACTGCCCTGTGGGCCATTAGGAATGGACAATAAATGCCTAGCCATCAACAGCCACATCACATGAATGAATAATAACACAAGAATTATTAGTCATTATTAAGTTATAGAGTCTGAGTGATACGGCATGGAAACAGACCGTTTCGGTCCAACTTGTCCATGCCAAACATAATTCTAACCTCAACTAGTCCCACTGGCCCATACTTAGCTCATATCCCTCCAAACAGTTATAATTCATGTTCTTATCCAAATTTTTTTAAAAACATTATAACTGAACATACATTCAGCACTTCTTCTGGAAGGCCATTCCACACATGAACTGTGTAAAACAATTGCCCCTCATATCTTTTTTAAATCTTTCTCCTCTTACTTAAATATATGCCACCTAGTCTTGAAATTCCCCACCCTGTCATTCATCTTATCTACACCCTTAAGTTGACATGGTCCTCTGAGGGAGAAAATACATAAATTTGTTGCATTTGCAGTCCCACATTTACAAAGAAATGTGCTATTTCTAGACCCTATATCTCACTAATGTATTTGCTTCAGTGGGTTTAGCTAATGTCATTATTAAGGTACATTGAAGTTTAGATTCCAAGGTCTGAAACTAGGATCTCAGATTAAATTGTTGCTGATGTGTTGAATTAGACCAGTTGCCAAGTAGGGTCAAACTTTTACTAATATAATAACAACTCTGATATTGGCCATCCAGAAGATATCCTATCATGCATAACATCAATTGAGCCTTGATTTTACACTCAGTCACTTACAATCACTGACTTAGTTACATGCAATTTCTCTCTATTAAACTGAGACAGATCCTAAACTATTGAGCACTCAACTTTCTTTTTCCAATTCACTTCCTGCAATCTATCCAGGGTTTGGACCCACAGCTATAAGTGGATCATCAGGAACTGAACTATTCTTTTCAGACTACAATGTCATCATGTTTAGAAATGCTACTACCAAAGTGCCAAAGAACAGGACCAGATCTCTCCCGTATAAGTCCAATCACAAAAAAATCACAATTACTACCAGAAATCAAAAGAACTTATAGTGCAGTCACAAAAGGTTACAACCTTCGCCTATAACCATCCATTATGTCAGAGAACTGACAGGAAGTGATTGAAGTGACGACACTATGTCATCTTTAGGCTGACATTTATAAACTGTATGCTTCATTTCTGCACTTTAGAACTGCAACTCTTAATTCAGTGCTTCTTAAACTTTTTTTTAACTGTGATCCTATTATGAGGCATGAAAATTGCCGTGTCACAGTGAATTTTAAGGGAATGGAAGAGGAGACCTCCACAGAGGGGCAGAGATCAGTCATTACTACATCTGAGCCATAACTTCAGTTCATGACCTCACTGGGGTCCTGACCCCTGTGTGGTGATGCAGCCTCTTAACTGGTTAACAGTAATGAAGGAAAAGCAGTTAAGGTTTTGTCTGTTCCTTGTGATGTTAAGAATGGCAAACAAATCAAATTATGGATGCTACTGCCTAAGACTAGGTTCAGAATGCTATGCATGAAATTGCTGAAGTGTATGTTGTTTTTTGGGAGAGAATGATAACTCTGAACAATGGAATGTCTTTGCCACCTGTTAGCACCTTCAGGGATTTATTATTTTAAAAAACTACCCTTGCAATTGTTTAATTTCCCTGCAAGGCTACAATCTTGTTTTATATTTGTTCTCAGGATGGGAGAAAATCATGATTGTTGCTCACTCCTGTGATCCTGGTGGTTGTGGGTCATCCTCTTAATTCTTCTGGTGATGACTTCCCCCAACAATGGAGTTCAGTCGTGAACTTTAAGATATTGTCCCAGTGACACTGACAGTATGGCAGTATATGTCCCAGCCAAGAGATTTCCAGGGGGATAATTAGCTGGTAAAGCACCAGCATGTTCTATCATTTAATGGAGAGAGAAACAGAGTTAATGATTCGAGTCCAATGACTCTTCTTCAGAAGAGTGCAAAGAAAAGAAATTATTGGACATGAAACATTAACCGTTTCTCTCTCCGCAGTTGCTGCCAGACCTGCTAAACTCTTTCAGAATTTGCTGTGTTTTTTTTCATTTCAGATTTGCAGCATTCGCAGTATTTTTCTTTCATTCCTTGATTTAATATATCAATTATCAAAAGTGGTGAGGATAGATCTCCAGATTGAGCATTGGAGAGAGGCTATTCAAAGTAAAAAAAACCCTAATCAAGAATAAATTCAAGCCATTTTTTGTGCAGTTGACTATATTAAATTGTCATACTATAACACGACAGAATATACATTTATCATAATCTATTGTAAATTTTCTAGCCTCTGTCATTTGATAATATTAATAGCTTTCAGTTGATAGCTTCAATGATATGATCCAACCATTCAATATGAATAGAATATAAAAACATTTTAATGAACATTATTGTAAAAGTAAAATAGAAAAAAAATTCAGATGTGCACATTATCTGAGTGAACCTTGATTTGTGTTACTTCAGAAACAGTGCTAAGGAGAACAAAAACTAGGAGAACAATGAACCCAGCCAACAGTGCTACTACAAAAATCAGATCCCAGATTTATACCTGGTGCACGGTTAGTTTTGTTTTTGTCTTGGTAATTAATGGGTTAGTTAATCACTATTTTCATGTAAAGCTTTCTTTAACAACTGAAATGTATTACATTAAAATAATGAAGAACAATCAAACCAAGCTATTTAAATGTTGAAGACAGTTTGCAAGATCTAAAACACAAGCAAAATAAAGGGTTAACTTTTGCCCTGACATTATGACCCAAGCCCAGAGAATCTATACCCCAAATTTCAAATCTTTAGTCTTCACTGATTCCTGACAGTTTTCTGGTTGCAGACTGTGTAGACAACTCAATGAGTCCTTTCCAAATTTGCTGACCTAAATTTTGTAAGTCTGAAATGTGATCATGTTATGGCTTTAAGAGGTGTATTTTGTCCTTTTTTTGTGAAGAAAGGTTATGTAGAGGTGGTGATCAGTCTGCTCCAAAGCTAATAAAGAAAACAGCTTGTGAAGCTTTGGTTTTTTTTAAGTTGGAAGTATAGAAGTAGCTGGAATGGGTGGAGTCCCACAGAACCAGGATTTTTAGTTTTTGTTTTTTTTCAGTAGCAGTTGCTGGGGTCTTGAAGCTGGGGTTGCAAGCTGCAGTACACCTTTCCCCGCTACTCTCTCTCTCTCAGAGTTTTCTCCTGATTTTCTTTCTCCTTCTGGAATGGAGAATTGTATGTGAGACAATCTATTCTACTGAATTTGCCTTAGCCAAGAGGGTGTTTATGTGATGTTACTATATTGGAACAGTTACTGTTTAGCAGTAAAATACTCTATTATTCTGTTAAGTTTTCCAATAGAGTTAAGTTATTCCAATTTCTTTTTTTTTGTTGCATTTAAAATATAGTGCATGAGTAAAGTGTTTTTTTTCAAGCCTGTTAGTTTGATCAATCAAAGTCCATCTAGAATGCAAAACCTGGCACTTGCCTTTAAAATAAAAAAAAGTTAGGGTTTAGGCTGTCATCTTAATATATTTTGAACGGGTTTGCTCTGGTCCATAACAGAAAATTAAACTTTTTCAGCGTCAATAACTTGAGGATTTCAAGCAAAACTCTCAAGGTTTAAAACTTCATAAAGTAAACCCTTTTGCTAAGGCGACTTGTTCTCTGAGCTACCCTAAACTTTCTACTGAACTAAACTGAAAACACTTCCTTCTAAACTGAATCTTTAAACATCTTATTTGTCTTTTTTTCTGAACTGAAAACAAAGTTAGTGGTCTTATATGTTGGCCTGACCAATCATAAACACCGCAGGGCTGTGCAGTTACATGTTGTGTGTCAATTGCTGGATTTAATCACTGTTTTGGAAGGGCTGTCTGACCTAGACCTTTTCTAAGGGAAAATGCTTCAATGTAACCAACTCCCACTGCATTAACTTGAAACCCAAATTACAAAAACATTGATGCTTATAAATTCCACAACTTTCATCACAAAAGGAATCAGAAACTGAACATGATTCATATTAAAATGAGAAAGATGTTCCTTCAGCTATGACTACCAACCTCAAAAAGTCAGGAAAATGGATTAAAAGTAAAATACTATAGATATTGGAGATCTGAAATCAAAACAAAGCTTTGGAAAAAGACTTGAATATAGGAACAGGAGCAAGCCATTTAGTCCATCGTGCCTGCTCCACCATTTAATGCAATCATGGCTGATGAACACGTCAATGCATTTTAACCCCACTATCCACATCATCCTTTATGCTACAGATTACCAAGATTTATCAACATCTAAGTATACTCAGACTTAGATTCCACAGCCCACTGAGTTAAAAAAATTCCAAAGATTCATCACGCTAAGAGTTTAAAAATTAAATCTCCTTATTTCAGTCCTAAATGACATCTGCCTTGGTTTTAAGTTTTCAAGTCTCCTGTAGAGGAAATATTGGTAGAAGTGGAGATAAAAGTCAAGATTAGAATGGTGCTGGAAAAGCACAGTAGGTCAGACAGCATCTGAGGAGCAAGAAAATCAAAGTTTCAGGCAAAAACCCTTCAGCTGGAATGAGGCATCATTCCTGATGAAGGGCTTTTGCCCGAAACATTGATTTTCCTGCTCGTCAGCTGCTGCCTGATCTACTGTGCTTTTCCAGCACCACTCTAATCTTGACTCTCCAGAGAAAATGTCTTACTTGTATCTACCCCGTTTAATTTGTAAGTGAGTTACACACATATTTTGTAAGTTTTAATGAGATCACCTCTTAGCCTCTGAAAATATATTTCTACAAGCTCAGTCTGCTCAATCTCTATTCATAGGACAATCCCCTCATTCTGGAACAATTCTGGTGATTGTTCATTGCATGCTCTATTTGGCAACAATATATTTCTGGTGATAAGAGACCTAATCTGCAGAAGGTACTCCAAGTGTGGTCAAACCAAGTAATTGAAGCAAGACTTCCCTACTCCTGAACTCAAATCCTCAAAAGGTCTGGTAACCTCCATGGAGTGAGAAACAGAACTAAAATTTCAAGTACACGATGGCTTCTTTGAAACTGAAGAGAGTGGAAAGGTGATGGGTTTATTCTGTTGAAAAGTGGGGAGCAGCACAAATAAAGCTAAGGGGAGGGCAGGGAAATGACAGAGAGGGAGGGAAATCAAAAATAGCAAAAACCAAAAGACAAAGGGAGTGATATGCTTACAGAAAAGTGATAGAGCATTGGAACAGACTAAAGATCAACTCTGATTACCAACATATGGACCCTCAGGGTAAAGGTATATATCAGAATGCAGGACAGAGCTCATGGTCTGAAGTGATTGAACTCAAATTTTAGTGCAGAAAGTGTAAAGTGTCTAATTGGGAAAATTAGCTTCTGTTCCTCCAGCTTGCATTGGGTTTTCACTGGAATACAGCTGCAGGCCTCGGACAGAATTGTTAACATGAGATCAAGTTGCTGAATTACGACAGAAACACGAGCAGAATCAGGAGCTCATGCTTGTAGACTGAACCATGGTATTCTGCAAGGTAGTCACCCAGTTTGTATTTGGTCTGTTCAATACAGAGGAGACACAATGTGAACAGCAAATATGGTAAATTAAGTTGAAAGAAATGCAAATAAGTTGCTGCTTCACCTGGAAGGTGAAGGTTTTGCCCAGGTCCCCCGCAATCATTCGACATGAAGCACCGAGTTACTATGCACTTCATCCATTTACAAGCAATAAGAGGTCATGTACCATCTGAAAAGCAGGAGCTACACACCTCCATTTTATCCTGGAGAATCCCAAGATAAGAAACTTTGATGAATTAACCGTGTAGTTGAAGTCCCTTGGAGGAGGCGAAAGTGAGGACTGCAGATGCTGGCGGTCAGAGTCAAGATTAGAGTGGTGCTGGAAAAGCACAGCAGGTCAGGCAGCATCCGAGGAGCAGGAAAATTGATGTTTCAGGTAAAAGCCCTTCATCAGGAATGAGGCCTTATTCCTGATGAAGGACTTTTGCCTGAAACATTGATTTTCCTGCTCCTCGGATGCTGCCTGACCTGCTGTGCTTTTCCAGCACCACTCTAATCTTGTCCCTTGGAGGAGGCCAATACAAAAGCCTCTTCTCATGCAAAAATAAACTCAAGCCCATATCCAAAGGAATCCTACTGAGAGGACTGTGGACTGTTATTTTGTTGTTAGTTCTCATGAAAAATACACATTGAAAATATATTACAGCTTGGCATTATTTTCTATAATAAACTTGTATTTTCCAGTGGCTCATCACATCTTTTCTTGCACTTTGGATTGATCTCTGTCAGGACATGAGGTACTCTGCACCTTCACTAATTCTACAAATTTAATCAAATGACACTCACAGTAAGATTGTGAGGGAAACAAGCCTAGCTTTGAAAGCAAAGGCCATAATGCCTTTAACAAACTGTCTACTCTTATTTTAACTACGTCTGAACAGCAAGACGTGACAGGGTGAAGATTAATCCTGAAGCTGATTTGTAGTTATCTTCTGAGACAATTAACTCAAGTAATGGCTACAGCTGTTGTTCAATGGCCCTTTAACTTTGCCATCGGCATTTCTTCCTCCCAGTTGACATTAACAATGAGTAGATTATCCCACCAACTTTCTTGTGTTATGTTTTGATTCAGGAGAGACAAGAATCTGACTGGGTTATCGTAGAATCTTAATTCCGTCACAACGACCAAGAGACCTGACTGGGAGTAGCCAGCTGTTCTATCATGAACTTGAACAGACCAGTAAAGGAGAATGGAATAACTTGTTCACAGCTTTCCTCAGTGAATGTCATTCAGAATATGTGAAGGATATGCTAAAGGAGACTGGTAAATGAAACAAGCTGAATCAAGCAAGATTAAACAAAAACAGGAATGTTTGGAGAAGCTCAGCAGGCCAGGCAGCATCTGTAGACAGAAAACAGGATTAACATTTTAAATGTAGTGATCGTTCATCACAACAATTCTGAAGCAGAGACACTGAACTTGCTATGTTAACTCCACTTTCTCACCACAGATGTGGCCTGACCTGCTGCATTCCTCAAGCAGTTTCTCTTTTTGTTTCAGATCACCAGTTCAATATTTTATTCAAGTGAGGTACAGGCTGTTTTCTGACCAAGACAGCAAACAATGGGCTCAGAGAGACAATAGATGTCTGCTTCACAACTAAGCTTCACAACTAGGGTAACATGGTGGCTCAGTGGTTAGCACTGCTGCCTCACAGCACCAGGAACCTGGGTTTGATCCCAGCCTTGGGCAACTGTCTGTGGAGTTTGCACATTCTCCCCGTGTCTGTGTGGGTTTCCTCTGGGTGCTCCAATTTCCTCCCACAATCCAAAGATGGTTAGGTGAATGGGTCACGCTAAGTTGCCCGTAGTGTTCAGGGATATCTAGGCGAGGTGCATTAGTCAGAGGAAATGCAGAATCATAAGGTAAGGGATTGGGTGTGGGTGGGATACTCTGCTGATGGTTGGTGAGGACTTGTTGGGCCGAATACTGCAGGGATTCTATGATTCTGAGCCACTTCCTGTGAGTAAAATCTGAAATAAATTCAGCTTTAATGCGCGTCTTGGGTAAGCTGTCTGTGAGAGCCTAGTCTGTCAAGCTTTTAAAACTCCGTTTCTGACAAGGTAACCATGGTCTGTTGCCATCACGATATAATATATGGTTCTCTACACCTTATCTCTTTTATTTTCCTCAGTCATTGAAGAGGAACATTCTGCAGCTCTTTTATTCTCACAACCATGGGTGTAGTTTAAATCTCAAGAATGGCTATGATGCTGAGCATGCTGTCACACCTGCCACTGTCGGAATATTGGTATCTACCAGGTAGAAGATTTCAGGAATCCAAGCTGTGCATGCAAAGTGGCACTGCGATGTGATTGTGCCACTGCATGGAATTGGTGACATGTTATCCACAGTGAACATGGTTGTACATGGAGGACCACTTATCAGAGTCCATCTCCTTTAGTAAGTATCAACAATATGTTGACACTAGCTCCTGTGTTAATTTTGGCTTTAAGGGTATGTCAATCTGACTTTTGGGAACATGCAACATTAAAAGTTTCAGAAACTTCTGATTGTCTTATGTAGTCCATATGGTGTGTGTAAGACTGACAAAATGAAAAGCTTATGTCCATTGTTTTTTGAGTTGTTGGCCATACATTCTATTACATTTGTGTATGTTTTTATGACTCTCTGTGCTGTCAGTGTGTTGTGCTTTTGTAAGGGTCAAGCTGCCATAGTCCCACAGGACCATAGCGTTGCTTTCTCATTAGAGAGAGCGAGAGAGAGAGAGGGCGAGTGAGAGAGAGGGCGAGAGAGAGAGAGCGAGAGCGAGAGAGGACTGGTGATGAGTTTAATCTGAGGATTACCATTCTGGGTAATCCAAAATGGAGGATAGGAAAAATTTCTGGCTGTAACAGGCTATTCCTTCTTTGAGGCATATTTTGAGGTTGGAGGTGATTTTCTTGAATTCTTGGAGCAGCAATTACTGTTTTACATGCTGTTGCATTGTTTTGAAACTTTGGAGAAAGAAAGAGTCAAAAAACGGCATTTTTAAAAGGGAGAGCAAAGACAGCACATGGTCTGTCAGTGCAGGAGAGAGAGAAAAAAAGAAACCCACACTGCTCTCTGACACAGCAGTGAACCTGCGCAGTTCCTGCCTTTGTTGTTGAATTAATGTATCTCTGGACATCGGAGTGTGTCTGGAAAAAATAACAAACAGTGAAATTCACAACTGAGGAACCTGTTTGGGAGAAGTCACAGCACAGAAACAGATAAAACTATTCTCTTAAGTGTGGCCTTACTATAAGTCTGCAGTAGTAAGTAGAGTGGGTTCTTTCTTGATTATGTATTTTATTGAGATATGTCTCTTGATTAAACTTAAAAATATAAGCCATAAACATTAAGTTAGTCTGGAGCAGTGTTTTGTGGAGGAATAAGACAGTGCTATTTTTTTGGATCCGCAGATTACAAGAAGCAAAAATGGCCCTTAGGAGCATGATATGCTCTTCATGTCAGATGTGGGAGTTGAGGGAGAATTTACATGTTCTTGAGGATTGTATCTGCAATAAATGCCGTTGGTTATGCATCCTATCAGAGTGAATGGATCAGTTGTCACAACAGTTAGAGGCAATTAGGAAGTTACAAGATCAAGGGAGTGTGATGGGAAGCAGTTATAGGAAGGAAGAAAAGTCACAGATACAGTCATATAGGTAGGTTAATTCCAGGAAAGGTAAGAGAGGTAGGCAGGTAGTGCAGGAGTCTTCTGTGGCTATCCCATTTCGAACAAGAATGCTGATTTGGAAAATGTAGGGTGTGATGGATTCTCAGGGGAATGTAGCACAAACAGCCACGTTTCTGGTATTGAGACTGGCTGTAATGCAATGAAAGGTACGTCTGGTTCCAAGAGATCGATTATGTTAGGGGACTCTCTGGTCTAAGGCACAGACAGACATTTCTGTGGCCAGCTGTGAAAAATCAGAATGGTGTGTTGTTTCCCTGGTGCCAGGATCAAGGATGTCTCAGAGAGGGTGCACAATGTTCTCATGGGGGAAGCAAGCCCAACAGGTCATTTTCCACATTGGAACCAATGACATAGGAAGGGAAAAGGATGAGATTCAGAAGGGAGAGCATAGAGCTCGGAGGAATTTAAAAAGGAGGTCCTTGAGAGTAGTAATATCTGTATTACTTCCCATGCTACGAGATAGTGAGGGTAGCAATAGGAAAATAGAGAAGATGAATGCATAGCTGAGGAACTGGTGTATGGGAGAAAGATTCGCATTTTTGGATCTATGGAATCTCTTCTGGGGTAGAAGTGACCTGTACAACAAGGATGGATTGCACCTGAATTGGAAAGGGGCTAATATACTGGCAGGGAAATTTGCTAGAGCTGCTTGGGAGGATTTAAACCAGTAAGGAGGGGGCTGGGTGTGGAACCCAGAGCGATAGTGAAGGAAGAGATCAAACTGAGGCTGGTACAGTTGATAAAAGAAGAGAGTCAAACAGTCAGGGCAGGCAGGGACAAAGTAGAGAGCAAGGGAGGTCTGATAAATTAAACTCTCTTTATTTCAAAGAAGAAGCTGAACATGGAAGGCAGCTAAACTCAGGGCATGGTTAGGAACATGGAATTGGGATGTCATAACAATTACAGAAACATAGCTCAGAGATGGACAGGACTGGCAGCTTAATGTTCTAGGATACAAATGCTATAGGAAGGGCAGAAAGGGAGGCAAGGGGGGGAGGGGAAGGGTTTTTTTTAATAAGATATAGCATTGCAGTTGTATCAAGGGAGGATATTCCTGGGAATTCATCCAGGGAAGTTATTTGGGTGGAACTGAGAAATAAGAAAGGGATGATCACCTTATTGGAATTGTATTATAGGTCCCCTAATAGTCAGAGGGAAATTGAGAAACAAATTTGTAAGGAGATCTTAGTTATCTGTAAGAATTAATAGGGTGGTTATGGAAGGGGATTTTAACTTTCCAAACATAGACTGGGACTGCCATAGTGTTAGGGGTTTAGATGGAGAGGAATTTGTTAAGTGTGTACAAGACAATTTTCTGATTCATAGATAGATGTACCTACTTCAGAAGGTGCAAAACTTGACCTACTCTTGTGAAATAAGCCAGGGCAGGTGGCTGAGGTGAGAGTGGGGGAGCACTTTGGGGCCAGCGACCATAATTGTATTAATTTTAAAATAGTGATGGAAAAGGATAGACCAGGTGTAAAAGTTGAAGTTCTATATTGGAGAAAGGTCCATTTTGATGGTATTAGACAAGAACTTTTGAAAGCTGATTGGGGGCAGATGTTCGTAGGACAGCTGGAAAATGGCAAACCTTCAGAATTGAGAAATGAGAGTCCACAGACGTATATTCCTGTCAGGGTGAAAGGAAAGGCTGGTAGGTACAGGGAATGCTGGATGACTAAAGAAATTGAGGGTTTGGTTAAGAAAAGGAAGGAAGCATATGTCAGGTATAGACAAGATAGATCAAGTGAACCCTTAGAAGAGTATAAAGGCAATAGAACTATACTTAAGAGAGAAATCATGAGGCAGAAAGGGGACATGAGATAGCTTTGGCAAATAGAGCTAAAAAGAATTCAAAAAATTTTACAAATACATTAAGGACAAAAGGGTAACAAGGAAGAGAATAAGCACCCTCAAAGATCAGCAAGGTGGCCTTTGTGTGGAACCACAGGAGATGGGGGAGATACTAAATGAGTATTTTGCTTCAGTGTTCACTGTGAAAAAGGACATGGAAGATAGTGTTATGGACTAGCTCAGACCATTCAAAACATTCTTAAGCAGGCAGCCCCAGAGCATAATTTTGCAATTTGTTTCGGTAAGTATACGGTGAAAATTACCCGGAATAAGATTGCTAGGTTGTATGCTAGATTTTAAAACAGACAAAAATGTATTCATAATATTACACAATGAAACACAAAGAACAGAATAAAGAACACCTACAGAACTCAATATATCCAGCTAGACTTAATCATACTGTTCCGAATATGCATAACAGTACCAATAAGCAAACTCCCTTTAAAATGCAGTATAAATGGAACACATGCTCACCAGTTGAAGGTGAAGGGCAGAAAAAGAGAGAGAGAGAGACAGAGAGAGAGAAAGTTTCTCACCAGGTCAGACTGAACTAAAACTGCTCAACTCAGCTAGCATCGGTGACCTTATAGAGGTTTACAAAATTATGAAGGGCATGGATAGGATAAATAGACAAAGTCTTTTCCCTGGGATGGGGGAGTCCAGAACTCGAGGGCTTACGTTTACGGTGAGAAGGGAAAGATATAAAAGAGACCTAAGGAGCAACTCTTTCACACTGAGGGTGGTATGTGTATGGAATGAGCTATCAGAGGAAGTGGTGGAAGCTGGTACAATTACAACATTTAAAAGGTATCTGGAATTGGAAGGACTGAGAGGGATATAGGCTGGGTACTGGCAGGTGGGACTAGATTGGGTTGGGATATCTGAGCGGCATGGACAGGTTGGATCAAAGCGTCTCTTTCCATGCTGTACATCTCTATGACTCTGTGTCTCAGGCTAGAGGCAATGCTGAGAAGGTGGGACCTTCGTAGTGACCTCAGTCAATGCAGTGTGTTGTACCATGTTGGTAGTCAAGTGTTCCAGGATTCTGCTTAGCTTTTGACACCAGATTTTATGCACAAGCATGCCTTTTACTGTGACTGAAGTTTTTAATTTTTAACATCTTCCGGGTAAGTGCAACAGAATCAGATAGTGTCAGATCTTGCTGGTTCTGTGCGATGTACTGACAATACCAACAGTGCTGTCTGAACCTAAAGAATCCCATTGATGTTGGCCCTCTATTCTGGCTTCATACTGGGGCCCATCTGCCAGTAAGACACCAATGCTCAGGTGCAATTTCTTGCCCAGACTTTGATTGGAGGTGAGTGCCAACTCAATTAACCTCATTACAATGTCTTCTTCAGATAAAGCACCCAAATGCCCTGTGCTCTGCATCTTACGACAAAGTCATCAATAGATCTTTAAGATCTTTGTCTTTTATTCATTTATGGGACATGGATGAGCATCTATTGCCGTCCCTGGTTGCTCTTGAGAAGGTGATGATCTATCTGAGGACAAACTGGATGTATTAATTCTGCAAAGCTTCTCCTGGCCAATAATGAGTAAATTTTTCAGAGCCTCTCCACTTGGGATTATTTATTGTTTGAACTATCAAATAATGCTGAAATTTCATGTTTAATTTATTACAGCAGTACTGGGCATTTAACTTGATTGCTCGTTATCTTTAAGTATAAAGAAGGTAAGTCTGCCTTCTGGCTGTTAAATTTGCAAATCAGTACTCACATAAGCAAGTTGTTGTTGGTCTTCTGAATGCTTCAAGATCCAGGGTTGTGTAATCTTCAGTGGGGTTTCCAAAGTGTTGAGCATTGGATTTTGGCCCTTTAACTAGATCCTGCTGCTTAGCACTGCACTGGTACCATGACATGACCACCAGTGACCAACTGCCACTATGATGTAAAATGATCTGGGATCTGGGAGGTGGGATCTGGGAATTATTTCTTCATAAATATCCCACTGCTGTTAAGCCAAACATGTTCTTTCCTCATTGTCTTTAATGATGGGATTTCTGCCTTCAGCAGGGTATTCATAACTGATGAAGGGATACTTATATTAGTTCCCATTACATAAGAGCAAGACCTGGGCAATATAGTACTGAAGGTTTCAACAGATTCCTATTACAGCTCCTGGCATCTACATATGTTATAATCACAGGCTCTTGAGTGGCTGGACTAAAGCTAAGCAATTCAGATGAAACTTATTTTACATTCAGTTCCCTCAGTGAGACTTGCTGCACAAGGACTCAGTAAATTGGAGGCTGAGATCTTCACACCATCAGGATACATGCCATGATAACATGATGATAGCTGCGAGACTTCATGCAAAACTTTACCTCCGAACCAGAATATTCTAAAGCTTTCCCCTTGTTTCACACCCCATTATGAGAAAATTTGCTTGAGCAAATTGCTGGAACTTAATTAGGAATTTAATTCTATTTATATTCAAAGTAACATGTTTCTCAGCTATATGGTAAAAGTTAATATATCAACTGTACTGCAGCCCAAGGAGTGTTTAATTCTATTCATACATTTGACCACTGTACTTGTTATTTGGCATAAAGTGCAAAATGTTTAATCTGTAAATAGATTGGAATTCCTTTGTTCACATATATTTAATATATTCAAATAATGTGAAGATGTATCATTCAGTGGCATTTATTGAAGAAAAAATGGAATTGCAATTGAATTTGGAGATCTCAGGACAACCCCAAGCAATGGTGCCAAATCAGAAATCCAGATGCATTTATTTTCAGTACTTTAACTTTGCTCTCAGTGCCGAACTGGAATCCCCTAAGGAGATCCTTCATAACAAAATAGTTTATTGCAAATCAAACTGTAGCAGACAACGGAACTGCAGAATGAAATGGAACAGAAGGGAGAAATAAACAATGCCAGAAACCAGGGAGTGTTGTCACAATCAACATATGAAATCAAAGATGTGCAAAAGCCCAATTTTGAATGAAAACAGGAAAACACCCAGCTTTGTTAAAAACTACCACAGATTAAAGCACCGTTTCCTTCTTCTGTCCAGCTTTGGGTAAAATCATCATGATGGAGAATGAGAGCTAGGGAAAACATGTGTAACCACATAAAAGATAAAAATCAGTATTAAACAATGCTCTAATGGAATCTTATCCAAAATGTTCGGATCCTAAACTGTATCAAGCCCTGTTCACCCTCCTTCCATTTCCTCATTGACCAATACTGATGTAAGAATCTGGAATTCTCAACTCAAACTGTATTCCGTCTCTAACCTCCTCCAAAGTGGGGGTTTGGTAGTTAGATGGATGGTTTGCAATGCAGAGTGATGCCAAAATGCTGGCTGATGTCACTGTGAAGGTCCCACCTTCTCAACTTTGCACTGGCAACTGAGGTGGGGTGACCTTAAATTCACCACCAGTTGTCTCTCTCTCTGATGAAAACGCAGTCCTCTGGGACGGCAGTGACTTTTCGACCTTTGGAAGAACACTGTGCTCCTCTCACTCTGGCCTGTTGTGCATTCTTACCCCCACCATAGTTAGCTGCATCTGAGCTGGCTGGTCTTGAAGCTCTAGTATTTTCTCCATGAAACCCCGCACATTTCTACGCTCTTTTAGACCCTCCTTAAAATCTATCACATTGACCAAGCCTTTGGCTATCCTTCCTAACATTGCCTCCTTTTCTCTATTGCCAACAACTGATTGAATCCAATCAAATACTTTTTGCCCCATTTTAGAGTATGTTACTGCACAAGCATGCTATATAATGTAAGCTGTCTTGTATGTGATGAAAATAAATGCCTGGAAGATGAACAATGTTTTTTGAACATTTCTATGGAATAACCTATTATGTCCAGCTTCTTCTACATTTGTAAACAACAAGTTCAATTGAAAATGGTAAGTTGCAACAAGCTAGCTTTCCCTTTCAAATGTGTAAGCTTCTTCCTTACAAATTCAATGTGTAGGCTTTGCAGGTTTTGTGAATTATAATGATGTCTTGAACCTCAAAAAATGAATCCAACTCAGATATCTAAATTTGAACCCACAGAAAACCTGTGGTCATTGTCTCCCTCTTTCTCTAATTGGCTTACGTCCTTGTTAGATACACTTCAGGATCTGTCATCTGCGATGTTTTCATCAAATGTAAGTCATGAGTGCTGACATGTTGCTCAACCACTAAGACATTGAAAGTGATCCTAATCTTGTCCTCAGCCAAAGTCCGCACAGATACAATGATTAAACATGAGCAAGATTGAAAATATTTGTTTTCTTTCCTTCTTAGTGGCCAAAATAAAAACTTCTTGTGCTCCAACTGCAGTGAAGATCAGCAAGGCAGGAGATAGAGTCATAGAGATATACAGCATGGAAACAGACCCTTCTGTCCAACCTGTCCATGCCGACCAGATATCCCAATCCAATCTAGTCCACCTGCCAGCACCCGGCCCATATCCCTCCAAACCCTTCCTATTCATATATCCATCCAGATGCCTCTTAAATGTTACAATTGTACCAGCCTCCACCACATCCTCTGGCAGCTCATTCCATACACGTACCACCCTCTGTGTGAAAAAGTTGCCCCTTAGGTGTCTTTTATATCTTTACCCTCTTACCCTAAAGCTATGCCCTCTAGTTCTGGACTCCCGGACATCAGGGAAAAGACTTTGTCTATTTATCCTATCCATGCCTCTCATAATTTTGTAAACCTCTATAAGGTCACCCCCTCAGCTTCCGACGCTCCAGGGACAGCCCCAGCCTGTTCAGCCTCTCCCTATAGCTCAAATCCTCCAATCCTGGAAACATCCTTGTAAATCTTTTTTGAACCCTTTCAAGTTTCACAACATCTTTCTGATAGGAAGGAGACCAGAATTGCACACAATATTCCAACAGTGGCCTAACCAATGACCTGTACAGCCGCAACATGACCTCCCAACTCCTGTACTCAATACTCTGACCAATAAAGGAAAGCATACCAAATGCCTTCTTCACTATCCTATCTACCTGCGACTCCACTTTTAAGGAGCTGTGAGCCTGCACTCCAAGGTCTCTTTGTTCAGCAACACTCCCTAGGACCTTACCATTAAGTGTAAATGTCCTGCTAAGATTTGCTTTCCCAAATTGCAGCACCTCGCATTTATCTGAATTAAACTCCATCTGCCACTTCTCAGCCCATTGGCCCATCTGGCCCAGATCTTGTTGTAATCTGAGGTAACCCTCTTCGCTGTCCACTACACTTCCAATTTTGGTGTCATCTGCAAACTTACTAACTGTACCTCTTATGCTCACATCCAAATCATTTATGTAAATGACAAAAAGTAGAGGGCCCAGCACTGATCCTTGTGGCACTCCACTGGTCACAGGCCTCCAGTCTAAAAAACAACCCTCCACCAGCAACCTCTGTCTTCTACCTTTGAGCCAGTTCTGTGTCCTACAGCCTTGAAACTTATTTGTATTGGGCAATTATATTCTCAATAGTCCAATTTGCCAACAAAGCCTTCTAGTGTGAATTGTCTGTGTTTTGTATGCTACAATGAGTTTACATATTAAAAACACTCTACCCAAGTATTTATGTTGATAAGGCAGACAAAGGGTCACAGAATTCAATTTGCAGTTAAACTCAATTTTATTAACAAAATATTCCTTAATTAAAACCCTATGTGAGCATTTCTCCAATTCCCATTTCTCTTTCTATTTAGCTCTATCCACCAGAGAATGTATATCACCTGTGATGATCCTAGTGTTTGAGAGGGGGCATTGGAATCGCCTTCCTTTCTGGTGTAGGGTTGCTGCATGGTCTTCTGCCACATGTCTTGCTGAGAGTCTTCACTGAGAAGGTGAATTCCAGGTGTGTGTGTGTTTTTATACCCCTAGCTCTGAACCTTCCATAATGTTCTGTGACCTTTAGTCAATGGGGTCATGTGTGGTGTTCAAAGCATCCAATGGGCTCCTGTTAAGACCCTTCACTATTGGGGAGGTGTGAAGTGCACATCCTCAGGGACTGGCTGGAAGTCAAGGTGCCAGGAAGTCTAATTGATACTTGTCCAATACAAAACCTTCAGGTTGATTGTAACTGAACCTTTGTGACATCTTTGGCCGTGATTTCCACTATTCTCTGTAGCCGAGCTTTCATGAAGGACATTTGCAAACCAGATTGGAGTTTATCCAACAGTCAATATCATTCGACTTTTAACACCAGATTTTTTTGTTGAATTCAAATTTCACCATCTGCCATGGTGGGAGATAAACCCAGGTTCCCAGACCATTACCTGGTTGTAGATTACCAGCTCAGTGATAATACCTCTTGGACATCACCTCCCCCAACTGAAATAGGATTTATTCTTTTAATTTTGTCAGTAAAAAGGAAATATCTCAAAGCTGGTCCTTTGTTCTAAAATCTGTTACTTTTCTCAATGATACTGTATCCTTGGCTTTTCTCAGAGGAGTTGTAAACAAGCCAGGCTCTGAAACGGCTGGGTTTGGTACAAAGATGAAAGGCCTTTTTGTTTATACATTAAACAGATGAATCTTTAGATCAAAGCTTTTATGTTTTAGAAGTGACCTGTATAAGTCAAAGGGGTGTGGTCAGCTCTCTAGCTAAGCAGTTCAGGCCAGAACTAGTTGGGGAGTTCAGCTGTGGGAGCTGTGCAGAAACAGATTGCTAGATTGTCTCTCCTTCAGCCCTTCTAATGTCACACTGTAAGCCTTTGTTTCATTTTTGCTGTGGTTAAGTGGGTTTGTTTATTGGGACTGCGGTGCATATTCAGAACAGCACAATTAAGTCTAGTTCAGATAGATTGAGTTCTGTAGTGTTCGTTATTCTGTTTTTTTGTGTTTTATTCCACAGTTTTGTGAATACATTTTTGTCTGTTTTAAAACCTGGTAGTCAATCTAGCTAACTTACTCTGGTAATTTTCACTGTACACATATCAAAACAGATTGCAACCTTATTATCTGGGAGGCCTGCTTGAGAATGTTTTGAGTGGTCTGGCCTAGTCCATAACAGAAATGAAAATCAGAATAACTCTAATAACACAGTTACAATGGATGCTTTTTGGAAGATAGATTTGTGACTGTTGTGTGGATTGAGTTTGATCAAACACATCACTAGAGGCGAAAGGTGGCATACCGCTGACTATTGAGTTGCAGCAGGAATTCTCAAATGCATTATTCTTGATGTTGCCTTGCCATCAATAAACCAATCAGTGAAACATTTTCTTTGGCAGGTACATGTGCATTTAGACAACTCTTCAATTTACAATGCTGGACTTCCTGAGCATATCTGTAAAACCCATGATCAAAGGCAGTTATCTCCATGTTTTCTTTCCACTTCTTCCTTCACACTTTCCATGTTCCATATGAATCGAAAAGTTTTGATGAGCTGCACAAAAACTGGGTCTAACACTTAGCTAAATTAATGTCCAGAACAAAGGTGTTAGATATGGAAAATTATATCTTTTTCTTCAAATTATGAACATGAATTGTGCCAAGCACTTCATTTTGTCATACTGAAGCCAGACAGCATGATAGCTTCTCCCACCCAAAATGCCCTGCTAAGGCAATGGACAGTGACTGGATACATAGAGCGATTTCTGTGGAAAAACTTGGTGGAAGGAAAAAGATGATTGGCCAGAGGAAGTGGGAGAGGCTAGTACAATTGCAACATTTAAAAGGCATCTGGATGGGTATATGAATAGGAAAGGTTTGGAGGGACATGAAGCAGATGCTGGCTGGTGGGACTAGATTAAGTTCGGATATCTGGTCTGTATGGATGAGTTGGACCGAAGGGTCTGTTTCCGTGCTGTACATCTCTATGACTCTAATACTAAATAAAGAAGCAACAGACTGGCCGCGTTACAGGCGACACTTAACAGATAAACAGTTCTATTTTTCCATTAACCTTGAAAGCTCGGTTTCTTTTCTTCAGAGAGAGACTGCATCTGTAAGCAACTGATTCTGTGGGTAACTCTTAAATTATTCTTTCTCCTCTGGCAATGAAAATGGAAATATTGCTTCAATCGAGTATGCTCTTGATTTTGAGCAGGATGATGTACAACCCACAGTTGTGTAAAATTGGAGTCCATTAACCCGAAGAATTGTTTGAGATTTGTGACCTTTAGGATCGTAACTGTGCTCTTATTCAGTCTATCTTTTTTTTCCTTTTAAAGTTCCTTAACATCCTTATATTAACTCACAAAGAAGCACATCTGTGTAAGCCATCATAATTTCAGACTGGTAGAGGGCCTGAGGCAAAAAATCTATAGTTCTGCTCCAAGTGTTCTTTTATTCAGTTGCGTGGCTACTCTCTGACCTGGCAATTTGAAATAATTTACCTTCTCTATTTATTGAAAGCATTACATGTTTGACCCATGAAAACATTCCTCACAAAAAAACCCATAAATTTTGGAAATTGTGAGTTCATTCTGTGCTTGTTTGTTCTGCAGATGTTATTGGATACCTCTTTGATTTTAACCGATATATTCTAAAATTCAAAAGCAGATTTTGGCTTACTGTCACTTTTTCAGATGAAATTTGCAAAACCTTCCAGACAAAGCAATACATTCATTTGGATTCTTTACTACACCTGGAAGGGTTCTCTGCAGTTGGTCATGGTTTTCATAAAGGAAATGTAGATACAAAGGAAAACAAAAGGTTATTGGGAAAAAAAATAAATTACAAGTGGTACTCTGAAACGTTTGAGTAAATGGAAAGACTTTGTTGGACTTGTAGAGAAAGATTCATTTTTTAACATATTACGTGAGAATAACACAAAAAAAATTGGCATCTTTAACTGGGCACAGATATTAAGGTAATAGTTAAGCAAAATTGTGGCCTGTTTCAGAAAACTTCCTTCACCTGCATATCTAGCAATTTATAGTGTATGGTTTTCTCTCTGTTTGAGTAATGTGCATGTCATAATTTCCCATTTTTATGATCGCAACAATAATAATGATGATAATACTGGACAAGCTAGACCTCAGGGCAAAACCTGGCTTCAGGATTACGCAATTCAAGGTGCAAAAGGAGATCATTCAGCCCATCATGCCTGTACTGACTCATAAGATGAACATCATATCCTGCTTACAGATCGTAAGTTTTACGTTTGCTCTCTAGATACCATGGTGGTTCATTGCTGAACAGATACACACAATACTGCAATGTATTTTCGGCAAAATAACATTTAATACATGAAAAAAATGTTATACATATGGTACTTGAGGAAGATCTTAACATGAACATCAAAAATAAAATTCAATCCTTTTTCCAGTGGTATTCTTTAAAGATATTCAATCCCAGTGAATCATCATTCCTATTTTAATTTTAAGAGTTCTTACTTAACAGAGGTGGCATGGTGGCTCACAGCACTAGGGACCCAGGTCCGATTCCAACCTTGGGTGACCGCCTGTGTAGAGTTTGCGCATTCTCCCTCGTGTCTGCTTGGGTTTCCTCCTGATGCTCTGGTTTCCTCCCGCAGCCCAAAGATGTGCAGATCAGCCTTGCTAAATTGCCCATAATGTTCAAGGATGTGCTGGTTGGATGGGTCGTCCATGGGAAATGCAGGGTTATAGGAATGGGAATGGGTGGGATGCTCTTCGGATGGATGGTCAGTGGGCTAGTTCCACAGAAAAGGGATTCTACATTGTATGAATCTTTCCAGTTTTGATGGACTGGATCTTTCTTCAGTTCTGACATATAGGAGGCTTCTATAAATTCTCACAACCTGAAGACGTTGACAAACTAATAAAATAATGCCTTCAACTGGACCCAACCTCCTAAGAAACCCTAGCCATCTTCTACATGCCATAAGAGTTCAACATTTGAAACACATGATTAATGAACATTGAGATAACTGATCGATTCATTTAACTTGAGTCACGTTCTTCCTTGGTAAAAGTTGTCCGAACTCACTGCTTAAAAAAAAAAGATTTTCTGATCTTTGCTAAAAGAAAGTCACTCTCATAGACCAACCAAATCCATTTTCCTCTATTTTAAAATGCAAATTCCCAGCTGATAATCATATATTATAAATCGTTATCACACCATGTGTGCTTTAGATGGACAAGGGCCTCCATATCAGGTTACCAAGGGATATAGATTTTCCAAACTATGATCTTGGCATAAATTGCAGCACTTTGAGAATTGTTTCCTTTCACTTGCCTCTCACCCTGCCTTTCCTCTCAAACTCATTTATATATCAGCAAACAAAATTTACCAAGTGTTAGTACAATAGAGCAGCATTGTTGAACAATTTTTAAAAAACCTTCAATACATTTGTGGTTAGTAACTCAGTGCAGTTGATTCATACAATTGAAAATTTAGTTTAATCACAAAGATGCAGAGTGATGACAACAGTGTGGGCACAATTCCAGCTGAGGTTATCATGAAGGACTCTACTTTTCAACTTCTCTCCTTCCCTGAGGCATAGTGACCCTCAGGTTAAATAACCACCAGTTTTTTTTTCTCTCGCATGAGGGAATAGCCCTATGGTCCGTTGTGATGATGGCAATTTTACCTTTATTATGAAATGATGCCACTGTAACATCAGTGAGAAACTTAACTTTAAATTACTGAAAGTTTCTAATAAAAAAAATTTGCTGGTGGTATTAGGCTAACGTTTATAGTAGGGGAAAGTGAGGACTGCAGATGCAGATCCTGAAGAAGGGCTCGTGCCCAAAACATCGATTCTCCTGCTCCTTGAATGCTGCCTGACCTGCTGTGCTTTTCCAGCAACACATTTTCAGCTCTAAAGTATATAGTAGTCTTCTGCATTTGAAAAGTTGTATTCAAAAATTGCTTTTTAGTGGCTTACCACCAAAAGGATTTAGCCTTACCTTTAGACTTGTTGGTGCCCCAAATGTGAAATTATAAAATTATATATTTTGGAAAGAAAACTTACCAGATTTCAGAATGGATTTACAGAATCTTACAAAGCAGCTGTCCTGAAGTCACATGACAACCCTTGTGGATTCAGTCAGTATTGGGACCAAACTGTGACTATTACAAGAACATGTCTCAAGAGACCTTTTAAAATTCAATGAACATTTCCAAGATGAAACAGAAGCACATTGTCAATGGCTCCCTTGAAGGAGCAAATAGCTCTTCCTATCTCATTAACAACCTGACAGAAGGAGAGCTACCTCAGTTAATGGCCAATACAGTAAAAAAAAATTACCTTGACTAAATGACAATGTTTGGGTCTGTGCCCAGGTGCAGACTAACCCAATATCCAGTAGGGAAGCACTTTGTCTTAGTTTTGGGATTGCAGCCATTTTAAGTTTTGATTTGTAGGAATAGTCCAATTGTGAGCAACCATTTTGTGCAGAAATCATGAGAGAGACATATCTTGAATAGGCCATTGCTTCTCAAAGGAGTCCGAGGAAGGATTGCAGGTCTGTTGTCGTGAACAAAGAGGGCACAGCAGTGCTGCATAAGTGGAACCCCAAAGTCTTCACTTGCTACGAGGACTTGTTCTGCTCAGTTCACATATGGGAACATAGTTCCAATTATTCAACCGCAGAAGCTACTCATAGCTACTGAACCTGGACTTTAGATTTCCAACTCCTTCATTTTAAAATGGAAGTCATCAAGCCTCCAACAATCTTACTTTCATCTTTATAAGTAGCTTTTGTCTTTACTTATTTTGAAACTTTGCATTTACTTTACCGAAAATAGATAATGTTTCACAATTTATTGCAATAAACTAACCCTTCATCTTATTTAAAGCACAAAGCTGTATTGCCGGCTGTTTTCAAATTGAAACCAAAGGGGACTATATACAAGCTTATACAAACCTGATAGTTCATGGACCACACTTAGTGTGGTTGTGGCCTCTAAATAATTGCAGTTCGCTAAACATGATTAATTCACCCCATGGGTATAACTCAATTTGTGGGTGGGACTCTGTTCTAGGAATGAAGTTGTTCAAACTAGTGCAAAAAAAATCACAAGCTTGATTTACAACAAATGAATTTATGCTTAGCATTCCAAAATCCTTTCACTAATTTTGTTGCAATGCACCGAAACAAGAGCATAATTGAAATTCTTATCCAATCTCCAAAACTTGAAGAGGCGCAGACAAATTTGCCCTTTGCTCATCAAGGAACCAAAGCAAAATAATACAACCTTATAAAATGCAAAATAGTGGACGGAATGTTGAGAGGGAAAAGTAATGTCTTTTTACCATTGTGTAAAAAAAACTAATCTTTATTCACAAATCTAGAAAAGTAAGAGTAATAACATTGAGCCAGTTTTCATTCTACAGCCACTGTTCAATTTACAAGGCAACTTGTCAAAAAGAATCCCCCAAATGAAACATTAATCACAACAGCAAGCAACTAAAATTAAAAAAACACCATAATGAAATGATTTATTATGAGGAGATCTATCCTTTTATCCTTGTACAATCAGATTACTATCTTATTAAGAGAGAATGTATAGCAATTGGGCATTGTGAGAATGAAATTGGTCTTACAGGGTAGAACAGAATGATAGATTTACTTCTAAATTGGGTAGCATTTAGTGTCAATTTGCTCTTGCCCATTTTTGTGCTGTTATCCAAGACCCATTTTAACATTAGTGCTATCATCAATTTTGAGACAAATTCCCCACAATCCACACTCTCACTTCCTCATGGCTCCTGAAAAAGATGCATGCAATGTTGGACTGGAAAAATCTCTGTCAACCAACCCAACCCAACCAACTGTGGTGCTTTCTACATTATAATATACATACAGTACACTTTCCACTGGAGATTATAATAAATGTTTTCTGTACTGATTTTTGCAAAGTCTTAGATTTTCGCGAAGTTCTAAATTTCCAAAAAAAGTTGAACCAATTTTGTTTTTAATAGAAATTGTGAGTGCATGTGTTTGTGCTGGGTGTGCATCTTATTTATTGTATATAATCTTGTCCATCCCCCTTATTTGTCCTGAGCTTCTCAGTCTCCACCATTATCAATGGATCACTTCAAAAATCTTAGCTTCATTGTATTATAGTCCTTGCCACAATTTGGATTTTCATTGAGAATAATGGATACAAACTTCAAAAATTCCTTTTTTATCTTAATAATTAAGGTTTTTTCAAAATATGCTATAGCTTTGTAGCATTAAATAGAAATTATTCAGATGTTAAATAAAGGTAAATTGTCTGTACAATCTATTTTTAATGATTATCCTGCTGTTTGGTCTTAAGTGGTCCTTGTGGACAGATACTCTGTTGCCGGGGAGAAGCATGTGGGGTCTATATTAAAATGCAAACCTATTAATCAGTGCCCCCAGCAGAGAAAATAAACCCCGATTATCTACAGTTTTACAGGAAACTATTCAATTGCCTTCAAGGTTCAATACAAATTGTCAAAAACCTACCAACAAACATCTTATTTTTTTTTGCATTTATGTGCATTTGTCACAGCCCTATGGGAGATTATTTATTGAATTATGAGAAAACTTGTATACTAATTATATTCGGAGATTGTGCCCAACATGACAAATATATGGGAGGGATTAAGAGGTGTTTGGTGTGTCTCTGTAATATTGCCAATATGAAGCTAATCCCTATAGGTGGATCTGGTTGCAACAAATTTGACCTGGGACCTAGAATTTGAGACATAGATTGTACGTCAGAGGTTGGATTGTTGCCAGCTTCAGAATCAAATTGTTTTCCAATGTGTAAAATAATGAGCCTTAGGCTCTCCGTTCTTGGCAATGGTCCAACATCCCTGGCCTAAATCCACATCCCGTTCATTAAATTCTTAAGAATAATCATTAAAATGAACCCAAGATATATTACTGATAAAACCACAAGTTAATGTTGCATCTCATTATTTCTCTCAGAAACATCTCAAAGAAATTGGAATAAAACACATGCAGTATAATTTGTTTTAATCAGCATGATCCCAAAAATAGCAGTGAAATGAATGGAGAGCAAATCTGCTTGCTGTCAATGGCTCAGGCAGACATGTTGGCTGGGATACCATGAGAAACTCCATATTTCTACTGGAGGTTTAAAAAGGTAAGTGGAGATCAATGTTTAATGTTTCACTTGAAATCAGCACAATCACTCATGTAAATAAGGTTGTGTTGAAAGAGCTAGAACATTTCCATGATGATCTCCTTGGGTCAATCAGAGATACTGCAGAAAATGTGTTGCTGGTTAAAGCACAGCAGGTTAGGCAGCATCCAAGGAACAGGAAATTCGACGTTTCAGGCATAAGCCCTTCATCCTGATGAAGGGCTTATGCCCGAAACGTCGAATTTCCTGTTCCTTGGATGCTGCCTAACCTGCTGTGCTTTAACCAGCAACACATTTTCAGCTGTGATCTCCAGCATCTGCAGAACTCATTTTTTACTCAATCAGAGATACATCAGGCAGTGCGCTTGGGTCAGATGGAGGTGAAGTCTGCTGGAGGTTCCACTCACTATCCAACGAACCCTGTTTCTCCTCCTTTGCAGAGCCCCTGTCTCTATCTTCTGCTCCATTTGTTGGTCCTGTTGCAAACCCAGAGTCCCTATACCTCTTTCAAAAGGCAGGTGATTAAACTCTCCACACTCCTTGAATGGATGAATCAGCTCAGCAAACTTCCCCCAAGAAGCTTAGGGTAGACAACCACTTAGGCAAAATTCTTTACAGTAGAAATCAGAAACAGCTGAACTGAACATTAGAGCCACTCTCTTTCAATGGCACGGTGACAGATCCTTGAAGCAGCTGAACACAGATTTGGTTCAGACTAATCAATAATTCAGGGTTGATATATGTGTGTCAAATCAGCAGGAATGGTTGAAGTTGACACTCACAGATCTCTCTTCCTGTTCTTAGTACAACTACAGTATGCTGATTTTAGTGCCCTAACCAGTGGAGGCTGGGGATAGGGGTGGTGGAAGAGTTAAGTGGGATGTGACATTTTACATTTTTGAGGGTTTTCAAGGCATTGACACCGATGGTGTTACGGAGCCCAATTTCACAGCCCAAATGTTTGTTTGGGTTATTGCAAAGTATCTGGTGGGTTCTGTCTACAACAATTTGCATGATGTGCAATTCTCAACAGGGTCACATCACAACAGAATTGCACATATATTATAAATAATTCAGACAAAGTTTGAAAAAAGAACCCGGTAATAAAAGTTGGCTTGTGTGGATTTGACATCAAGTTCTTGAGGGAGTTAGTGACTTATGGGCATAATGTGGGAACTTAGAATTGCATTGGAAGGTCAGCCATGATTGTGTAGAATAATGACTCAGAGTTGAATGGCCAAATAGCCAATCCTTGCTCCAGGTTCTTATGAAGTTTGGATTTGCACTTCATTTAGGATAAAATATTCCTTCTTTAGATTGCCATAAATTGATTTTAAAAAAAACTTATAGTAATCTGCAAAAAAACCCATATAACTTCAGTAAATTGGAGATAAATAGGAACGTAAACATGATGCAGGAATGTTGTAATTATTTTGTGGTTGCATTCAGGCATACAGTGCAGGAAGTTGTGCTATGATTATAATTTATTTCCTGACTTGAAAGTCTTTAATATTGTCATTGGTGTTCAATGATTATGTGAAGGCATATTCATTTCTGTAATCATACAAACATTCAGATATTTAGAAATCAGAAGCCAAAATTCCTTTGAGGACGAAAAAAAAAGGCCAAAATGCTGCTTTATCATCTTGTAGCAATCTCTTAACTGAACAAGAGCTAAAAATTTAACGCACAACTTTCTCCATTGCTTAACTATCTAAAGAACTTTAACAAAACAATCAAAGCCTTAAGCGTCATGTGAAAACATTTTAAGCGCAGATGCAAATAAATTATTCAGAATATTGTAAAATTCTATAGCTGTCTGTTCAAAACATTCCTGTGCTTGGCTTCTTATTCCCAAAGCACAGAAGAAGCACATTATATAAAATTCTTATCTTGGCCATGCTCCCAATGTTTGTTTCCGAAGTGGACCACTAATAACATTATGGATTTAGCTACTAAGTACTATTCCATCTTTCCAGTCATTTGGCTGCTGGTATGTTGAGTGACCCAGACAGCAATCTTTATTTAAATCCGGATTTGTGAAAGAGTCTTTCCAGATTAGGTTAGTGAAGCATAAAAGCGAAAATGCTTGTAATGTAAGAGCAGATTTAAATTAGACAAAACACAAACACTGCAATCACATTTGAGCATTAACTGCCGCATAAACCAAAAATCTGCAGGAACATGTGCTGCTCGTGCAGTAACCAGCTGGAAAGTGGTTTCAGCACCTGGAAGTCAAAACATTCTTAATCCAGTCATGTCAGATATGAAGAAAAAAACAAGCATGAAAATTCATTCACTTTAGGAGGTTCCTTCGCTGAACAGATATTCAATATTATTTTAAAGGGCAGAATCCTGTCAGGCACTGAATGGCGTGAGCTGTGGTGAGTTGAGTGATAGTATCAGACAAGATGTTCAGGGAGGTTGATCTCGATGTGAAAAGTCATCTCACTGCACCTTAGTCACTTTTCTCAAGTGAAACATAGAGTCATAGAGATGTACAGCACAGAAACAGACTCTTTGGTCCAACTCATCCATGCAGATCAGCTATCCTAACCTAATATGGTTCCATTTGTCAGCACTTGGCCCCTATCCCTTTAAATCCTTCCTATTCATATAGCTATCCTGATGCCTTTTAAATGTTGCAATTGTACCAGCTCCACCACTTCCTCTGGCAGCTCATTTCATACATGTACCACCCTTTGTGTGAAAAAGTTGTCTCTTAGGTCTCTTCTAAACTTTAATCAAGAGACGATCTCAATAAAAAATTTCAAGAAATAACCCATTCTACTCACTATTGTAGATTCACAGCAAGGTTACATGTTAAAATCTGTGCACTTATCCATTCCTGTGCTGTGAGCCCTCCCACACAAGTTCCTCCAAGGTCAGCTGTTTGTTAAGTTTTCCTAGATGCAGTCCGATGTCCAGAAATACTTGAACTCAAACAGCAAAGGCAGTATCTGCAGATTCACTGCTGTGTCAGACTGCAGTATAGGTTTCTTTCTCTAACCATGTGGTCACTGCCTTTGTATGTTCCCCACCTTTTTAAAGTGCCATTGTTTTGATCTTTTTCCCCAAAGTGCTAAAACAATGCAACAGTATATAAAACAGTAATTACTGTTGATGAATTCCGAGGAAATCACCTCCAACACTTAAAATACCTCAAAAAGGGAGCAGCTCTTACAGCTACAATTTTTTCCTGTCCTCCATCCTGGATTACCAGGTGAGATTCTGGCAAGTTGGTAGCAAGTTCCCAATTGATGATTCTTGATCTGGGAATCATGAGATCTGTTAAATCTGGGAGGCAATGGCTTAGTGGTATTATCGCTGTGCTGTTAATCCAGAGACCCAAATAATGCCCTGGGGACACGGGTTCCCATCACGCCACAGCAGATGATTAAATCCAATAAAAATTCTGAATTAAGAGTCTAACATTGGCTATGAATCCATTGCTGATTGCTGGTAAAACAGTCTGGTTCACAGAAACTGCCTTCCTTACCTGGTCTGGCCTACATGTGACTCCAGACCCATAGCAATGCAGTTGACTCTAAACTGCCCTCTGAACAATTCAGGATGGGCAATAAATACTGGCCTAGCCAGCAATGCCTTCATTCCATGAATAAATTTAAGAAAAGTCCTGTTCACGACCCAACTTGCCTTGAGTTGTGATTGTATCAAACCTACGATGCAAACTAGATGTCAGGAACTTTTGACATGGAAACCAGAACAGCTTTAATTCATTGTTTATTCCCAGAGGATAACGTTGGGCACAGGCAAACTGGAGATCGGCATTATCCACCAGCACCAGACACAGGTACCTGTGCTCACACTTGATGGATTTGGTAACCATCAGGGACCTCCAACCAACTCACAAATGGCCAGGCAGGGATATTAGGGTGCTATGAAGTGTCAACAAGACACAGAGGCCCATAAGAACAGTGAAACAAAGGTTTATGAAATATTTAAACTAGTTACACACTATTAATGTGAAAGAAGCATGATAGTGAAAATGTTTTCTCCATAACATAGTATGGAGACAAACTATTTACATCAATTATAATGAACAACAAACTATATATAACTTTTCTAGCCATCACACCTATCATTAGTACATTCCTGCTCCACATCTGGATGGAGGGAGCCTGCTCTATTGTGGAGCCCATTGGTTCTGAGCTTATGTCAGGTGACCCCGGTAAACATTGGGACATACTGAGGGTACTCTTGTTCCAGCTTAAGGTTAGAATTGCTTTGTCAGATGTTCATGTTTTTAAATCTCTGGTTTTTGTCTGCTCTCACAAATCCCTTGCATGACAGACCGAAATGCTAGGAATATTCAGCAGGTCAAGCAACATCAAGAGATTCAACATTACTAATGACCTTCCACTGGTCTTGCCGATTGCATTACAAACCTTTCTCCTTGCTGATGAGATATCATTTGGTCAACTTCACACTACAGCTTCTTTCCCACTGTACTTTCTAACATGTACTTATGAATCATTTTCATCCATTTTCGTACCCCCTCAAAAATTTCATTCTTAAGAATCTCATGCACAAATTATTTCTGAGGCACTTCTATCATATGCTGAAGTTCCTCAATAGCTTATCAATTTTAAACGGGTGCCTTGGTGGAACAGTGGTTAGTGCTACTGGCTCACAATGCCAGCGATGTGGATGCAATTCCAGCCTTGGGTGGCTATCTGTGTAGGGTCTGCACATTCTCCCCAGGTTTGTGCAAATTTCTTTCAAGTGGTCTGTTTTCATCATGCAGGCTAGATGGATTGGCTAGGCTTAAAGAAAATTACCCCATAGTGTTCAGGGATTTGAAGGTTAGGTGGATTAAACATGGTAAAAATCGCATATAGGGTTGTGGTGGGGTCTCAGTGGGATGCTTTTCAGGGGGTCAGTACAGCCTTAATGAGCTGGATGACTGTTTTCTGCATTGTAGGGATTTTATGATTCTAAATTACAATTATACATTGATTAAAGGAAAATCACTTTGGTCTTACCAGACCAAAGACCAGCTCTGTCATCATAGAGAAATGATTGATGGTGGTTTAATCTGAAGGTCACCATATCTCAGGCAAGTGGAAAGGTTGAGAAAGAGAATCCTTCATGATAACCTCAGCCAATGCAGGAATTGAACCCGAACTGTTGATGTCACTCTATTGCAAACCATCTGGCTAGCTAGCTGACCCTCATTACAATGTGAATATACGAACAAGGAACAAGAATGGATCAGTTGGTTGTAAAGTTCCTGACTTCCTCACACTGCATTAAAATAAGACTAAAGATGGAAAAATTGAAAGAAGAATCTCACAAAGATGAAAGCATGTTTTGATGAAGACGATTTAGAGGCATTCACTAGAATGGAAAAGCAGATTGCAAGATAAAATGATTTTTCAGAGAGTTTCCACAAACATGGTGAATGCAACACTGACTATAAGTAGCAGAGTTTAAGAGCAGGGAATATTTAGGAGAGAGTGGAAGGTAATATGTCAGGCTGAAGGTCTGTAAAAAGTTACTTGGATCAGTTGAAATAAGATCATAGAAGCAATTGGAGATGACAAATGATGCACGAGTATATTATTTCACCAATCTACATGGTTTTGTGGTTGGCACTCCTCACAAAAGTGGCTTCCCTCAACAACATTTGTTAGTCGGAGGGTGGGAAGAAATTTGGAGGAAGAAAGGGAGTAAAGTGTTATAGATAAAGCTGTGTCATGGTCGGTCCAGTAATATATCTCTCAGTGTCACTGGCAAGAACAGGATTTATTGCCAATCACTATTTGCCCTTGACTCAGGGGTGGTGAGCTGCCTTCCTGAACGGCTGCAGTCCATTTGGTGACATTACTCCCACAGTACTGATTATCACAGAACTGACTTTCACAGCCTCTACTCACAGAAATCTTTATCATGTCTTACAGGCAACTGTGACAGACAGAATCTGTCACTTATTTGTATTTGTCAAACAAGTCAAGAAAGTAGGACCTAAAGAGTGAAATATTTTACCCCATCAACTCTTCTAACATCAGGTTTTCATTTAATTCACTGTAGTGCAGCATTGCCTGAAAGTACCCTAGCCATACGTTAGTGTTAAGTTAATCTTTTTCACTTCTCTATCTGATCAGGGGATGAAAGCTTCTTCCTGTGTTCTTTCAGCCTTTCTCCCAGACAGAGTGAAGCCCTGAAGTGCCTATAATTTGGCATTAAATGAGCAGTTTCATTCTTGTAGGCCTGAGGATATCATGGGGAATGGAAAAGCCACATTAATACAGCTATCAGTTCCCTTTATGAGGCTGGGATCAAAGCATAAAGTTAATGGAATACTAAAAAGAACTGTACTGTTATTAACCTATGCCACACTAACCTAGGACTATATTGATAGAGTGCAAAGATTACTTAATGCGGATAGAATACAAAGTTAAGCAATTCTGACACTAAAACAAAATTGGCAATCACCAATATCATTCAATATTTCTATTGAATCCAGTTACGTTGAAATGTCCAACAAGACACCAAAATAATAAATTGTTTCCAAAAGGTATATTTGCTTCAATCATTCATTGACCTAATGTTCAATGCATTAAACCACTACTTAATTTCACTTAATCATATTTGTTATGTTCTGCACATTATGATTCTATTTAAAAAAAACATGATTGCTGAGTTTTCATCATAGAGTAGAGAAGTATTTTGCACCTTTCCAATATAGAATCAATTGTTGAGTGAGCCAAACAGCCCAAGGTTCAAATATCATAATTCTTCCCTGGGCACATGCAGCAAATTGAAATTCTGATAGATAAGCATTTTTCAGCATTGAGCTGCCTTTTATGATTGTGAGACATTCCACTTCACTGCCACTTCCTTGCTCACCCAGCTATATCTCCATCTTCACTTCTTTGTTTTTACTCAATGTTTACTATTTCAATATTTAAAGGGAAACTCCAGATACAAAAAGTCGTTGTGACCAAAATTTTATACTTGCATAAAAGTTATGACAAATATGCAGCTAAACCAATACAATCAAAGAAAGGTGGTTTGGAAAATAAATTGCCATGACAGAAAACTGCACAACGTATTTTAATCCATTGCATATTGTTTGAGCTTTCCTTAAAATTTCAAGGCATTATCCACATAACCACCACCCATTGTCAGTTATATCCTGACTTGCAACAAAAATCACTTCATAGTACATAATGCAGACAACGCTTAAGATGAGGGATAACAATGGATAAGTTCTCTAGGGTTGTCAGCAGGCCAACAATGGGAATGCTGCTTATTTAAGACAAAGTGATTTATAGGGAGTAAAAAGCCAAAGGAACTGCAGATGCTGTAAATCAGAGACAAAACTAGAAATTGTTGGAAAAGCACAGTATGTCTGGCAGGATCTTTGGAGAGAACATTTCGGGTTGAGTAACCTTTCCTTAGAACTCTCTCCACAGCTGCTGCCAGATTTGTTGAGCTTTTCCAGCAATTTCTATCTTTGTCTCTGATTTATGGAAACATTGGCTTTATAAGTAAAGTTGGATATCAGGTGAGTCATGTTAAAATAACAAACCCCCTTTCATCAACAGAATTGACCATTGAAGGCATTTATATAACCATTACTAAAAATAAAGGAACTTGATATAATGTTTCATCATGAATTATTCGGTGCTGGGATTCTCAAATGGTCCAACCTACAGGGGAAAAGTTGTTTAACTAGTGCATTCTCGCTAGTGAAATTAATTTAAGCATGTTTAGGATTCTGTGCGATCAATGAAAATATTTTTAAAAATGATTGTTCTAAAATTTTTAAAGATGTTAAAAGTTGGTTCAGGAAGGTAGCTTACCATCACGTTCTCAACAGTAATTAAGCATGGACCATAAACATTGTCCTAACCAGCTGTGCCAATACCCTATGATTGAATTTTAAAAGCAGCCGTTCAATTTCTACGCAGGAGGTTCCATCATCAGTGATTAGACTTAGTCAGACTACCTCCAGCTGCTTGGTTTATTGATACATTGATTTCATGTTTTCAGCTACTGACTGCTAAGTGAACATCTCCAATCATTTAACTCAAACTGATTGGCAACATTGATATGCTGATGTATGTCTGATCTGTAAAATATTCATAATTGTTCCCTTCCCACACCTTTCTTACTGAAGCAAAAAAGAAAACCTTACACAACTTGAGGAATTATTACAGTTTTGGTTTAGCCATCACAACATACAGACCAGGACCAGGAGAAGACCACATAGAGCAAACATAGAAGACTATAATTCAGTAATATATCCTTCATCTTAACTCCATCCTTCCCCTATATCCTTAGATTCCTCTAATGTCCAAATGATTCATCAATCTCATGCGTGAAAATACTTAGCAACTGGAGATCTATGGTGATGACCCCAAGTTCTATATCTGCGAGGGGAAACCAGCCCCTCAGTATCTCCCACATCAATCAGGGTTGGCAGCATCTGTGGAGAGAAATCAGAGTTAATATTTCAGTTTGAGTGCTCTTTTCAGCCCACGCTACGAGTCCCTGCATGACTCTGTGCTGCCTACCCACTCTCACTCGGAATAATCACCACTTTCCATCCACTAACACCACACCCCAAAACACCGTCCAGCCCTCAGGCGATGTGAGACTTTACTGAGATACACAAGCAGAAACATAGGCAGCAGGCAGATTTGTCGGGGGACTGGGCAGCCAGACACAAAGGTTGCAGAACTGCAGCTATGACACTGGGACCCTGCTGCCTCTGGCATGCCAGTCTAACTGCCTCCATGGACAGGTTGGTGCCCGCCATGGACAGCCAGGTCCAAGACATGAACAAGTCACTGGGTTTTCACACAGACCTTTCCCTCCAACCTCCTAGCCACTAGTGCTCAGCACCAAGTAACTCCTCTACTCTCATTTCATCATTTTACCTACTATCTCCAGCCCCCACACCCCAGTCCCAGGCATGTTGACTCAAACATACCAGGTCTAGCAGTCCACTGTTCCTTACCCATGAGAGTCAGGTGACACTGACTGTCAAGGATTCTCCACCTCTTGTATTACCCCTTTCCCTTCACCTTTCTGTGGACTCCTACTCTTGTCCTTGCAGTGGTGTTACAATGAAAGGTGCCAACACCCTCCAGTTGGGACACTGAAGTACAGAAATGTACTGGAAGTGGATCAGAGATGTGCCAGAATGAAATGGTGAGGCTGATGTGGTGGGTGCTGGAGGTCAATGTCGGTGGATGTGGTAGGTACATAAGATTGCTGTTCATGCAGTATGCCCTGAAATAATGGCATCAGGCTTCCAAAATGGTGGGCCAGAAATAGTGAGATGGAGTCACAAGAGAGCAGTTCCGCCTTTCCTTATGAGAATTCTCAGTGTCTAGTTTTTGTTTGGTGGGTAGGAGAATAGGACACAGCATAACAATGAGATGAGATTAAGTACTAATAGGATGCTAATGCATGCAAACGAGCCATTCATTGCTCACTAGTGAGAATCTCATCTCTCTATTCAATGCTTGGCTAGAAATTGGGACTTCTTGCTTTCAAAGAGATGCTCTTTGCTGGGATATTTTACTTAATTTTCACAAGTTTCGCATTTCCCAATATAGAGTGGCTGGGAAGATTCTACTCATTTTAAACAGTTGTAGTTATGGTACATTGTAAAATAATTTATTTCTCTGCCCAATTCTTTGAACATTTGTGTTTCTACATCAATGACATCATCTAGACTTGACTTGGAGTAGTCATCTTAATGCTGTGAGAGAAATTGTACACATAGTTAAAGAACATTGTCAATTATTGTAACAGTTATAATTAATGCATCTACTTTACACTGTTCAGACTACATAACCTTGCCAAACTGAGATCCCTGATGGGATCATTAACATGCAATGCTTAGAAAGGCATACTTGAAAAGAAATGTAAGAATTAAAGTGAATGGCATGTTAGTGTCGATTATAATTGAACTTGATTTTAAAAAGCTCTCATTTTAAGGGGTAATTCATTGCTACAATATTGAACAGAAATATGCAGCAAAACAATATGTGCCATATTATCTTACTTCCTCCTCAACAAGTATGGACCTCATACAATTAATAATTAAAATTTCTTAGTCAGCTCCTTAAGTCAAAACTTAACCCATGTTTTAAAGCAAAATAAGCTCCAAAATAAACTTGCAAATGATAAATACTTGCATTCTATTTCAAGAATCAGTTCTCGGACTGGTTCTTAGCATCATTTCAATTTAGCTGACAATAAATGAAACTAATACCCTACTTAATAAATGCAAATTAAAAGTACGTACAGACCAATAAATGATGGCAAGAGGTGAAGCAGATATATTCACTATTGTCGCTGACACCACACTGTGTTATGATGTTGGATTAGTAATTTTTTTTTCTTTGAACAAACTGCTGGGCAAAGCACATTTTCTATATAAAGTATACCCCAAGCAGCAGTACAAAAAAAGCAAATGCTGCATGTGTTTGGTATAAAGCAGAAACAGAGGAGATCAGAATAATGCTTTCGAATCATTGCACATAAACAATAGGCAGCTCCAGTTTCTTGTCACAATCATGCATTCAAATAAAAAGACAGTCTGACAATTGTTATGGCTGATCCCTGGTGTGGTTTCTCAGGTTATCCTGATTCTGGATGGGATTCCCCAAATTGTCAAGCTCTTGGGTGAGCAGGATTGAACTGATCCCCTTCATCTATCTATCTCTTCAGCTGGGTGCACCAAGGTTAATTAAAAGGGGGTCTCTCCCTTGTGTACATCTTTCGCTCAGACCAATTTAGTTTATATTTTTTTTAATGGAGCAAATTTAACAAGACTTTCTTCAGTTGATGAAAGAAGTGAGTTTATTTGTTACTCGACTCAAGCAGAACTCATGATGCAACATGTCAGTGGAGTAGTGGACAGTTTGGAAGAATGTTACAGGTTGCAGGGGGACTTGGCTAAACTGCAGAATTGGGCTGAGAGGTGGCAAATGGAGTTCAATGCAGCTAAATGTGAGATGATGCACTTTGGGAAGAATAATAGGAAGGCAGAGTACTGGGTCAATGGAAAGATTCTTGGCAGTGTGGATGTGCAGAGGGATCTTGGAGTCCACGCACACAGATCCCTAAAAGTTGCCATCCCCTTTGATAGTGCTGTTAAGAAGGCATATCATGTGTTAGGTTTCATTGGTAGAGGGACTGAGTTCCGGACCTGCAATATCATGCTGCAACTATACAAAATGTTAGTGTGGCTGCACTTGGCATATTGCATACAGTTGTGGTCACCATATTTCAGGAAGGATGTGGAAGTATTGGAAAAGGTGCAGAGGAGATTAACCAGGATGTTGCCTGGTCTGGAGGGAAGGTCTTATGAGGAAAGGCTGAGAGACTTGGGTCTGTTCTCTTTCGAAAGAAGAAGGTTAAGAGGGGAATTGATCAAGACATACAAGATGATCAGAGGATTAGATAGGGCAGACAGTGAAAGTCTTTTTCCTAGGATGATGATGTCAGCTTGTATGAGGGGGCATAACTGCAAATTGAGGAGTGATAGATTTAAGACAGATGTCAGAGGCAGGTTCTTTACTCAGAGAGTGGTAAGGGCATGGAATGCCCTACCTGCTAATGTAGTTAACTCAGCCACATTAGGGAGATTTAAACAATCCTTGGATAAGCACATGGATGATGATGGGATAGTGTAGGGGGACGAGCTGAGAATAGTTCACAGTTGGCGCAACATTGAGGGCCGAAGGGCCTGATCTGCGCTGTATTGTTCTATGTTCTATGTTCTAACACAGAAGCACACAGATTAGAAATGAGAAGTGAGTAAATTAAAAAGAAGTTAAATCATGTATAGATCACTCTGTAAACCGTTCAGGAAATTGAATGTTGGTAGTTGAGCAATTGATTTTGAGATACTTGACTTCACAGATTAGCCAAAATTATTGTCCTGTATTGTTTTGGTTCCTAATTCTCAGAGCAATAAAATCCTTTACCTGCAACAAAGAGGTGACTAGTGGATTGTTTTTCAAATGTAGCTTTCACAGTACATAAGCATTTGAACCCAGGCTTATACGTGTGTGTATCTCAGTCCACTTGTACCCATGAAAACTTCAGTTCACTGTACACATAGATAAGCTTAAACCACATTTCTAACCATGCCACTGCATGTTCTTCTAAGAGGAAAATGTGAACAGGTCTCCTGCCTAGACTTTTTTTTCTCTCATCATGTTCATAGTCTAAGATACTTACTTTCAGTTTGTTGTACATTTCTCCCTTTGCAGTTTTCTTAAAACATTAGGACATTGATATCTTCAAGTGTCATGTTCCAGGGTTCCTCTCCGGGCAGCCACTGAAATTTCACCCATAGTCATCTCTGAGCTACATTTCCCCTTTTATTAAGAAAGCACATGTTGCAATTAACAGAAAAATGATATGTCCATAGGTAATCAATCGCTATGATCCATAGTCATGACACAATGCAGAAGTCTTTCATACTGTGTGTTCAATGGAAGTCCTAACATCACTGTTCAGATTAACAGAAGTAAATATTCGATGTTGCATGTCTTTTTAAACTTACTTTCTTCGCTGTTGGTAGGGGTAAGGGATAAGTTTTGTATTCAACAAAATTGAGGGATATTGTGAATCTTGAATTGTTGTAGCAACAATATGAGATTTGGAGTTACTGTTACAAACTGTAGTCTAATGAGAACAGATATGACAATGAGATGGTGGTATATCACACTGTAACAGGAACATCAGCAGTCATGTACAAGGAACTGTGAAGTGAAGTTGGAATATTACTGAGATGTACTTGCAGAGAATGGCACAATAGTGTCAATAAAAGAGTTTGCAGTAACCTACTGCAGTCACTCATGGGTAGCCACAAGCTACCAGCAGAGACCAAGATTGTCATCTCTTCAGAGTGCAGAACAGAACCCTGAGCCACAGGCCTCTTGGCAACACAAACCATAAACAAGGCTAAACACAATTAAATCCCCGTTCTCCCAGGCTATTGCAACTGTGGCCTTAAAAGATCAAAACATCTCCTATTGCATCAACAGAGTGTTTCCATTTTTCCTGTCAGTTAGTCTGAGGCACCTTGGAGTGAGGCTGCCCAATTATTTCCAAATTACAGTGAATTTTGAATTAGATTCACTTCCACTGGAAACAGGCAAATTAATTTCTCAGGATCCTTCACAGTCACTGAACTCTCTTTTCTCTTCTGACTGAGTTAGATTCCACCCTATTTGCTTAATTGAGGTGGGAGACAGGTTCACTTTCAAGCACTGCAGCATCATTCCTCCTAGTTTGTGATTTCAGTCTGTTTTGAATTACTGTTGTAGATTCTTCAAAACCATAATCCTTCCTAACTGTAGGCATTTCATTCTAAAAGCAGGAAATTATAGGAATAGTTCGGCATTATCAGGGGAAAAAGAATCAGGCGTAACATTTCTGGTCAATGATCTGAAGGAAGACATGAAACAAGTTTTAAGCAAGTACAACAACCATGAATAAGGAAACAGAGAGTAGTGGAGATGAACAAAGTAAAAGATGCACACAGAAGCCTTGTTGGAGGGAAGAGGAGAACTTCTAGGTGGAAATCCTGTCATCTTGCAGTTTTGCTAAAATCTGTTCAATGACAATGAACTGTTTTATTGCAGTTGCATTTATGTCACTTGAAATTTGCACAAACATGCATCTAATAGCTTCAGTTAATCTCGTGTGACACAAAAGCTGCAGATCTCATCACTTCTGTAGTTTATTTCCTCTCAGAGATGCCAGGTTAACGTACCACTGAAATTGATGGCTCTTGCAGTCTTCAAGTACCTGGCTTGACAACTCTCTATTTCTTGCTACATTAGTCAAACAGACCAGCAATCCTACTCCTGAATAATTTGTCATATGCACTTCGAGTGCAAAGAAATACTGCAGTAACAAGTTCACATGTTACACTGACCTTTCTACTTCATGCATAAGTAATGCATCATCCCATAGGCATCCACTGTATAAGGAAAATAATTTGTACTCTAAGTATGAGATAGTGAGAGAGGGAACGTGTTCTTCTTGAATATCTTCTGAGTATTTCATGACAGATTTTTTTTTCTCTCTCATAGAATGACCAAAAGGAGCTAGCATGAAGAATATGTCTATTTTGTCTGTGACTTGACTTTTTGGATTCACCAATTAAAAAGGCTCAGTGGGTAGCTCTCTTAGCTCTCAATAGAGAATGCTGCAGGTTTGATTTTTAAGTCAGACAATTAAGCACAAAATCTAGGCTGGCACTTCAGTGTGTGACTGAGGGAGTGGTGGACTGTCAGGAATGCCAACATTGTAATAAGACATTAAACCAAGATTCTGTCTGCCTTCTTCTTTTGAACTTAAAAGATCAATTGGAAGAAACACAGGTGGCATCTCTCAGTGGCCCGAATCGTATGAATTCCTCAGCCTACTTCAGCTAAAAACAAGTTGGCAATTATCATATTGGGGTTTGCACAATTTGCTTTGTGTAAAGTCAGCTGCTGCATTTTAAACATCACCTCAGCGACTATTCTGGTTATGAAGTGCTTTGGAGCATGATTAGATTAGATTTCCCTACAGTGTGGAAACAGGTCTTTCAGCCCAACTAGTCCACACCGACCCTCCAAAGATTAACCCACCCAGACCTGTTTCTTTCTGACTAATGCTCCTAACACTATGGCAATTTAGAATTGCAAATTCACCTGACCTACATATCTTTGGACTGTGGGAGGAAACCGGAGCAAACCTGCACAGACACGGGGAGAATGCGCAAACTCCACACTGACAATCACTCAATGCTGGAATTGAACCTGGGTCCCTGGTGCTGTGAGGCAACAGTGCTAACCACTGAGCCACTGTGCCACCCACAGCTAAGGTCATGAATATAAATTCAAGATCTTTCTTCTTTTTATAGTAATTCTGCAATCACTTCAACAAAAAGTGAAATTCTTCAGGCTTGCTGTTTCTTCCCCATGTCCTCATGAATGGAGATCTCTGTCGGAATCTTTCATTTGGTCAGCAGCTTATTCAGACTCAGTTCATGAAGAACAAGACAGCTTTAGATAAAGTGACTGCATTTTATCTAAGTGCCATGCTATCTTATCCTTTTTCATTAATAATGCTGCCATTTTTCCTAACAGCTTTCATCTGTTGAATAATATCACAATCTTCCTGCAAATCTATTCAAGTTGTTGGTTGTGTTCCAGAATATTATTTGCTTTGTTAATTTTAAGGAGTTTACAAATGACAAATCTACAAAACGTTTTGTAATGAACAGAGAATTTTCTGTGCATGTGAACTTATTTCAATGCAGATAAAAACTGCGTAATTTTTGCAATGGGTGATCAATTGGCAAGACAAATTTCACACGTGGGTGCCGAGTTGAAAATTTGTCTAATGGCCTTAAAGTAAACATGTGATTTCTTTGACAGATGAGTTTCGACTAAGACATCCTAGGCTGGTGTTGTCTCAAATGTTACAACTTTTTCATTACAAAATGCATGTTGTAAACAGGATAATCTGTCTATAAAATGGACACTGAATCCTGCACAGTCAATCCCAGAGGTCATATGGAAATTCTTGTTTATTTACTACAGTCAGTCAAGGCAGATTGATGTGTTATCTTAGCAATCATAAAGAGAGACATATGTAATTTTTATAAATCCTTGACAACACACATGTTCCTTCTAAAAGTATGAGAATTCAAAGTTTCTGAGAAAACAAAGGATGTGAAGGATGACACAAGAAATTCTAAAATAATTACCATTCTTTGTGGAACATTGAATCATTAAAGATAACAACGCAATTATTTTGCTTTGGTAGTCATAAGACAGTTGATGAGAGACAATTTTGTCAGAATTCCAAGAACGACTCATAGACACCAGACCAAAACTACAGTAGTAGTAAGAAACAAGAAACTCTTGCATCTCTCCCCCACCACACAGAAGCTTATTCTTTGTATTGAGATCACTTCTGAATAAAATTGCTAAGGTGACAGAGAAGTCATCACAAATGCTGAATTCTTGACTTCAAACTTGGAAAGAGAAATCTTCAAGCAACCATCAGGCCTGCAATGATCATTTATCTTTATAAGTCTCCCACTTTTAATCTTTTATCTGTTAGTTTTACCTAACAATTTATATTTGAATAACTTTACTTGAATAACTTACAGCTGTAGCAATAAAGCTACCCTTTATTGGAGTGTAGAAGACTGAGGGGTGTCCTTACAGGAGATCTATAAAATCATGAGAGGCATAGATAAGGTAGGTAGCTAACAGCTTTTCCCCAGGGTTGGGGGGTGGGGGGGGGCTGAGGGGAGATATCTATAACGAGAAGGCATAGATGTAAGGTGAGAGGGGAGAGTCACAAAAGGGTCCAGAGGGGCAATTATTTCACACAGAGGGTGATGAGTGTCTCAAACAGGCTGCCAGGCGATTGGTGGAGGTGAGTACAATTTTGTCATTGAAGAAATATTTTGACATGTACATGAATGGGATAAGTATGAAGGGATAAGGGCCAAAATGCAAGCAAATGGGATTAGACTTGTGAAAACTATCATGGACAAGTTTGGCTGAAGGGCCTGTTTCCATGCTGTAAACCTCTGTGATTCTAAAGCTTTGCCACTAATTATTTTTATATTGGAATGCTCAAAACATCTCAAAAGGGAGCTAAAGAAGCAATATAAATTCACAATGGATTAGTCTGTTGACATGCCTCATGCAATCACAATACAAATATGATGGGAAACCAAATTTGGATTGGTTGAATCAATACATGTACACACAACTATACACTCACCCACTCACACACCCATACCAGACTAGAGTCACTTTAAGACTCTGGATTTACAATCAGATCCACAAACAGTACAGTCATTATTTAAAACAATTAAATGAAATAGTTACATCAACAGTTGCTGGCGTCAATGCTTAATTGATAACATCAAAATTATAAAATGTGTGAAAGTTGGTGTGAGATCTACACAGCTAAGGAGGTAAGAATACCAATAAGATACATAGAACTCATTAATTCCATCCACAAGTTTTCCACAAGAGGTTGGTGTGTATGTGGAAAGAGCTGCCAAAGGAAGTGGTAGAGGTGAGTAAAATTACAACACTTAAGAGACAGGTAGTTAAATAGGAAAGCTATAGTGGGATATGGGCCAAGTTCAGGTAAATGGGACGAGTTCAGTTTAGGAAACCTGATTGGCATGGACAAGTTGAGCCAAAGGACCTGTTTCAGTGCTGTCTGACTGGATGACTCTATATGATCTACCTTATCATACCACTTCTGAGGAAGTTTGTTATTAGAAAAAAAATGGACTCAACTTCTCCTTGATTTGTTTCGAAGTCACTCAATGGAATCACCTCTCCCCATTGAAAAAGATACCACTTTATACCAAATGGGAAGGGGGTGTTGATTCGGCCATCTTTGACATAGAACTGCAGCAGGAACTGTCAATCTTAATTCTCAGAACTGGCCATTGATTGAGGCTGTTGCCAACAGAATGCAGCAGGGATTGTCTGGCTCTATCACCATGAAAAAAATGTGAAATGCATGTGCAAATTCATTTTGCCTCCATAAGTTAGCTTCTTGA